>NC_140798.1:14670000-15270000 GCF_037176805.1 Vigna unguiculata | reverse complement strand
ATTCAACTTTAAGCCACAGTCACAACCTAACTGACCTATCACAGTGTCCAATAACAACACTCCCTACTCTCTTCAAGGTAACCTACCAATTATACCTTACCTTAGTATTATAACACTTCTTTCACTTATGCAATTCCACCTCACAATCCAACTCGTGCATCTTCATTGACTTAAGTTAATAATTGTATTATGCCTTACAATTCAGCAGGACCCTAATTTAATGATGCCCTTACTGTAAGGTTGATATTTCCATTCTTCTTTCAATCCCACCACAACTCAAATTGATTCATACTACTAAATCATTAAGGACCTATCCCAGGCCTTTGTCCAATGGCCCAAAGTTGGTATTCTAATTACATTCTACTTCCACAGAACTCCAAATTCACCACTGTACTCAAGAGCCACACAGAACTCCTTGTCTCTGCGTTGGCACCTAGCGGCACCTAGCCTGTCGTCAAGCGGTGCATCAGTTCTGGGAAATCTAGAATTCTGCCCTACACCTGTGTGAATTCCAACTTCCCCATTTCGCACTGGTCTCTCAAGTTTTCCATCCAATACACTTTTATCATACACTTATATGTACTATTATTACATTATGCTTCCAATACCCTAAATTATATTACCCTTGCTCATGAAATTTCATCTAAAACCTCAAAATCCCCAAATGTTCAACCCTAGAACGAGATTATGCCATGATCATCCAATCTTCCCCTTATCACCTTAAGATTTCATAATTAATCACTCCCATTTAGTCAATTAATGATCTAACCACCCTTTCCACCGATTAAAAATCACCTAGAACATAGAAAACCCAAGAATTGAGCCAAAATAGCCTGCGTCGCTTGGCGGTAGTGCATCATCGCCAGGCTGTTCAACCAAAACCTAGAAAATGGGTTATCAAAGATATGTCACCTGGTGTCACGTTCCTTGCCGCCAGGTGGTTCCTCGCAGGAACCCAGAAACCATCAACAAATGCATGAGTCACCTAGCGGCAGTTCATCATCCGCTAGGCAGTTTCTGGATAAGAATAATAATAGGAATTAGAATAATGAAGTCCAGCTCCCCTAACTTGGAAATCCTTGCTTAAACTTGAATAGTCTTTGACTTCTTCCTCGCTCCCAACGGCTTGCCTTAATTCTCTCCAATTTAGCCTTTGGTAAAAAGAAAGCTTCATTTGTCTTTACTAAGGTTCGAACCCATAACCATGCCAATGTCAAATAAATGCACAACAATTCAAACAATTCATGTTTTGTGATAATTCCTATAAATATATCATTATATTATCACTCCCCATATTCAAGTATATTGTTAAAATAATGCACAATTTAAAAATAACACATAAATGGCATATATAGGACTTGAACCCAAGTCCTCTCACACAATCAAGTACTTTCAACCATTTGAGCTAGTACTTTTTCACATCACACATGTCAGTATTTAATTCTATAAAGGCTCCCACTACCCACATTTATTAATTATTTATTTATTTAATTAATTAAATTTAGCGGATCTTAAATATGCTAGTTGGTTGCTTATGGTCGTTAAATCTGCACCAAGGAATCCCTTAGTGCGTAGTAAGCAGTCACTAGCAATCCATAGACTGCTTACTATGTACTAAGAAATTTCTTAGTATAGGGTAAGTGGCCTATGGGATGTTGGTGGTTGCTTATTGTGTACTAAGGGGTTCTTTAGTACAGAGTAAGCGGCTTATGGGTTGTTTGTGGCCGCTTATTATGTACTAAGGGGTTCCTTAATACAAAGTAAGCAACTTGTGGGTTATTGGTGGTTGTTTGTCATGTACTAAGTGGTTCTTTAGTACAGAGTAAGCGGCTTGTGGGTTGTTGGTGGTCGCTTACTGTGTACTAAAGGATTCCTTAATATAGAGTAAGCGGCTTATGGGTTACTAGTGGCCGCTTACTGTGTACTAAGAGGTTTCTTAGTATAGAGTAAGAGACTTGAGGATCACTGGCCGCTTACTGCGTACTAAGAGGTTCTTAGTACAAGGTAAGCGGCATGAGAATTGTTGATGGTCGTTTATGGTATATGGTAGTACCTGATTCGTTGTATGGTTGGGACAGTTACATGAGTTGTAGTTAGATGGTCATAACCAGTGATTTTTTGGAGATGATTAATAATAAAAAATTGGAAGATCCTATTGTTTTTAAGCTAGGGAGGATATTTTGCCTTTAAAGTAAATGGTATCTTGAGATTTAAAGGAAGAATTTATGTACCTATAGTGATAAAACTAAAGAAGTTGATTCTTGAAGAAGGGCACAAAAGTGGTCTTAGGATGCATCTTGGCGTGACTAAGATGTATCATGACCTTAAGAAGATGTAGTGGTGGCCTGGAATGAAAATAGATATAGCCAATTTTGTGGTAACTTGCTTAACATATTAGAAGACAAAGGTGGAACATCAAAGACCTGCAAGTATGTTGCAACAATTAGAAATTTTGAGCGGAAATGGGATAACATTGTCATGGACTTAGTTACCCATTTTCCACAATTTGTAAGAGCTCATGACGTTATATGAGTTGTCCCAACCACACCATGAATCGGGGACAACCATACACACCCAAGTAGGCGACTATTATCATCAACCCTGGACTACATATTCCGCACCAGACTCTCCACTCTATAGCATGCGACCATTAGCAACTCTCTGGGTCGTATACTCTGTACTAAACACCCCTCCCTACAATATGCGGCCACAGCAATCCAGCAGGCCAGATACTATAGGCTTAACACCTCTTTATACAGTATAAGATCGTCAACAACCCCTTCAAATCGCCTTCCCAACACTAAAGAACCCGCACCACAAGTAGCCCAAATCCAACTACAGGTGATCAAGGCAAGTAAGAGGTACCTGACCATTCAAGATCCTCATGACCGCATACCTGGCGTTATACACTCAAAACCCCCATTTTCTCGAGTATGCGGCATCCGACAACAGCAACCCACTAACGTTTACCGTCAACTACTGAAGGACCTCCTAGTAATTTTCCTCTTTACTATAGGATCCAAAGGCAGCTGAAAAAGGTATTTGGGCCCAAAAGCCCATCCCAGGTAGGACTCACAAGTAAAAAGGTATAAATAGCACATTTTTCTATGCATTGATTACGCATTAAATATTCCCTGAAACCATTGACATCACCAGCGCTTACTTAGGCATCGGAGTGTCTTTTGTAGGCACACTTGCGCCGTCATCAGAGTTTCATCAGAGTAAGAAGATATTCACCCGACTACTCAGCACCAGAGCCACTCAGCAGACTTGTGGAATACAACTTGGTCCCCTAAGAACAATTGGCACCCACCGTGGGGCCCAAAGAGTATTTCGCAAGTTCACGACCTACCTGTCTTGATACTATGGTGTCCACGAGAAGCAGAGCAATTGAAGTCCCCACTAGACCCCCCACCATCGAGGTGGGGATGTTGGCCCATCATCCGACATATCACGCATCCTAGAAGCTCAAGCCAGAATGCAACAAGAGTTTGTAGAATATAAAAAGAGAAATGCGGACGAAATGGAATCCCTAAGAGAGGAAAACTCCCGACTTAAGAGGAAAATTGAGGCAAACAAGGCGATGGGAGGACCCGGACCCGTCCCATCCAAAGTAGAGCCCCCTACTACTGAAGAAGAAAGTGAATACAAACCCACAGGCCACACAACTAGTGGCAACTACAACTCCTTCGCCTCCCAAAGGTACCGCAGACACCCGTTCGTTGATGGAATCATAGAAACACCACTCCCGCACAAATGGAAAGCGCCAACCGTCACCTGCGACGGCACTACCGACCCGGACGAGTTCATATCCATCTACACCAACCAGGTCACCCTCTACTCCTCTAACGATGTTGTCTTATGCAAATACTTTTCTATCATGCTTAGAGGGTGAACGCTAGAATGGTTGATGAGCCTACCACCCTACACTATATACTCTTTCAACACACTCACAGTTACCTTCACAACCCAGTTCGACACTAGCTGTCGACACGACACCACCTCGCTGTCCCTTCTGAACCTTAGACAAGAAGAAGGGGAATCCCTCTGCACATTCATTGATAGATTTGGTGTGATCGCTATGAAAATCAAAGACTTCACCCCAACCTAATATTACAATACATGACAATGGCGTTAAAACCTAGCCCTTGAGCATCAATGTTCATTCGAGTTAAGGAAATGTGACATTACCAAGATAAGATCAGATCCCCTCCAGCCCAAAGGGAGACAAAAAGGACCAGCCGAGACCCATCAACACGCGATCAAGCTCGCCCTAGAGAAAGAAAGCAGGCCAAATACTCCAACTATGCTCCCCTCAACACCCCCCAAGTCCCGCATCCTCGATGAGGTCTTGCAAGCGGAGCTCATCTCCCCACCCAAAAAGTTCCAAAACCCGCCCAATGCAGACTTAAGCAAATACTATCATTATCACCGGAATAACGGTCACACGATAGAGGAGTGTGAAACCCTCCAAGTCAAAATAGAAGAACTAGTGCGTGTAGGTCACCTCCGACACTATGTCAGAAACACCACAGAAGGAAACCCCCGACCTCAATACGACAAGAATGTGAGCAAAAGTTCCCAACGGAAGGATGACCAAAAAATCAAACCAAGGGAACCGCATCCTCGATGAAGTCTTCCAAGCGGAGCTCATCCTTCCACCCAAAAAGTTCCAAAACCCACCCAATGCAGACTTAAGCAAATACTATCACTATCACCGGAATAATGGTCACACGATAGAGGAGTGTGAAACCCTCCAAGTCATAATAAAAGAACTAGTGCGTGCAGGTCACCTCCGACACTATGTCAGAAACACCACAGAAGGAAACCCCCGACCTCAGTACGACAAGAATGCGAGCAAAAGTTCCCAACGGAAGGATGACCAAAAAATCAAACCAAGGGAACCCATGAGAGAACCCAGGAGGAACCAGAACATCGAACGGAGAAGAGAGGAACCACAACAAGGCGAAGGCGCCCAGATGATAGACCACCTTTGAGAGAAATAATAAACATCATCTCTGAAGGATTTGTTGGAGGAGGATCCTCCTCTTCTTTGAGAAAGAGACACCTGAGGGTCGTTCAATCAATTCACGCTGTATCTAGAGGACCCCGAAGAAGAAGGCCTCCAATCACTTTCAATGATTCTAACTTCCAAGGGGTAAACCCCAACCAAGACGATCCTATGGTTATAACTGTGGAGCTTGAAAACTTTGCGGTGAAAAAAGTATTAGTTGGCTAAGGCAGCTCCGTAGATATCATCTACTGGAAAACTTTCCAACAGCTCTGAATCCCCGCCGAAGACTTAACCCCTTACGACGGACCCATCTATGGCTTCTCTAGGGAGAGAGTACTGACACGAGGGTACGTGGACCTCCACACAACCTTCGGCGAAGGAAGACAAACCAAGACCATTCCAATCTACTACCTCGTGGTAGATGGCAACACCTTCTATAACATGTTATTGGGACGCCCCTCCCTCAATTCCCTTGGAGCCATAGTCTCCACACCACATCTTGCTTTCCCTTCAACATCAGGACACATCCTAACAATAAACGGCGATCAGAGAGCGGCCAGAGAATTTTATATGGCTAGTCTAAAGCTCCCAACCCCCCTCCCCCCTATGACCAATAATATAGAAAAGACAACACACCAAGCCACTACAACTCTTCAAGCGGCAGATTTGGACCCCCGAATCAATAGTGAGTCAAGGATAGAGCCAGTAGGAGAAACCAAGCCCCTCCACCTGGGCCAACCAGACCACTACCTACAGGTTGGAACCACCATACAAGGCAAAGGAGAGAAATTAATTAAAGATACTCTCAGACGAAACTTAGACCTCTTCGCTTGGACAACAACATATCTACAAGAGTCGACCCCAAAATCGTCGCACACAAACTCTTTGTGTTCAAAGAGGCCAAACCAATATCCCAAAAGAAGAGGAAGCTGGGAGAGGAGAGGAGACAAGCTGCCAAATGCGAGGTAGAAATATTGATGAAGGCAGGTTTTGTAGAAGAGGCGCAATACACCACCTGGCTGGCCAACGTCGTTCTTGTCAAAAAACAAAACGGCAAATGGCACATGTGCGTCGACTACACAAACCTGAACAAGGCATGCCCTAGAGACACCTACTTGCTGCCCAATATAGATCGCCTTGTAGACGGAGTTGCAAGTAGAGATGGCAAATAAACTCGTCCCCGTGGGTATTAACCGAACCCGTCCCCGTTTTGACGGGGAATCCCCGCATTGACTAGGTATGGGTATGGGTATTTGGAATCCCCGACTTTTTCAATTGGGTATGGTGATGTACATATGCCCGCCATAATACACGTCCCCGTTTAAATTATTAAAATATTCTCCATTAATTAAATAACCATATATATATATATATATATATATATAATTTTTTATTTCTTCTAATTATTTGGTTTGTCATGAAACTCATTCGCATTTCAATTATATTTTTCATCTTATCATAACCTTTATGTAATTATGTTAAAAAAATGTATATCAATTAAAAAAATTTATGTCTCACATTTGAATATTTCTATTATTTTTTAATATTTTTATTTATTGTATATTTTTCTTTCACATGAGAATGTTTAATACTCTTAATTTAAGTATTTAATAGCACACAAATCTTTCGTTTACTAGGTAATATAAAAAAATCATTTACTTATTATTCTTATTATTAGTTTTTGTTTCATTTGAAGAACTCTTTTGTTTCACTAAAACAATTTTTGTTTTTTCTCAACCACTGAGTATATATGTTGATATTTGAAAATTTTCTTAGATCTCTAAGATATTTTTCAACTTATCATACCCTTAATTATACATTTATTTTCCTTTATGCGATTTCTTTCAATAGTCTCTCAAATTGTTTGTAAACATTTGTTAATTTTTTAATATTTTTATTTCTTGTTTATTTTCATTATGTAGAATACTATTTCGATATATTTTATCTAATTATTTTTTATTGTCTAACTCATTATCAATCATACTATAATTTTTTTCACTATAATTGTATAAATAAATTTTATTTACTACAATATAAAAATTTAATGTAATTGTCATGAATATTTTTTTATCACCATCCAACATAATTGAAGTTCAAAAGATACAAGATCTACGTTAAAATTTTATTATTATGATTATTATTTGTTCTTTGTATCATTTTGATCAAGTAATGCATTATAACTTTTATTAGTGTATAAAAAAGAGATTCATTAGAATTTAAAAGATTGAAGTAAACAAACATTTAAAATATATTTTATTTTGAATATTTGTTTTGCTTTTATATTTTTTTTAAAAATACTTTTAAATTTTATCAACTAGGTTTCATTAATGTATACAAATTTAATAAATGTGTTGGTTCTCATGAAATTTTATTTGGTATTATAATCTAAAATATAAACAATTATAATTTTTTTCAAAATTTTATTATGATTATTATTTGTTTTTTGTATCATTTTGATCAAATGATGTATTATAACTTGTATTAGTGTATAAAAAAGAGATTCATTAGAATTTAAAAAATTGAAGTAAACAAACATTTAAAATATATTTTAATTTGAATATTTGTTTTCCTTTTATATTTTTAAATCTTATCAACTAGGTTTCATTAATGATTGTAAATTTAATAAATGTGTTGGTTCTCATGAAATTTTATTTGGTATTATAATTTAAAATGTAAACAATTATAATTTATTTTAAACTTTTATTATGATTATTATTTGTTCTTTGTATCATTTTGATCAAATGATGTATTATAACTTTTATTAGTGTATATGTAAGACCCACTTTAATTTTGTCCTAAAATTTAAGGGCCTCTCTTAGTTAGTTGGGCCTAAGGCTGGCCCATAAGGCATCCCAAAACCCCTAAACCAGCCTAACCCTCTCATGTTCTGCCCATTTTGCAAAAATCAGTCATCTTACTCCTCTTTTCCCCTCAAACAGTGCTCTGCTAGGGCTCGAAGCTCATTCAGATTCAAGTAAGCTCAACCTCATTCTCTGCTCCACCTCTTGAGTATGCTCCTGAAGCTGTTGGGTTCGTTGTCGTAGGTGCATGTGCTTTCCACTAGCATCTATCCAGGTGAGGGAAGCTAGGATTTTTCATGCCTTTATAAATAATGTGTCTTTTTGTTTCTGTTGGGTGCTCTTGATAATTTGATGTGCTTTTGATGGTGTGAAAATAATCGGTGTATTGTTTCTGGATGGATTTTTGGCTTTGCATGCTTGAGAGCAGGTGAGATCTGTTATGCTCGCCTAAGCGAGTTGTTTCTCGCCCAAACGGGAAGCTCTCGCCTAAGCGAGGAGCTCTTGCCTAAGCGAGAATGGCAGTAACTCGCCCCCTTTTATTTTCGAGTGCTCACCTGAGCGAAGGCCTCTCGCTTGAGCGAGATGGGCTAGCTTGAGCGAGAACTCGAAGTACTCTCTGTTTTCAATCTCGCTTAAGCGAAAGTTTTTCGCTTGAGCGAGAGACCCTGTTGCCTGAGCGAGAGCTCCTTAGCTTGAGCGAGATTGACAATTGTTAAATGCTTGTATGCTCCCATAATTGATTTGTTTACTCTTTTAAAGCAGGAAATATGATGCCAACGTTTTATACAACATGCTTGTGTTTTCTTAAATTTTTGATGTTTGGGATTTGTGTTTTTACATGTTGAAACCATTAAAAAGCTGTCAATTTAGCTTAAGCGAGGGATTTTAGCTTAAGCGAGATCAGTCTCGCTTAAGCGAGAATTTCTAGCTTAAGCGAGATCAGTCTAGCTTAAGCGAGAATATCTAGCTTAAGCGAGACCAGTCTAGCCTAAGCGAGATCAGTCTAGCTTAAGCGAGAATTGCTGCATAATTTTAATTCCTTACTTTAACTTGAACTTGTGGATTGATTCAATTACTTTTAAAAGCATGAATTGGGCGAATGGGTATGAGTAGAATGGTTTAAGGTCTGTGATTGATAAGTTTAACATGACCTTGGCATGTGACTTGTATGAGATGGTTGGTAATCAAAGTGGCATGGTGTCGGTATGAATTACATTTCTATATTCATGAATTGGGAAGGATGATTTGGAATGGATTCAACATGGAGCATGTATAAGAATGGATTATAAAGGTTGGCATGAGATTTATAAGCATGATAAATATTATTGTTTGTTTGAATATGTATAGTATGTGGTCAGTACGTAATTCCTTGGAATTTCTAGGTGAGATTTCAGGGTCGTGCTTCAGTGGTCGGGACGTAATTCCATGGCCCCTGTCAGTGGGTGTCCATGGTGGTGCCCCATCTATATAATTTGGTAAGGATTCAAGGTAAGGATTGCATCCTGAGACTCTAAAGAGTCAGTTAGTCTCACTTAGAGCGGACTGACTCTTGTGGTGAGAGTAGCAGGAGGCCTGAAACTCATTAAGGGCTAACCTTGTGTGTGGGGGATTGATTCATTATAACACTTGTAACACATAGCTCAGGGTGAGCAGCTCGGGGGTGAGTAGAGGTATCCACCACAAGTGCAAGCATCCGCTGAATCCGACCAGGTTATATGTATCCGGATGAGTCGAGTCGAGTCTTAGTGTATTGATTGAAGAGTCATAACATGCTTGGTTGTTGTACGGATATTGGATAGTGAAATCATGTTTAACTGTATGATGAATATGTTGTTGGCTCTAGCTTACCCTGCTTATTGTATGGTTGCCTTGTATGTGGCTCTTCTTTCTTGCGATGATCATCAATGTAATTGATGGGAGCAGATGGGCGAGGTTCTCGTGGTCAGCAAGGAAATGAAGATTCTGCTGCTTAGTCCGCGTGGATTGGACTATAGTTGTCGTTGGACCTTTCTTTAGGGCTATGGCCCCTGTATTTCGCTGTTCTTGGTTTTGTAAACTTTTGGTCGAACCGTTATCCTGTTTTTGGTTGGCATCGTGGTGTGCCTAGTTTGTAGGGGTGGTATTATGAACCCCAGGACTGCGTTGTTGTACTATCTTTGTGTGGCGTTTCCTTTAATTGCTATTTTAAATTAAATGGGACGTTACAGTATAAAAAAGAGATTTATTAGAATTAAAAATATTGAAGTAAACAAACATTTAAAATATATTTTAATTTGTATATTTGTTTTTCTTTTATATGTTTTAAAAAATATTTTTAAATTTTATGAACTATGTTTCATTAATATTTGCAAATTTAATAATTGCTTTGGTTCTCATGAAATTTTATTTGGTATTATAATCTAAAATATAAACAATTATAATTTATTTTAAAGTATTTGATATCGAAGAAACAACCATTCTTCTAATATTGAATATTTGATAATATTATGTTTCCTTTATCATAATTTTTTTATTATTTTATAAAAAATAATTAAAATTAATATTGAAGTAGTAAGAAAATGGGTATGGGTATGTGTACGAGATTATACCCGTTATCCGGTGGGGATGGGGATGGGACAAAAGTTTAATACCTGTTGGGTTTAGGTATGGGGATGGGGATGAATTTTTTTTACAGGGATGGGTATGGGATAGCGAAACCCGTGCCCGTCCCGTCCCGTTGCCATCCCTAGTTGCAAGAAACGGTACCTTGAGTTTTCTCGATGCATACTCCGGGTACAACCAAATACCCATGGCAGCAGGGGACGAGATCAAAATCGCCTTCATAACGGAAGAGGCCAACCTTTACTACAAGGTCATGCCTTTCAGGCTCAAAAACGTTGGCGCCACCTATCAAAGACTAATGGATAGAGTATTCAAACCATTACTCAGAAATAGTGTCAAGGTGTATGTTGATGACATTGTAGTCAAATCACCCAACCCCCACCCAACATGACCTAAACCTTACTAAGGTCTTCAACGCCACATGAAAATACAACCTACGCCTCAACCCAGAAAAGTGTACCTTCAGCGTCAATGGAGGCAAGTTCTTGGGTTTCATGCTGACCCAATGAAGCATTGAGGCCAACCCTGAAAAGTGCCAAGCTATCATAGACATGTGCAACCCCAACAATGTTAAGGAGGTGCAAAGGCTGGTCGGAAGGTTAACAGCCATTGCTCGTTTCCTATCAAAGCTTGCAGACAAAACTAAACCTATGGTCAACCTGTTGAAGAAATCTGCCAAGTTCGAAAGAAACGAAACATGCCAACAAAACTTTGACCAAGTTAAGCAGTTATTGGCCACACCACCAATCTTAAACAAACCCCGATCTCGACTACCTTGCTAGTATACATTGTAGTGTAAGATCCGAGAAAATTAAATAGTTAATTAAATAATTATTTAATAAATGCGGGTAACAGGAGCGTTTAAAGTATTTAATGCAGATACTTATGACGTGAAATGGTACTAGCTCAATTGGTTGAGAGTACTTTATTGTGTGTGACGGCTTGGGTTCGAGTCCTATGTGTGCCATTTGGGTGTTATTTAATTATGAATTTTTAAGTTATATATATATTTTTTTAGTGATGTGATCGCATAACCTTAAAATTTAAGGAATTATCACAATTGTAATTTGGTTGAGTTGGTTGTGCACTTGCTTTGTGATTGTAGGGTTGTGTGAGTTCAAACCTTGTTGAGAACAAAATAATTTTTTTTTGCCAAATTTTCCTTTGGCATGAATGTGAAAGGGTTAGAAACCTAGTAGCCAATAGAGAGGTAACCTAAGGGCTGGAAACACTTGGATAATTAATCATTGATTAGCCTTAATCTATTTTTTTATTAAAAATTCGTGTAAGGCACTAAAGGGTAATTAGGAGAGAGTAATTGTGAGAGAGGAAAAGGGATTAGAGGAAAGAGGCTGGGAGTTGAGCGTGAGGGTTTAGGCGGAAGTTTTTCAGAGGCAATTGGCAAGGTGTAGAGCAAGGAGTTGGAGTGCAAACCATTGTTGGAGTGCAAGCAAAGGACAAGGGTGGTTTTTGGGTTAAAGTCACGTTCAATCCGAATTTGGAGCGAGGATCAGAGGTAAGGGGAGTTGTATGTTGCTTGATTGAAATTGCATGCTTTCTATCCGTTTTTCGGCACTATTTCATTGAGAATTCTGGGTTTTCCCAGAAACCACCTGGCGGCATAATCCCTACCGCCAGGCGGCACATCAGTGATAGGCGTTGTTCTTGTTTTGGCATGAACCGCCTGGCGGTGATGAAATTCTGCCAGGCGGCACGACACGGTTCACCTGTTTGGTGATTTTAATGTTGTTTGTATGGGAATCAATATGGTTTCTGAAATTGATTTGTATAGCTTCTATGGATACCTTATTGGTCTGAAATCAATTGAAATTCGGGGTATGGCAAAGTTCTAGGTATACTCGTGCATAAATTGAATTGGGTTATTCAAGAGAGTAAAGATCGAGAAGCCTATATGAATTGAATTAAGAGCAGGAAACTAGTCCTTTATATATGTATTGTCATATCTCGGTGAATGTAAGTGATGGGAATGAATACTGGAAAAAGGGTTGAATCTGTCGCAGGTATGAAGAAGCCTGGTTTGGGCAGGCACTGATACCCCGCCTAGCGGTCAGGGGCTGTTATGCGA
This sequence comes from Vigna unguiculata, assembly GCF_037176805.1. Taxonomy (NCBI): domain Eukaryota; kingdom Viridiplantae; phylum Streptophyta; class Magnoliopsida; order Fabales; family Fabaceae; genus Vigna; species Vigna unguiculata. Next base: position 15,257,498 of record NC_140798.1, on the reverse strand, counting down.
AATTCTGGTAGCAGAAACTAAGGGAGGAGCTTTAGAGTGGGTGAGGTTTAAGATAATTTGGTAACATAGAAAAGGGAAAAGTACTATGGTGATTAATTGTGTGGATGGTAAAGAGTTGGAAGTATAACTAGTTTATGGTGTTGGATGGAATATTAAGGGAAGAAAGGGACAAGGGAGAATTGTAGTTAACAGATCATGTTTTGTAAGCATAGCATTCGTTTATGTGTGATTGGATAAGTGCTGATTATGACTTACTGATTTTAGGTAACAATTGTGGATATATTCAATAGTGGATGATAATTGGTTATGTTATATTGCATAGGGTTAAAGTTATATATACTGGAGGAAAAATGTTGTTAGGTATGGCTATGCATGAGGAATTATGGGAAAAGTATTTTAAGACTATTGGAAGTAAAGTTCTGCTTATTACAATGTAGTATACTTGGGAACGTGATTGAAGGTATTGAATTGTTGATTGTCTTCATAGATATGGATAAAGTTGCTTTACTATGATAATGCTCATGTATTGTGGAAACTTGAATAGATGGATTGACCATTGTAAAGTTTAGGTGCGTGATACTTATGATAGTTGTAGACTAACCATAAAGTGCATTCCATAGAGGAGTCTTTATTTGGGGCTTGGAATTGAGTCATGTAGCAGATTAGACTAATTGAGGTGCTAAAAACAAGAGGGGTTATGCTACTGATACAACGCCTGGCGGCACGGGTAGGTGTGCCAGGCGATGGGACTAGCGTTAGGGGTCCCTGCATTCCCTAGCGTCTGGCGGCAAGGTGTGCTCCGCCAGGCGGTGACTAGAAAACAGTGGCGCTGGAAGGGCATTGGCACCTGGCGGTGAGTTGGTACCGCCAGGCGGTCTGGAGCACTTTCGCTTGGCGGCGTGTGGGCTGAGTCAGGCGAAAATGTTGATGTCCTTTGTTTTGTTTTGTGTGTTGTTTGAGCAATGATGCTACACTTGGATCGGGAGATGTTGTGCCATGAGCGGGTAGGTTCATGGATGGTGGTTCACATGTGACGATATGAGCGGGGAGGTTCATATCCAGTTACTCTCACGTGGGGATACAAGCCAGGTAGGTTCGTATGTTCCATGCTCACGTTTGAGAGATGCCACGTGCGGGGAGGTACGGGGCTGGCGAATCACATATGTTGGACTACGGGCGGGTAGGTCCATAGAGCAAGACTACGAGCGGGGAGGTACGTAGAGCAAGACTACGAGCAGGGAGGTTCGTAGAGGCAGGACCACGAGCGGTCAGGTTCGTGTGAGCATCATATTCCCGAGTCCGAGGCTAACCATTTGTGTGATTGAAGGTTATAACGCCTTGGGGTTAAGGTCTTGGCCAAGAACTATGTAGAATGAATAAGAAGGGTGTATGATTTATCTTGCATATTTTATATCTGTTATTTTATTTTCTCAGCTCACCCTTTTTGTTTGTGTATGGCGATGATCATGTGATTCGTTACACGGGAGTAGATGTTGATACAGGTGGTGCTGAGGATGTCCAGGCGACGAAGTGAGGGCTAGCTTTGGGATTAGAGCTAGGGGTTTTCCTCACATGTATTTTATTATGTTTTCATTTATGAACACGAATCTTAGGAACTTGTAACACTTTATTTGTTTATGTTATAAGTTTTGGCGCGTGTTTTTCATAAATTTAAATTTCCCAGCATTGGGAGTATTATTAATGCAACTTTTGATATATTTTATTTCTTTTATTATTTATTTTAAGTAATATTCCATAGGGATGTTACATGCAGCATCCCCTAACGCCGTAAGTGCGGCACTCGTGCAAGAACTAGATGGCACCCAACAGCCCATATACTTCATTAGCCGCATACTTCAAGACCCCGAGACAAGATACCAGATGGTAGAAAAGGTGACACTTGCGCTAATCACAACAGCCCGGCTCCTCCGACCATACTTCCAAACACATCTTATTACTGCCAAAATGGACTACCCTGTCCAAAAAATTCTCCAAAAGCCAGATCTTGCGGGAAGACTTTCATCTTGGTTTGTCGAGCTATCTGAATTCAGTATCCAGTACGAGCCACACGGCCCCATTAAGGCACAATGCCTGGCAGACTTCGCAAATGACCTACAAAACCAAGAACCCCAGCATGAATGGTGGACCATGCATGTCGACGAATCATCTAACATTAGAGGCGTCGGAGCAGGCATTATCCTCGAAGGCCCAGAGGGCATACTCATTGGGCAGTCATTCTGTTTCACTTTCAAAACTTCAAACAACCAAGCTGAGTACGAGGCCATTGTCACAGGATTGCATCTAGCCCTAGAAATGGAAGCCAGATGCCTGCTATGCAAAATTGACTCTAAACTCCACTATCAGACACCTCACTGGTGAGTACCAGGTCAAAGATGACCTCTTATCACAATACTACCACCTGGTAATGAACTTAGTAGGGAAGCTTAAAGAGTTCAAGATCGAACACGTGCCCAAAAGCGACAATATCAGAGTCGACCTCTTATCAAAACTTGCAAGCACGAAAAATAAAGGACGCTACAGGTCCCTGCTACAACAAGTACTCACGACCCCATCCATTCAAACACAAACAGAGTGCTTCGAGGTCACCACCAAGGAGTCGTGGATGAGTCCTTTCATCACGTACCTCAAGAAAGGGGAGGTACCCGCGAACCAAGAAAAGGGATAGGTCAAGAAGGCAACAAGATACACGCTGATAGCAGGAGAACTCTTCAGGAAAGGCTTCAGCAAACCACTACTCGGGTGCATTACGAACGATAAAGTGTCTTACGTCATGAAGGAAATACATGAAGGAACCTGTGGATACCACTCCGGTCCCAAAACAATGGCAGCACGAATCCTGTGGGCCGGGTACTTCTGGCCAACAATGGAACAAGACTGCACCAACTTCGTCAAAAAATGTCAGCCTTGACAAAAACACGGGCCCTGCTCCTATCTACACCAGGAAGAACTCCATCACATAATGTCACTCTGGCCATTCTCCAAGTGGGGAATGAACATCGTAGGACCTTTCAAACCTGAAAAAGGGCAAGTTAAATTCCTCCTGGTCGCAGTCGACTATTTCTCCAAGTGGATTGCGGCTGAGCTGCTCGCAAACATCATGGCCAAACAAGTCAAATGTTTCGTCTGGAAAAACATCATTTGCAGATACGACATACCACACACTATCATCACAGACAATGGGTGACAATTCATTGACAAAGGCTTGGCGAAGTTCCACAAAAACCTCCACATCCAACATCTCACCAGCTTATTAGAACACCTACAGACCAACGACCAAGCGGAAGCGGCGAACAAGGTCATATTAGGGCAATTACAGAAGAGGCTCGATGGCGCAAAAGGAAAATGGCCAGAGGAGCTCATAGAAATACTTTGGGCATACAAGTGCACCCCATAGTCCTCGACCAAAGAAGCCCCATATAGCTTAGTTTATGGCACCGATGCGATGATACCAATAGAGATCGGAGAATCGTCAATCAGGCAGACATATTTCGAGCACGACCCCAACAAAGTATGTATGAACACGCACCTCGACCCATTCGTAGAAAGAAGAGAGCGGGGGACATCCAAGACATGCCAACCAAACTTCGAGCAGCAAGAAAGTACAAGTTCAAACTCAACCCCTGGTCCTTCCACAAATGGGACTTAGTCTAGAGGATGGCAAGTAAAGCCAGGAAACATGACGGCAAGTTTTCACCAAACTGGGAGGGGTCATTCCGTGTACTACAGGAAGTAGGCAACGACGCATATCGGCTAGAACGACTATCGAGAGAACCAATTCCCAACACCTGGAACATCTCTCACTTGAAATTTTATTTCAGTTAAATCATGTATCGGCTAAACACTGTAATCCAAAGATGTACTCTTTCCTAACCTGGCATTTTTTTCCTAAGGAGGGTTTTGGCCAGGTAGGTTTCAACGAGGCATCTACCAATAATGAAAGTTCGAGGATTGCAAGCATATCTTTAACTAAGTGCACGAACTCTCAGCCTCTAATCTAAGAGCCGTCGGACGATCTCCAATAAAAATAAATCTCCCAGCCTTTAACCTAAGAGCCGCTGGTCAAGCGCAACCAACAATCTCCCGGCCTCTAATCTAAGAGTCGTCGATCGAGCGCATAAGAAAGTTCCCAAAGTCACTACCAAGAGAACCACCCCATACATCAAATTGTAAAACTAAGAATAGAACGAAGTAATTAAAACCAAACATAACAACAAGTCGTCCAGCGATAAGCACTCGAGATATTGCACATCCACTTAACGGAAATCGCAAAACGATTAAAAAACATCTCCGCATTTAAAATAAGTCACGCGCAAAAAATAATTAGGCAGACTCTGATCAAGTAGAAGGAAGTGAAACATATTTTTCATTAAACACCCAAATCAGCAAAATATCCATCTTTACAAAGATATCTACACAGATCACACAACCCACCAACACCAAGTCGGCACCCCAACTATAGAAACCAGATCTAACTACAGAAACAAGTTCGGCGTCCTCGCCCCTAATGACAATAACCAAAAACAAAGTTTAGCGACCTCGCCCCCAACAACTAAACTATTCATCAGCAACCTCGTCATTAACCTCCTTGGCCACTTCCTCTGCATCCTCTGCCTCTTCCTCACCATCCTCCCCCTTTGACACCATTCCATCAACATTGGCAGGAGGAGTCGTCACCACCGTCTCCTCATTCCTTACCATCACCGCCTCTTGCTCAGCCTTGAGGTGGCTAATCTCCGCAATATCCAGTATACGATTATTGTACACATCAAGATTCACGTTAAACCGACAGTCAGTCACAGACACCTCCTTGTACAAGAAGTCCGTCTACCTTAAAGCTTTCTAAAAACCATTAACGTGTTCTTAATAAATTGCCTGATACAAACCATAGATCTCACTGGCCTCCTCCGCCGCAACATCCTTCACAGCACGAACCTTGTCTAGCTCAATTTGTTTCGCTTTCAGTTTTTTCTCCACCCTCATCACACTTCCTTTCAACCTCTTAACCTCAGCCTCCAACTTATTTTTCTCCTCATCCCAAGCCTGTTGATCACGGTCCCTTTAGCCCTTGAAAGCAACAATTTGCTCAGACAACTTCTTCTTGTCACCTGCGGCCAATTCTTCCTGCAACATCGTTGTCACCCTCCTGCCCAACACAACTCCATGCGACAGACACTCATTCAACACCCTCATTATCAGCCCGGGGTCAGCCGCTTCCACCACACCCAACTCAGCGTCGCTCAACTTAATTTCCACCCCTTTCCTCATTTGAATCTTACTTTTCATAAACCCACCCAAATTCGAGTTACTCGAACCACTAGACCCCACACCACCTGTCTTCGCAAGAGCACGCAACCTTTTTCGATCCTTCCCAACACCCTTCATCTTAGAAGGAGTCGGCCTTTTCCCTTCGCCTTTGCAGCATTCCTTATCTTCTCGCGAATCTTGGCAAAAAGATCAACATTCTTTGTGTGATGCGCCATTACACCTACACAAAATAAAGTTCTTCAAATTAGTCCAACACCAGTAATAACCAAAACGCAAAAACATACCATATAAATCCCTGGCCGGACTATCCGTCAGGTAACAGCAAAAAACCCATTTCCCAGGAATCTTGGTCGGTAGTCTCTCAAGCACATCCACCACCCGCATACTATCAACATCTAGCATATCCTTAGAGATCGCGTCCAAACGAGCAAGCATTTCAGTCCAGTATAACAGAAACTTAGGGAACCCATCATCATCATATTATAGCATTCGTCCGGCCACAAGCACACCCACACAGAAAAACCATCTTTAAACTTCTTCAACGACTAAGTAAACACATCCATCAAACCACTCTTAGAACAACCAATCAGGGAAAGCCATGAGATCGGATCCCTCGGACACATCACATAGAAATATAAAAAGCTCTCGAGGGTCGGCGATAGATACAACGCCTTGCAGATCATCCTAAAAGCCTGAAGGCTTCCCCAACTATTCGGATGGAGTTGAGTATGTTAGTTTTGAAATGGTAAGTTTAGCCAAGAAGGGGGGTTGAATTGGCTTTATAAAACTTTTACGAAAGCTTAAAACCTTTTTCAATTGAATCTAATAGACTGGAATGTTTGGATCTAAATGCACCTGACCAGTACACTTTCAGTCGATTAAAATATAAAAATAGCAGACTAAATTGTTCTTGATGCTATGAAACAGTCGATTAGAAGGACAAATCAATCGGCTAAAATACTGGAGAATTATGCAGAATGCAGAATTCGCAAATTCAACTCAAACAGTAATCTTTTACATACAAGACATGTTACAATCAGTATTTATAACAAGTACAAAGCCTCAAATTACACAAGCACGCATTAAATCACACCAAAGATCAAATTACTTGGTTTTCTTGAGTTTTTGAAGAGTTTAAAAGAGAGGGAGATGAGGGAAAGAAGAATGCCCAACTATTTTTATACTGGTTCACTCAATCACAGAGCTACATCCAGTTTTCCAGGACAACCTGAGCCTGGTTTCCACTATATTCAAAAGTTTTACAAATCAAACACCAAGATTACACTTTTGAACACAAAGCACACAAGATTTTTGACTCACACAAAAATCTAGAACCAAAACCTACAACAATCACACTTGCAAAGCTGAAATCACACCAGGCAAACCATCCAGAGGCACAAGAACGTCCAAACCTGATGGTGGCTATCCCTAGCACACCATACATGTGTTCTTCAAGCTACTCAAAGCCAAAATGCTTCCAAGATCAACCAAGATCTTCAAACACGAGTTCTAGCTGTGTATTGTAGAGAGAGAATGCTTCCCAGAGATGAATGACATGATTTTGTTCAGAAAAACTCAAATTCGCACCTCTGCTCGCGAAAAAATAGCTTATATAGTCTGATTTAAGTGAAAACAGTCGATTGAATTTTCCGTACAGTCAGCTGATTTCACCTGACTTAAGTGAAATTAGTCAATTGAAAAATAATTCAACTGACTGAATGCATTCATACCAGAAACTATATACAGCAAGCCTTTTAACCTGTTAAAACCCATTTTAACAGATTAAAAGAGACACACTAAGGCACACAAAACATCTAACCTATGTCATATAACCTATCAACAAAGTATAACACTAACACATTACATTTAACATGTTATATACAGATTTAACACACTAAAACTTAATCTTCAAGAGGATCTTCATCAATCTTCATCAAGCACTTAAGATCTTTATGCACATGGCTTTATCAATTCTTTGCTTCAAGCTTGCTTGTGCCAACAATCTCCCCCTGAATTGATGAAGCTAACATCCTCGAGTTGAATTGATGAGCTAAGATCCGTAGAGAAACCTGAAAAAGCTTTTGCATACAAGATACCTATATTCCAAATATACAACCAAGCAAAAGCACACAAGCATACATACATATCACATATGCATATGTTCCCCCTATCATTAATAATATGATTTAACTTCAGATTTTTGATTAAGTTTGCAGTATTATATGATTACAACAGATTTATTTCAGGTTTTCCAATTTTGACACAATATTACTCAATTTTCACTCATTTTTCTCCCCGTTTGGATTCATCAAATGAAAGTAAATGCAAACATCATTTGGGGAAGATGAAAATTTTCATTAAAGCAATTGCATAGAGGTGTACCAGGGCAGCTGACACGAATACAAACACATCAAACCAGAAATAGAAATGCAGATACATCATGAACCTGAAAACTGATATAATCAGTCGACTAAAATGAGAAAATAGCCAATTAAAATACTAGAACAGACAACAGACACACAAAATGCAACATCAAAATGCAATGCATGACCTATAAGCCATCCCCTTCACTCATTCCTAGGGTTGTCTCTATTGTAGACATTGGAGAGGAAGTCATGAACATTATGGAGTTGGTAATCCAAGTCTTGAAACCTTGTTGTGCAATACATGTGATGTGCATTTTAAACCATGTTGAGGTCTTGAAGTTGATTGAGAACCATTCTCTCAAATTGGGAGTATGCAGGTCCAGTATTCTCAAGAGGGTTATACAACTCAATTGCCATTGGCTGAGGTTCATCTTCCTCTTGGTTTCCTCCACTTGTTCCCGCTTCATGATCATTTGCTCCAACTTCAATGTTTACACCTTGATCTCCTTCAACTAGCCAAGTGTTGCCTACCTTGGTGAATCCCATCTTGTGCATATTTAGTGTTGAAACATGATTGAGAAGGCTAGTAGACTCCTCAAGCTCTCCTTCCACATCCACACCAAAATGCTCAATGAATTTGGAGATGAGCACCACATATGGAAGCTTGAAATCTGTGAGCCTCTTTGCCTTCATCATGTGATCATGAATTGTGTAGGTCTAGTCCACCATTATGCCATTTTGAATGCAGTACATCACCACTAGATCACCTTCATTCAAGGTAGCATGGTTGCTCCCTCTAGGCATGATGATTTTGGTCACCACCATGGCTAGCAACCTTTCCTCCACACGAAGCCTTCCCACATGGAAATTTCTAGCTTGCTCGCCTTGATTTCTTACACATTAGTTGAAGTATTGCACCTTGTTGAACTCATCTACTGCACTAGTTTCACCTTTGCGGACTTGCACACCTCTTTGCCTTATGCCAGCCACATCCTTCCATGTTTGCATTGTGATTTCCATTTCCACACCTTTGACACTTGATTTAAGAACACCATTGTTGAACTTGAGGTTGGCATAAAACACCTTCACCAAATCTGGATACACCTTACCCGAAAGTTCAAGGAATGTCTTTAATTTTTGGGTTTTGAGATGTTGCTCAAGGTTGCCAAAATTCTCTGCCCTTAGCCATGACATACGAATCACCTTATGAATGATGATTTGCTTCCTATTGATCTCAATCAAGAAGATTTCAATTCTGTCTTCATGGCCTTCAAACCATATCTCAAGCCTTCCTTGATTCATGGCATTTGGAGAGGATGGAGTATGTGGAGTGGAGCTTTCATCATCTAAGGGGGCAGCTTGTGATATTATAGGCATGGTGAAAAGTAGGTTTGGCTCTTACTAGCAAATGAGGATGCCAATGCATGATGCTTATGCAAGTATTTATAGAATCAGCAGGTTAATTTTCAAAATCAGTCAATTAAATCGTGCAGATTTTCTGGTTTCAATGCAGTACAGGAAATCACAGCAATTAAATGTGAGGGGAATCTAAATCAGAGATGTAGTGATATGTTTCCTATGCGTTTTATGATCAATCCACTCACAAACACTTCACAGCTAATGCTTGCACATTGGACATCATGTAATTAAAGCACTTTATGGTCAATGCAATCTGAAAAGTTGATTTTAGCTGATGTAATAGCTGTTATAGCTACTGCTACAGTCCAAAAATAGTCATGTGATGCATACTTTGACTAGGTCAATCTATTAAAATCAATTCAAGCAATTCCACATCAGCATAAGTGATTTTAACACATAAAAATACAGAGTTAGTCGACTAAAATTGTACCAGTAAACTAATTTTTGGTGTAGTGGTAGTTTTAAGTGAAATCTATGTGTTAAATTTGCAGTTTTAGCTGACTAAAAATTTCAAATTTCACGAAATTCACCCAGACCAATTTGAATCAAATATTTGTGCTATTTTGGGAGATTTAGCATATTGAAACAGTTCCAGAATACAAATTATGTAGATTTTGACATTTTAAATGAAATCTATGTGTTGAAATTGCAAATTTAGCTAACTGAAATTCTGGCAGTTTTCAAATTATGCAGATTTTTATCATTTTAAGTGCAGCACACACATGATCTAATAAGATTAACAAGCTAAACAGATATCAACATATATTCTTCATGTCAAGAACACCTAATTCAGTTCTAAGCTTATTAAATCTATCATGTGCAAGTGGTTTAATGAATAAATCCGCCAATTGATTTTCAGTTTTCACAAACATGATTTCAATACCACCTTTTTTAATATGATCTCTTATGAAATGATGCCTAATTTCAATGTGCTTAGTTTTAGAAAGTTGAATTGGATTCTTAGTTAGGTTGATTGCACTTGTATTATCACAATAAAGAGGTACCTTCTCTAGCTTTACACCATAATCTATAAGTTGATGCTTCAATCATATGCTTTGAGCACATGCATGTCCAGCTGCTATGTAATCAGCCTCAGCTGTAGAGAGTGCTACACAAGCTTGCTTCTTGCTATTCCATGAGATTAGGCTTGATCCAAGTAGATGTCATGTACCACTTGTGCTTTTCCTATCCAATTTGCACCCTGCATAGTCAGAATCTGAAAAATCACTAAGATTAATGTTAGATTCATTAGGATACCATAATCTAACATTAGTTGTCCCTTTCAGATACTTGAGAATCCGTTTTGCAGCTTTGAAATGCGATTCCTTTGGATTGGATTGAAACCTAACACACAAGCAAACACCAAATTATATATCTGGCCTACTAGCAGTTAGATATAGCAAGGAACCAATTAACCCTCTATATTTGGGTGAATCAACTTGGTTTCCAGCCTCATCTGCATCCATAAGGCAGTTCGTAGCAATTGGAGTGGCAGCCTCTTTGCAATCCTCCAATTTGAACTTTTTCAGTAGATCCAAACAGTATTTTGACTGGCTTAAAAATGTTCCATGCTTGAGTTGCTTCACTTGCAGCCCTAGGAAGTAGGTTAGCTCACCCATCATAGACATCTCAAATTCTCCCTACATAGCTGCAACAAACTCTTCACACATGGAGTTATTATTTGATCCAAATATTCTAATATTCACATATACTTGAACAAGTATTACATCACTTGCATGCTTTCTAATCAAAATTGTTTTATCAACAGCAACTCTAGCATATCCTTTAGATAAAAGAAAGTTGTTTAACCTCTCATACCACTGTCGTGGTGCTTGCTTCAAACCATATAAAGCCTTTTTTAATTTGAAAACATGATTAGGATAGAGGTGATCTTCAAAACCAGAAGGTTGTGATACATACACTTCTTCATTTAAGAAACCATTCAAGAATGCACTTTTCACATCCATTTGAGAAAGTTTGAAATTACACATGAATGCATATGCTAACAATAACCTCACAGCTTCTAGCCTAGCTACAGGTGCATATGTTTCATCAAAATCAATGCCTTCCTCTTGATTATAACCTTTAGCAACTAGCCTAGCCTTATTCCTAACTATATTACCATTTTCATCCATTTTATTCCTAAACACCCATTTTGTACCAATCACATTCATTGCATCAGATTTAGGGACAAGAGACCACACATCATTCCTAGTGAATTGATTAAGTTCATCTTGCATAGCAACAACCCAATTACTATCACACAATGCATCATTCACATTCTTAGGTTCAATTTGAGAAACAAATGCAACATGTTGAAAGAATGCAAGCTTGCGTCTAGTGGATACTCCATGTTCTATGTCACCAATTATGTTGTCCTTTGATAATCCTTTGGGTTCAATCCACTCCTTCCTTTGGTAAATTGTTGTCTGCAGCTTTTTCAGTCGACTGAATTTCCTTTTCAACTAATTGATTTCCTGCAGCAGATTCCAATTTTGCAGTAGATTGCTTTTCCTGTGTTGTTTCTTCTTCATCTACAATATTAGGCATATGTTCTTGCAATTTTGGGTTAGTTTCACCAAATACAACATGCATAGACTCTTCAATAGTCATCAATCTCTTATTATAGACTCTATATGCATGACTTTGTGTAGCATAGCCTAGAAAAACACCTTCATCCGCTTTTGCATCAAATTTGCCAAGACTTTCTTTGCCATTGTTTAAAATGAAACACTTACATCCAAATACTTTTGGGTGACTTAAAACAGGCCTCCTCCCTTTGAAAAGTTCATAGGGTGTTTTCTTCAAAATTGGCTTAATCAACACTCTATTTAAAACATAGCAAGTAGTGTTGACTGCATCTGCCCCAAAGTACTTAGGTAGTGAATTCTCATTTAACATAGTTCTAGCTAGTTCCTCAAGTGATCTATTTTTCCTTTCAACAACACCATTTTGTTGTGGGGTTCTTGGTGTAGAAAAATTATGTTTAATGCCATGCTTTTCACAAAGGTGTTCAAAATTTTCATTTTGAAATTCCCCACCATGATCACTTCAAATTGACACTATCTTGGAACTCTTTTCATTTTCTAGCACCTTGGCAAGTCTTTTAAAAGCATGAAAAGTGTCATTTTTGGCAGCTAAGAACAAAGTCCATGTGTACCTAGAGAAGTCATCAACTATGACTAATGCATAAAGATTGCCACCAAGGCTCATGGTTTGAGATGGACCAAATAGATCCATGTGAAGCATCTCTAAAGGTCTTTCAGTTGAAACAACATTTTTGGGTTTGAAAGAGACCTTGGTCTGTTTTCCCTTTTGACATGCTTCACACACTCTATTCTTCTCAAACTTGAGTTTTGGTAGTCCTTCAACCAATTGTTTTCTGTTTAGCCGATTAAAATGCTGCATGTGTATGTGACAAAGTCTTCTATGCCATAACCAAGTGTCATCCTCTTTTGTAAGCAAACAATGGATGCTAAATGATGCATGATGCAGATCAAGTAGATATATATTGTTGACTCTTTTTGCTATCAAAATAATTTTACCATGTGCATCATATATCAAGCAATTGTTTGGTTCAGACATCACTTTAAAGCCTTTGTCACATAATTGACTTATACTTATCAAATTATGTTTGAGCCCTTCTACCAGCAGCACATTCTTGATGTTGAAAGAGGATACAATGCTTATGACCCTATTTCCAAGGATTCTTCCTTTGTTGTTGTCTCTATAGGTTACAAATCCTTCTTCTTTCAATTCCAACTTTGAAAATTTGGTCTTATCTCCTGTCATATGCCTTGAGCAACCACTATCTAGGTACCATAGATCCTTCTTTTCCTGTTTTATGACCTGCAAAACAACATAGTATTACATGGTACCCTTTGATAGTTTGGGTCCAACAGGGTTATGCCTTTCTAGATCCTTTTGGGATCCATTTCATAATTCCCTTAGTTATACATACTTTCTAACATGACAATTCTTAAGAATATGACCTTTCTTCGTACAGTAGTTGCAAGAAATGAAGGGCATAGCATTTGGCTCACTCTTTGAAAAGAAACTAGAGAACTTCTTGGCTTTCTTTTCATGGATAGGTGTATAACCTAGTCCAGCCTTTCCAAAAACACAATTTTGAGAGCCAACAACAGCTTCCAAGTTTGTTTTTCCTCTTGTGAACTTTGCACATGTTTTCAAAAGATATTTCACTTGATTTTTCAAAGTAATGCAGTTTTCACAAGGTTTTATAGCCAGTTGTTTTTCAGAACAATCGACTGAATTACTGTAAATCATTTTCAAATGTTCGAAATCAGTTTTTAAGCCGACTGTTTCTGATTCTAGTTGGCTAACTATTTTTTAGCCAGCTATTTAATCCTTTTAGCTGATTATTCATGACAGCAATTTTGCTTGCCTCACTATGCAACTCATCAAAGTCATGCAACAATTGGTAATAGTCATTCTTATCTTTGGATGATAAGGAACTTACTTGGCTTGATGAGGATGATTCATATCCATCCATGAGGCATAAGTTTGCTTCCTCACTTCCTTCTTGAGATGAAGTACTTATTGAATCGTCATTGTCCTTCCAAGCTATATAGGCACGTCTTTCCTTGCCCTTTTTCTCCTTTTTCATATCAGCAACCTTGTCCTTCTCTTTGTTAACATTAGGACATTCAATCTTGATATGTCCTTGCTTTCCACAATTATAACATGAGAATTTAGAAGAATTACTTGAATCAATTTGTTTAGAATTGTACCTCCTTTGATTACCTTTGTTGCCTTTTCTCTTGAGATACTTTCCAAACTTCTTGACTAGTAGATTCAAGTTCTCATTGTCACTAGATTCAGCAACCTCTTCCTCGGTTTCATCACTCTTCTTAGAACTAGCCTTCAAGGCTATAGGTTTTACCTTTTTCTCACTTGTTTCAAGCTCACTTAGCCTTTGCATTTCAATCTCGTGCTCTCTAAGCTTACCAAACAGTGCAGTTGTTGTGATGATGGATAAATCCTTGGATTCAAATATAGCAGTCACCTTTGGTTGCCAATTTCTATCAAGACACTTAAGCACTTTGATGTTTAGCTCCTCTTTGTCAAATTTTTTGCCTAGACCCATGAGATGGTTGACTATGTGAGTGAACCTCTTTTGCACTTCAGCTATGGACTCTCCTTTTTGCATCTTGAAAAGCTCATACTCTTGAATCAAGGCATGCTTCCTTACTCTTTTCACTTCACTTGTTCCTTCATGTGTAACCTATAGGACATCCCACATTTCCTTTGCATTCTTGTATTGGGAGACCCTAAAAAATTCATTCATACTCAAAGATGAAATGATGATGTTTTTGGCATTGCAAACATATTGAGCTCTTCTCCTTTCTTCATTATTCCATTCACTCCTAAGCTTATCCACCTACTTATTTTCAACAACACATTTAGGAGTATATGGTCCATTAACTATTGCATCCCAAATTCCTTTGTCTATAGATTCAATGAAAATTTCCATCCTTATTTTTCAAAACTGATAGTTTAGGCCACAAAACATAAGTGGTCTATGAATAGATGCACCTTCAGCAAAAGGGAGTTTACTTTCAGCCATTTCAAAAGGATTTTTGATCAACTTGAATACCTTTCAAGAACCTTGCTCTAATACCAATTGTTAGTTTTGAAATGGTGAGTTTAGCCAAGAAGGGGGGGTTGAATTGGCTTTATAAAACTTTTTCAAAAGCTTAAAACCTTTTTCAATTGAATTTAATAGACTGGAATGTTTGGATGTAAATGTAGCATACCAGTAAACTTTCAGTCGATTAAAATATAAAAACAGCAGACTAAATTATTCTTAATGCTATGAAACAGTCGATTAAAAAGACAAAACAGTCGGCTAAAATACTGGAGAATTATGCAGAATGCAAAATTCACAAATTCAACTTAAACAGCAATCTTTTACATACAAGACATGTTCCAATCAGTATTTATAACAAGTACAAAGCCACAGATTACACAAGCACGCATTAAATCACACCAAAGATCAAATTACTTGGTTTTCTTGAGTTTTTAAAGAGTTTAAAATAGAGGGAGATGAGCGAAAGAAGAATGCACAGCTGTTTTTATACTGGTTCACTCAATCATAAAGCACACAAGATTTTTGACTCACATAAAAATCTAGAACCATAACCTACAACAATCACACTTGCAAACCTGAAATCACATCAGGCAAACCATCCAGAGGCACAAGAACGTCCAAACCTGATGGTGGTTGTCCCTAGCACACCATACATGTGTTCTTCAAGCTACTCACAAGCCAAAATGCCTCCAAGATCAACCAAGATCTTCAAACACGAGTTCTAGCTGTGTATTGCAGAGAGAGAATGCTTCCAAGAGATGAATGACACAATTTCGTTCAGAAAAACTCAGATTTGCACCTTTTCTCGCGAAAACACAACTTATATAGTCTGGTTTAAGTGAAAACAGTCCATTGAATTTTCTGTACAGTCAACTGATTTCACCTGACTTAAGTGAAATCAGTCGATTGAAAAATAATTCAACTGGCTGAATGGATTCATACTAGAAACTATGGAAGTAGAACCACTAGAAGAAGTTGACATACCTTAGTAAGCTGCAAATATAGAAGTAGAAAAAACACAACACTTAGAGAAAACCCAACAGAACTCCAGAAACAAAAATCGCGATTAAGAGCAAATGAGAGAAACCATATTTAAAGACCACACTCACGACCCCTCACCTTCGCTTAAGATTCTAAATGCCCAAGGCCCAACCGCCATAAAACGCTTCGAAAAACACACCCTAACAACACATAGTAAATCCAACAGTCATGTCCCTTCAATACACCTGACATTCTGTTAACTATCAGTCACGACGTTGCAATGCACCTGACATTCTGTCAACCATCAAAAATGCCAAAGAAAAGATAGCAGCCAACCTCTAGCGCGAAAGATAGCAGCCAACCTCTAATGAAGCAGATAGCGGCAAACCTCTAGCGCGAAAGATAACAGCCAACCTCTAATGCAGCAGATAGCGGTCCCCTCTCACCATAATGACATAGCCAAACCTCACATTAAGTCTATACGTCACTACTCTCCTCTAGACTGAGAGGCTGGTATATCCATAGAGTATATGGCCAAGTGCCACAAATTAAAATTGCAAAACACAAACACAATGGCCCCAAACGCGCAACACAGACCTTGCGGCAAGACACTCACATTAAGTTTATACGTCACTACGCTCCTCTAGATTGGGAGGCTGATGTCCCAACCACACCATGAACTAGGAACAACCACATACATCCAAGTAGGTGGCTACCAGTAACCCTGGACCGCATATTCCTCACCAGACGCTCCACTCTATAGCATGCGGCCATCAGCAATTCTCTAGGCCGTATACCCTATACTTGATGAAGGATTGACCCCAACCAAGGATGGAGGCACATGCTTAAGAAGAATAAGCATGTTTAGAAAGGAAGATCACTAATCCTTCATCCCTTTCATTTGTGTTTGTTATTTTTGATTCCCTAAGTTGACTTAGTTGAATCAACTTTAGTTGACTTGTTGACCTTTGACTAGGTTTGACTTGTTGACTATAGTTGACTTGACTTAAGCCAAAATGCTAATATATGTTTATTTGCTTTGTAGGTTAATTAGGAGTAAGAAAGTAATGCTAGGTGGCGCATGGTAATTGGGGAGCATAAATGATGTGGAAGAGAGAGTAAAGCAAAGGCATAAAGCATAAAGTAAAAGGCATGAAGCAAGTGTACCTATGTACCTTTTGTCTCCTTTGTTTTTAGCACACTTTGGCCACTTTTTGGAGACATATGAGACACATTCTTGGTCTCCTTTTGTGCTAGAACGAAATTAGCCTTGCACACACCATAGTTAGCTCTTTTGTCTCTAATTTTTGTGCTAGAACGAAATTTTTGTAACCACAAATTATTCTAGTTTGCGCAGGTTTCGTAAAACTATGTTTCCCGATTTGTTAACCGTTCAATTTAAGTGAAATTTTGGAAGGTGATTCACAACATGTTGTTCTTGACTTTGAACGGTGGAGATTTGAATTGGATGGCTGCATAGGGAGATATACATCACTCATGATTGGTTGTTTGAATTCCCTAATAGTATGACTACTAATGGATGATTAAGTGTGCTCAAGTGCTGGTATGGAATTGATTGGTGAATGTATATATATATATAAATATGTAGATGTATGATGTATGATGTATGAGTATGTTTTGGGTAGTGCTTGCTGAGACATGTTGAATATATGAACCTATATATGTTAACTCGAATGTATGATGTTATAAGTGTGTGAATAAGGTCGCTACTGATGATATCACTATGACTGAGTGTTGCATGATCATGACGGGTTTTGGGAAAGTATAGGAAGATGATAATCATACTTTAAATGTAATGGAATTGCGAGGGCATGCGGAATAAGTATATAGCTTTGATTGTGTCTTATGTGGGGTATGTGAATTGTAAGCATGCAAAGGGCTGGGAAAATGAGAAGGGGAAAATAAAGTGTGTGTTGGAATTTATTTAAGAGGTAAGTATATATGAATTATAAAAGAGAGGAATGTGTGCTTATACTTGAAATATGCATATGTGTTGTGATGTTGTAATTTGGAATATATGAATGTGTATGTTGATTTTGGGATGTTTTGAGAATTGAACGGTTGAATTCTAGGAAATGAATTAGAGTACCTAAAACCAGTAGTGTCACATTACTTGTGTAGAGCTTGGCGGTGTAGAGTGAACTGTCAGGCGATAGTAGGAAACAGGGATGTCTTGTGAGTTGTGGCGCCCGACGGTGATATGGAACCGCGAGGCGGTCTGTACTGCCATTTCCCCTAGTGGTGCTTAGGTTGCGCTAGGCGATGGTGTAGTGGCAGGGTGCGTTGTGATATGTTTTGCATGACTTGTTGTGTTGGTCCTGGTTTGGGATATGCTTCATGTTATCATAAGCGGGTAGGTTCATGATTGGTGATGAACACGTGATGATATGAGCGGGGAGGTTCATATCCTGATACTCTCGTGTGGGGATACGAGCGGGGAGGTTCGTATGTTCTGTGCACACACTTGAGAGATGCTGTGAGCGGGGAGGTTCATAGCTGGTGGATCACGTGTGTTGGACTATGGGCGGGGAGGTCCGTAGAGTTGAACTACGAGCGGGGAGGTTCGTAGAGTTGGACCACGAGCAAGCAGGTTCGTGGAAGCATTGGAATCCCTAAGACCAGCTTGAGTATGTACCTTGTGTAGCGTAGGGTGCTTTTCTTATTTTCATTATCATGTTGTGATGTGATACTTGGATGAGGGGATGTTGTGCCATGAGCGGGTAGGTTCATGGATGGTGGTGAACACGTGATGATATGAGCGGGGAGGTTCATATCCTATTACTCTCGTGTGGGGATACGAGCGAGGTAGGTTCATATGTTCCGTGCTCACACTTGAGAGATGTTGCGTGCGGGGAGGTACGTAGCTGGTGGATCACGTGTGTTGGACTACGGGCGGGTAGGTTCGTAGAGTAAGACTACGAGCGGGGAGGTTCGTAGAGCAGGACTACGAGCAGGGAGGTTCATAGAGCAGGACTACGAGCGGGGAGGTTCGTAGAGCAGGACTACGAGCAGGGAGGTTCGTAGAGGCAGAACCACGAGCAGGCAGGTTCGTGTGACCATCATAAACCTTGAATTCGAGGCTAACTATTTATGTGTTGTGAAGGTTGAAAAACCTTGGGGATTAAGGTCTTGGCCAAGAATTAACTAGAATAAAATATATGGGTGTATCTTGATTTTTATTAACTTTTATGTTAACTGTTTATGAGCTCACCTTATCCGCTTGTGTTTGGCGATGATCATGTAATGCGTTACATGGGAGCAGATGATGTTACAAGTGGTGTTGGTGAGACATAGCATCGGAGAGAGGGTTAGTTGGGAAAAGCTTTTACTGGAGTTTTATTATTATTATTTTTAAGAACTTTGTAAATAGTGTTTACTGATTTGTGAATTTGCATACTATATTGGAGTTTCATAAATTATGGATTTTTGGATAACTTCTGATTAATAAATGTTTTAAAAATTCCCACGTTTTTGGGAAGCGAAGTATAATAAATGAGGTTTTCATCATATTTCTTAATTTTATTACTTAAATTAGTAATATCCGATCGAGATGTTATATTTGGTATCAGAGCAATGGTTTTCAAATGATTTTTTGGGCCTTAGGGAGTGACCTTGTCGTGTTTCGATTGCAAAACCTTGTAGGAATGGATTTGCAGTCTATCAATCATACTATTGATTGCGACCTGTGTAGAGTTCTGAAACTGGAAGCATTAAGAACAGAAAATATCTTGGTAAAGTGATGAGGGTGCACACTCATGACTATATTAGAGATAGTTTCCTTTCTTAATTCTAAAGGTTTTGGTAAAAGAGAGGGAAGTTATAGGTAGAGTTTCTCTCCTATACCTTTTCTTGTTATGTTTACACTTCTGTGGTATGTGTTTGTTATTTGTCGTGGCAAAGGAATGCAGATTCAAGGTCAAACTTGACCTGCTTGCCTTGTAGGGATTAGAGTAGGTCCTTTGAGGTAGTCTCTTGACCGAAGATACGAATATGCAGAAGGTTGTGTATTAGTGTACGAGTGAAGTTAAGTTGTGGATTTGTAGGCGAAGAGCACTAGAGGAGTTTAGAAACAACGCGTTAAACTGAGGGCAAGAATAGGTTCTTGGAACGAATACCCCAAGTTTTGTGAGAGGAATCAAATTCAAAGGTTAGAATAAGGAGAGGTGTTTAGTGCTTGCTTGTGCAGCAAAGTTGAGAAGTTAAATTGGTACTACATCCTAACATGGGTCTAAGGTCGGAGTGGAAAGTAGTGAAACTTATGAGGCTAAGGCTAAATCAAAAGGGTAGAGACAAGGTGATGAAGGATTGACCCCAACCAAGGATGGAGGCAAATGCTTAAGAAGAATAAGCATGTTTAGAAAGGAAGTTCACTAATCCTTCATCCCTTTCATTTGTGTTTGCTATTTTTGATTCCCTAAGTTGACTTAGTTGAATCAACTTTAGTTGACTTGTTGACCTTTGACTAGGTTTGACTTGTTGACTATAGTTGACTTGACTTAAGCCAACATGCTAATCTATGTTTATTTGCTTTGTAGGTTAATTAGGAGTAAGAAAGTAATGCTAGGTGGCGCATGGTGATTGGGGAGCATAAATGATGTGGAAGAGAGAGTAAAGCAAAGGCATAAAGCATAAAGTAAAAGGCATGAAGCAAGTGTACCTATGTACCTTTTGTCTCCTTTGTTTTTAGCAAACTTTGGCCACTTTCTAGAGACATGAGACACATTCTTGGTCTCCTTTTGTGCTAGAACGAAATTAGCCTTGCACACACCATAGTTAGCTCTTTTGTCTCTCATTTTTGTAACCTTATTTGACCTAGTTTCTAGAAGCTAGGGTTAGGTTTTTGTAGAGACATCCTTAGGTATCTTTTATTTGCTTAGAGGCCCCTAATCTCTTCTATATAAGGGGTGCTCCTAGACATGTAAAAGGGTTGAACATTTTGAAGTAAAAACACTCTTGTGTCTCAACCATTTGTGAGAGTTTCCTCCCTTGGGAGTGAAACTTTTAAGCCTTATCTTGCATAGCAAGTGGCGGCACACATCCACTCATCTTCAAGGTTGCCATGGCTTCTAGCCTAGCCTTGTAGTGGCGTGCTTCTCACATTTTTACCATTTCTTTCCTTTCCATTTTATGTTTTCTTCTTCCTTTAATTGTTCTTGGTTTTCTATGGTTTATGTGCTTTCCATTTCCTTTTTCTTTTGAATCAATCCATTATCTTCTTCTCTTGAGTTTTGTGAAAGGAACCTTCACATCTAGATAGCTTGCTATCTTAATGTCCAGTGGGGATTTCACTTAGCTTTCTTAATCAACTCACACCATATTCAATATTCTTAAAAAGGAACAAGATAATCCTTCATCATTTGGTATCTAGAGCCTAGGTTATCTTGAATATGGTGTTTTTCATGTTCTAACCTTGTCTTGTTGTAGCTATCTTGGTATGGTTCAAATCCACTTCCATGACACACAAAAACAGTGCTGGCAGAAAACTTGACGATTTTAAAACATTAAACTGCACCAGCTCAGAGGTCCAAAAATTATGTTTTTGGTGTCAAACGAAAGCTCTATAAGTCTAGTTTCCAGAAAAAAAAGAACCAACGCATTTGAAGTTATGTGGAGAAAGTTATGATCAAATTAGTGAGCAAAGGTCAGATCTGCCAAGAATACGTGAATCAACGTTTTCAGGTTTTGTTGTGGCAGTTTGGCTACGGTTTTTGCACCTCTTTAAGCTCCTAAATGTGGTTGGATAACATGTCTTTGGATGCTTAGTCTTTGAGCCTCAAATCCATGAGTTTAAATGCATGATAGCTACATGTTTGTGTCTTTGTGTATGTCATGTTGAGTCTTTAAATGTGCCTAACTTTTGCTTGAGTCATATGTCATATGTTAACTTGAAGTTTTCTTATTCTTGTTTTTCCAAGTATTTGAATATTGCATTCACTTTATGTCTTGCTTGATGTATGCTCCATGAAATTGATTTTGGCCTAAAACTTGAGGAACTAAGTGTCCAAGCCACCTAAAACTCTTTCTCACCATTTTATGAAACTAGTTGTGGAAAGAAGAAAATTTTACACCAATTTTTGCCTAAAAACCGAGAGCAACCTTGCTCCTTGGTGAACTAAAAGTGTGTTTTTCACTAGGTGTTATGCTACTAGTTTTCATACTTGAGAATTGGGTGATATTGGCTAATTAGTTCCATGCTTTAACTTGGTTATGATCTTTCTTGGTGTATGCATGATTTAAGACTTGAAGATGCTTGTCAAGTACTTTCCATAGAGTCCTTAAAATGTGCTTTTCTTGTTTTAGTCTTGTTAAAAGTTTTGTCTCAAACTTTTCTTCTTTAGAGTTTAGCTTTCCTTGTTTTTGTGCTTTTCTTGCTTGTCACTAGGTGTTCTTTGTTTTGTCTTAGTAGTTTTCTTTTGTTGAAACTCTTGGGATGTTGTGGCCGAATCATTTGTCTTGCATTTGAAAGGTTTTGAACAAGTTTTTAAAAGTGTTTGCTTCACTCCTTTGGTGGATTTTGAGTGCTAGCCTTGCCTTGTTACTTTGGGAGAGTGATCTAAACACTTGGGTTACATTGTGGGTTGGATTTGGTCTCGGTTTTCATGTTGTCTAACCCCTAATTCATTTATTTTGTCTTGGCTTTGAGTGTTTTGTTGTAGGAATCATGGCAAGTTCATCAAATGCACCTACTCCAAACAAAAACAATACATTGATGAGAGTGCTCCGGGATTTGGAGTTGTCTAGGAAGGAGTCCTTTGAACAATTGAGAAAAGAAAAGGAGCAAAGTGACCTAAGAATCCAGGAGCACATTCAAAGGCTTGAAGCTAAAGAGCAAGAAAGAGAGGCTAGAAAAAGAAGGGCAAGGAAGAGTTACTCACCCAACCACTACATTAGTCACTCATGGAAGGGAAAGGATAAAAAGAAACATGATAAGTTCCCTTCTAACTCTCATCAACAACCATCAAGTAAAAGTAAGTCACCAAGTGATCACATTCACCATTCCACTTCTTCAAGATCAAGTTCCATTAAATGTTTTAAATGTTTGGGTTATAATCACATTGCTTTAAATTGCCCAAACAAGAGGACCATGATCTTAAAGAAGAGTAATGATGTTGAAAGTGAACACTCATCTCCCCATTCTCTTTCAAAAGAATCTTCTTCCTCTAGTAAAACTAAATTTTTTGAGAAAGACCCTATGTTATTAAGGCGCATGATAGGTCAAGATCAAAGTGAGCTTAAGCCAACTCAAAGAGAAAACATTTTTCAATCTAAATGCAAAATTAACAAATGGGTTTGCTCTCTAATTATTGATGGAGGAAGTAGTACCAATGTAGCTAGCACAAGGTTGGTGGAAAAGCTTAGCTTAGAGACCATTCCTCATGCTAAGCCCTACAAGATTGCTTGGATAAGTAAAGAGGGAGAAATAGATGTCAATAAACAAGTCCTAATTAACTTCTCTATAGGAAGCTACAAAGATGAGGTGCTATGTGATGTTGTTCCCATGGAAGTCACACATATCTTACTAGGTAGGCCATGGCAATTTGATAAACAAACTTTACATGATGGCCATACCAACCAATACATTTTCTTCAAAAATGGGAAAAAGACAACTTTACTACCTCTATCACCTCAAGAAGTTAATAAGGATAGAAATATAATAAGAAAAGATAAAGAAGAAAAAGAAAAGGGGCAAGCTTTCACTAAGGTGTTACTTGCCTACAAAAAAATTCTTCCAAAGCAAGATGTACATCACCCTTCCTTCTCTTCCCAAGCCAAAAAGGAAGGCCCAAAGCACAAGCAAGAAAGGAAGAATAGTCTAGAAAATAAAGATGGCCTAACCAAAGCTAGGGGTAATACCCTTAGAAAGGATGGAACAAGAGCTCATAAAAGGGAGGCGCAAATCCTCCCCCAAATTAAGTCAAGCTCCATCTACAAAGGCTTAAAGAATTTGTGGTCAAATTCTCTCCAAGGAGGGGAGGATGATGAAGGATTGACCCCAACCAAGGATGGAGGCAAATGCTTAAGAAGAATAAGCATGTTTAGAAAGGAAGTTCACTAATCCTTCATCCCTTTCATTTGTGTTTGCTATTTTTGATTCCCTAAGTTGACTTAGTTGAATCAACTTTAGTTGACTTGTTGACCTTTGACTAGGTTTGACTTGTTGACTATAGTTGACTTGACTTAAGCCAACATGCTAATCTATGTTTATTTGCTTTGTAGGTTAATTAGGAGTAAGAAAGTAATGCTAGGTGGCGCATGGTAATTGGGGAGCATAAATGATGTGGAAGAGAGAGTAAAGCAAAGGCATAAAGCATAAAGTAAAAGGCATGAAGCAAGTGTACCTATGTACCTTTTGTCTCCTTTGTTTTTAGCACACTTTGGCCACTTTCTAGAGACATATGAGACACATTCTTGGTCTCCTTTTGTGCTAGAACGAAATTAGCCTTGCACACACCATAGTTAGCTCTTTTGTCTCTCATTTTTGTAACCTTATTTGACCTAGTTTCTAGAAGCTAGGGTTAGGTTTTTGTAGAGACATCCTTAGGTATCTTTTATTTGCTTAAAGGCCCCTAATCTCTTCTATATAAGGGGTGCTCCTAGACATGTAAAAGGGTTGAACATTTTGAAGTAAAAACACTCTTGTGTCTCAACCATTTGTGAGAGTTTCCTCCCTTGGGAGTGAAACTTTTAAGCCTTATCTTGCATAGCAAGTGGCGGCACACATCCACTCATCTTCAAGGTTGCCATGGCTTCTAGCCTAGCCTTGTAGTGGCGTGCTTCTCACATTTTTACCATTTCTTTCCTTTCCATTTTATGTTTTCTTCTTCCTTTAATTGTTCTTGGTTTTCTATGGTTTATGTGCTTTCCATTTCCTTTTTCTTTTGAATCAATCCATTATCTTCTTCTCTTGAGTTTTGTGAAAGGAACCTTCACATCTAGATAGCTTGCTATCTTAATGTCCAGTGGGGATTTCACTTAGCTTTCTTAATCAACTCACACCATATTCAATATTCTTAAAAAGGAACAAGATAATCCTTCATCATTTGGTATCTAGAGCCTAGGTTATCTTGAATATGGTGTTTTTCATGTTCTAACCTTGTCTTGTTGTAGCTATCTTGGTATGGTTCAAATCCACTTCCATGACACACAAAAACAGTGCTGGCAGAAAACTTGACGATTTTAAAACATTAAACTGCACCAGCTCAGAGGTCCAAAAATTATGTTTTTGGTGTCAAACGAAAGCTCTATAAGTCTAGTTTCCAGAAAAAAAAGAACCAACGCATTTGAAGTTATGTGGAGAAAGTTATGATCAAATTAGTGAGCAAAGGTCAGATCTGCCAAGAATACGTGAATCAACGTTTTCAGGTTTTGTTGTGGCAGTTTGGCTACGGTTTTTGCACCTCTTTAAGCTCCTAAATGTGGTTGGATAACATGTCTTTGGATGCTTAGTCTTTGAGCCTCAAATCCATGAGTTTAAATGCATGATAGCTACATGTTTGTGTCTTTGTGTATGTCATGTTGAGTCTTTAAATGTGCCTAACTTTTGCTTGAGTCATATGTCATATGTTAACTTGAAGTTTTCTTATTCTTGTTTTTCCAAGTATTTGAATATTGCATTCACTTTATGTCTTGCTTGATGTATGCTCCATGAAATTGATTTTGGCCTAAAACTTGAGGAACTAAGTGTCCAAGCCACCTAAAACTCTTTCTCACCATTTTATGAAACTAGTTGTGGAAAGAAGAAAATTTTACACCAATTTTTGCCTAAAAACCGAGAGCAACCTTGCTCCTTGGTGAACTAAAAGTGTGTTTTTCACTAGGTGTTATGCTACTAGTTTTCATACTTGAGAATTGGGTGATATTGGCTAATTAGTTCCATGCTTTAACTTGGTTATGATCTTTCTTGGTGTATGCATGATTTAAGACTTGAAGATGCTTGTCAAGTACTTTCCATAGAGTCCTTAAAATGTGCTTTTCTTGTTTTAGTCTTGTTAAAAGTTTTGTCTCAAACTTTTCTTCTTTAGAGTTTAGCTTTCCTTGTTTTTGTGCTTTTCTTGCTTGTCACTAGGTGTTCTTTGTTTTGTCTTAGTAGTTTTCTTTTGTTGAAACTCTTGGGATGTTGTGGCCGAATCATTTGTCTTGCATTTGAAAGGTTTTGAACAAGTTTTTAAAAGTGTTTGCTTCACTCCTTTGGTGGATTTTGAGTGCTAGCCTTGCCTTGTTACTTTGGGAGAGTGATCTAAACACTTGGGTTACATTGTGGGTTGGATTTGGTCTCGGTTTTCATGTTGTCTAACCCCTAATTCATTTATTTTGTCTTGGCTTTGAGTGTTTTGTTGTAGGAATCATGGCAAGTTCATCAAATGCACCTACTCCAAACAAAAACAATACATTGATGAGAGTGCTCCGGGATTTGGAGTTGTCTAGGAAGGAGTCCTTTGAACAATTGAGAAAAGAAAAGGAGCAAAGTGACCTAAGAATCCAGGAGCACATTCAAAGGCTTGAAGCTAAAGAGCAAGAAAGAGAGGCTAGAAAAAGAAGGGCAAGGAAGAGTTACTCACCCAACCACTACATTAGTCACTCATGGAAGGGAAAGGATAAAAAGAAACATGATAAGTTCCCTTCTAACTCTCATCAACAACCATCAAGTAAAAGTAAGTCACCAAGTGATCACATTCACCATTCCACTTCTTCAAGATCAAGTTCCATTAAATGTTTTAAATGTTTGGGTTATAATCACATTGCTTTAAATTGCCCAAACAAGAGGACCATGATCTTAAAGAAGAGTAATGATGTTGAAAGTGAACACTCATCTCCCCATTCTCTTTCAAAAGAATCTTCTTCCTCTAGTAAAACTAAATTTTTTGAGAAAGACCCTATGTTATTAAGGCGCATGATAGGTCAAGATCAAAGTGAGCTTAAGCCAACTCAAAGAGAAAACATTTTTCAATCTAAATGCAAAATTAACAAATGGGTTTGCTCTCTAATTATTGATGGAGGAAGTAGTACCAATGTAGCTAGCACAAGGTTGGTGGAAAAGCTTAGCTTAGAGACCATTCCTCATGCTAAGCCCTACAAGATTGCTTGGATAAGTAAAGAGGGAGAAATAGATGTCAATAAACAAGTCCTAATTAACTTCTCTATAGGAAGCTACAAAGATGAGGTGCTATGTGATGTTGTTCCCATGGAAGTCACACATATCTTACTAGGTAGGCCATGGCAATTTGATAAACAAACTTTACATGATGGCCATACCAACCAATACATTTTCTTCAAAAATGGGAAAAAGACAACTTTACTACCTCTATCACCTCAAGAAGTTAATAAGGATAGAAATATAATAAGAAAAGATAAAGAAGAAAAAGAAAAGGGGCAAGCTTTCACTAAGGTGTTACTTGCCTACAAAAAAATTCTTCCAAAGCAAGATGTACATCACCCTTCCTTCTCTTCCCAAGCCAAAAAGGAAGGCCCAAAGCACAAGCAAGAAAGGAAGAATAGTCTAGAAAATAAAGATGGCCTAACCAAAGCTAGGGGTAATACCCTTAGAAAGGATGGAACAAGAGCTCATAAAAGGGAGGCGCAAATCCTCCCCCAAATTAAGTCAAGCTCCATCTACAAAGGCTTAAAGAATTTGTGGTCAAATTCTCTCCAAGGAGGGGAGGATGATGAAGGATTGACCCCAACCAAGGATGGAGGCAAATGCTTAAGAAGAATAAGCATGTTTAGAAAGGAAGTTCACTAATCCTTCATCCCTTTCATTTGTGTTTGCTATTTTTGATTCCCTAAGTTGACTTAGTTGAATCAACTTTAGTTGACTTGTTGACCTTTGACTAGGTTTGACTTGTTGACTATAGTTGACTTGACTTAAGCCAACATGCTAATCTATGTTTATTTGCTTTGTAGGTTAATTAGGAGTAAGAAAGTAATGCTAGGTGGCGCATGGTAATTGGGGAGCATAAATGATGTGGAAGAGAGAGTAAAGCAAAGGCATAAAGCATAAAGTAAAAGGCATGAAGCAAGTGTACCTATGTACCTTTTGTCTCCTTTGTTTTTAGCACACTTTGGCCACTTTCTAGAGACATATGAGACACATTCTTGGTCTCCTTTTGTGCTAGAACGAAATTAGCCTTGCACACACCATAGTTAGCTCTTTTGTCTCTCATTTTTGTAACCTTATTTGACCTAGTTTCTAGAAGCTAGGGTTAGGTTTTTGTAGAGACATCCTTAGGTATCTTTTATTTGCTTAAAGGCCCCTAATCTCTTCTATATAAGGGGTGCTCCTAGACATGTAAAAGGGTTGAACATTTTGAAGTAAAAACACTCTTGTGTCTCAACCATTTGTGAGAGTTTCCTCCCTTGGGAGTGAAACTTTTAAGCCTTATCTTGCATAGCAAGTGGCGGCACACATCCACTCATCTTCAAGGTTGCCATGGCTTCTAGCCTAGCCTTGTAGTGGCGTGCTTCTCACATTTTTACCATTTCTTTCCTTTCCATTTTATGTTTTCTTCTTCCTTTAATTGTTCTTGGTTTTCTATGGTTTATGTGCTTTCCATTTCCTTTTTCTTTTGAATCAATCCATTATCTTCTTCTCTTGAGTTTTGTGAAAGGAACCTTCACATCTAGATAGCTTGCTATCTTAATGTCCAGTGGGGATTTCACTTAGCTTTCTTAATCAACTCACACCATATTCAATATTCTTAAAAAGGAACAAGATAATCCTTCATCACAAGGAAGTGAGAATCTCAAGCGGGAGGTAAAGTTGAGTCAGAGCTCGAAAGAATAAGTCGACCAGGCAATGTTCTAAGAAAGGGGGAAAACCAATCACGTGGTAAGAATACCGTATGTTCAAGCTTTTATGTCGGTCAACCTCCATGAGAGGCAGTTAAATCTTCTCGGCAATAACCATAATTTAAGTCAGGAGTAGAATGGATGTCCTAAGTAAGGTGGCTTACAAGAGAGAAAGGTTTGACTTGGGACATGAGATGAACGATTTCAAGTATTGAAAGAAGAAGTGCTTCGTTAAGTTGTTCTTATGGGAATAAGGCAGTTGGTAATTTCATGGCATAAGGGAGGATGAAAGGAAAAGAGGAAAGTATTGTGTAGCTGAAGGAATGTCTCTACAAATTGGTGTTGGATCGGTTAAAATAAATAACTAAAAGGATACAAGGTATAAAAGTGGTGTTTGGGGTAGGTGTTTTGGTTTTAATCGAGATCATATACTCCTTGGTATTGCCATTATGAGAATTAGGTTCTGGTTGTTTGCAAGAGGGAGTTGGTAGTGAAATGTTGGTATACTCTACAATTGCGACTAAGTGCGGAATACTTGGATTTGGTGGTGTCTCGGGATGATCGAAGAATCCATACTCAAGATTAATTGGAATTGACTCTTTTGTGAGACTAGGACATCAACACAAGAGTGCATAGGTTATTTTCCAATCTCATTCCGGAACATGTGGTACTCAACAAGGTAGTGTTCGATGATCCAAAGAGATAAACCAACGATAGTGTATCAATTGTAGATGGATCAGAAAGGTAAGGACAGAATGTCGTGTGAACTAGAGTTACTTAACAAAGAAAAGAGAGGAATAAATGTAGAGCATCTCAATGGTGGAAGATTCCTAGATTCGTTTTCAAGTAGATACTAGAATTTCACTTTGGAGTTGTGAAGTTTTTTATTGCATTAGTACCTGAGGAAGAGCTAGTGTGAATAGTTTCTAATCGGATGGTTTTGCAGGGAATAGGAAGAAAGAGAAGTAGAGGAATAGATATTGAAGACTTGATGGCAAGGACTCAATGTAAACACTATAATGATTGCAAGTTTTAATGGGTCTCTAAGAAGAAGCTAGTGAGTTAAACCACTTAAGTGAAGTATTGATCAAGATCATAATAGGACTATATGAGGCGTTGGGTGGTAAAATAGGCAAAATATAGATGTGTGCATACTAGGATTGGGAGTTGGTGATTATTGGACCGAGTTGTTGCAGCAGACAACGGAGACAGTTAGTTTAATCCAAGACTAGATGAATGCGCCACAGAATAGACAAAAGATGTATGCAAATATGAGGAGAAGGTCGTGGAAGTTTTAAGCTGGAGAGCATGCGATTCTCTAGATTACTCCAACTGCTGGCAACGAAAGAACGATCAAACTTAGGAAGCAGACTCAGAAATTCATTAGACCTTATCAAATAACACAGAGGATAGGTCCAGCAGCCTATGAGATCACTTTACCACTACACTTAGCAAATTTGTATATGGGATTTACAGTTAAGGAAGTACATTGCAAGTCTTACACTTGTGTTAGAGGAGGACGATGTCCAGGTACGTGAAGATCTAATAGTGGGAGTTGGATCAGTGAGAATCTTGGATTCTCAAGTCAAGCCACTCAGAAGGAAAGATATCCGGACTGTGAAAGTCCTTTGGGACGAGGCAACCCAGAAGCTGACTTGAGAGATGGAAGACCTCACGAGGCAATCCTATCCACACTTGTTCCCCGGTAAGCTCAATTTTCGAGGACGAATATCTTTTACGGTAGAGGGAATGTAAGACCCGAAAAATTTAAATAATTAAATAAATTATTATTTAATAAATGCGAGTCGTGGGAGCCTTTATGACATTTAATTTGGTTTGTTATGACGTGGAAATGTACTAGCTTAAGTGGTTGAGAGTATGATGAGTGCATATTTTTGCCCTCATTTAATGTTTAATTTTGGGTATTTAATTGAATTTGTGTGCTTAAAGATTGATGTAATTGAGATTTCCTATAATTGGGTTTATTGAGCATGAGAAACAAAAACATGTTAAAAATAGCTTTTTATTGCATAAATGTTCTTTGAATATTTTGAGGTGTGTTAGTGCAACTACAGCTAAGTTGAGCTCATGGAGGTGTGGAAATAAATTGCTTAAAGTTTCATGACACCTTAAAGATAAATCCAAGAATAAGAAATTATCAAAATTACAAAAATCCAAACCAAGCATTGCATGAAGACGACAAGAAAAGCTTGAAAAAGTGAAGAAGTTTGGCTAATCCAAGAAGAGAGGAACAAAAAATTGGACCTTGCAGTTTTCTTTATCTTTATGATAGAAGATAATTTGGGAAAAATATATCTTTAAATATTTTATTTGATATTTTTAAATAATTATCTTATTTAATTATATCATAAAATATTAAAAGATAATAACTACCAAATCTTTTTAAATATGACAAGATCTTCTTAAATCCTTTTAGTTCCACAACAAACAAATATATCTTAAAGATATTGAATTATTTAGAAGATAATTTAAGGAGATTACAAAGGGTTGATTTGGAAAATTAATACAAATACTAATTGGTGATAATTTATCATATATCTTTAATTAATTAATTAATTTAATTATATTAGATATTGATATTATCACCCAATTATATTTGTGAAATAGTCTATATCTCTCCAAATATTTTTAAATATTTATCTTTATCTTTATTTTAAAATATATTTGAGAGATTTTAACAACAGAAAAGCTTAGTCCAATTCCTATATAAAGGAACCAAGGGAGAAGCAAAAAGGAGAAGCTCGGGACTTCGGAGTTCAGGAACCCTTTAGGGGGGGCCCTAATTTTGTTTCCTTTCTCTCTCTATTCTTCTTCTATTTTTATTTTTCAATTCATGGAGTTCTAAACTTCTTGGGTTGATTCCATTGTAATTTCTTAATTGGATTCTGAGGTTAGATCAATTAAATTGTTTGTTCTTTTGATTCTTGTTGAGATTTATTTTCATCTATGTCTTTTGGTTCTTAATTTAGTAAAAGTAGTGATTTTTACATTGTAGCAAGTTAGCACGATGTTAAATCTACATAACATAACAATCGTATGACTCCAAGGGTTTTAAATTTTAATTGAAAAGTTACTTTGATTAATTTTAGAAACTTTCATATGATTGAATGAGTTTATGCTAATAATTAAGAAGTTACTTTGCTTAAAGGTGAAAACTTATATTAGAATTAATTAAGAAGTTACTTTGGTTAATTAGCTTTTTACTAGATATAAGAGGTAAAAGAATGGACATGATTAGGATTAATAATATTTAATTGAGAAGTTACTTTGATTAAATTTACTAAGATTAATCTACAAAGTTCTTGCTTTTGATTGAGAAGTTACTTTGGTTGAAAGTAAGGACGCCAACAAATTAATTGAGAAGTTACATTGATTAATTTGAAGTCTTAAACAAGAAATCAATAACAATAATCTTTAGGAAACCAATGATGAATCCTATTTTGAAAAAGTAGTGGAATCGACTTATTTTTCTTTACTATTGTTTCTATCTTATTTTATCTTTTTATCTTTATCTCTCATATTTTTATTATTTTATTTGACTAACTCTTTTCTATAGATTTTATAAGAACTAACTTGTTAAAAATCAATTCCATGTTCGTTGGGAGACGACTTACGGTTAACTTAACCCATACTAATATTTTTGGCTACTTTCTTAACAATACTGAAGTTGTTATAGATAGGTAGTATTAATTTGATCGCTTGATGACAGCGTTATCAAATTTGGTGTCGTTGTCGGGGAATACGGTTAGAATTTGTATCATTTTAGTTCTTATTTTATTTTATTTTTATTTTTTGTTTATCACTAACATTTTTTTATCTCAATTTTTTTCTTCTAACATTTATTTTATTTTCTTTAGCTATTTTTTTAGGTACTTTATTTTTTTTAAGCATAATTTTTGTTTGAGGATTTTTGTTGGGAAATTTGTGAAACTAGTTGGGAAACACTTTGGCTAAGGAAAGACAAGGTACTTAAGTTGTCCATTGAGACACACCTCTCTTTCTTGGAAGTTTACTCAACAAGCTTTCAACTTATTTCTTTTCACAAAACCTCTTTCAAAATTGAAAAATAATTTTTCATATGAACAACCACCATACCATGAGCAACAACCATATTCTGAGTATCCACTCCAGGCATTATATGTTCCATTTGGTTCTCAACAAAAACAACATGCACTCATCAGAGTACTTAGTTATGTTGAAAGGACTTGGGTTCGAGTCCTATGTATGCTAATTGTATGCTATTTTAATAAGTGTATTATTTTAATGTTATGTTTGAACTGAGTAGTGATAATGAAATTCTAAAATTATAGGAATTATCACGAAACATGAATTGGTTGAATTGGTTGTGCATTGACTTTGTAATTGAGTGGTTGTTGGTTCAAACTTTACTAAGAACGAATTTAACTTTTTTTTTTGCCAAAATTTCCTTTGGCATGGAGATGAAAAGGCAAAAAACCCTAGCTGCCAAGGGAGGTAGCTTAGTGGGCTGGGAGACAACCAATAATGGTCTTTGAATGGTCATTAACACCTAATTCAAAGCCATTTTCGTTTCCCCTATCATTAACCAGCATTAAGGCTTAGTTAAGGGTCTAATTAGAGAGTTTTTGGTGAAGAAAGAGAGGAAATCGTGAAGGGGTAGAGAAAAACGAATTTGACAATGGAAAAGAGGGTCTGAAGGTGAGTTTTGTGTGGAAATTGATAAGAGCATCAAGTGTATTGGGAGAAGGCCAAGTTTGGACTAGTGTGGCACAAAAGAAGTCTTGATTCCTCCATATTGAGCAAGGATTAACAGGTTAGGGGAGTTTCTTTATGTGTATGAATTATCTGTGATTATTATCTGTGTCACTCAGCAGACTTGTGGAATACAACTTGGTCCCCTAAGAACATGAGTGATTATTTATAGGTTGACCAAGAGTTCCCATTTTCTCCTAGTGCATTTAAGGATGCCAATGATTAAGTTAACACAATTATATATCAAAAAAATAGTGAGACTACATGGAGTTCCTACCAGCATAATTTCATATCAGGATCCTAGATTTACATCTAGATTTTGGAAGACTTTAGAAGAGGCCTTGGGTATTAGGTTGAGTATAAGTTCGGCATATCACCTTAAAATTGATGGCCAGTCAAAAAGAACTATTCAGTCTTTAGAGGATTTGCTTAGAATCTATGTGTTAGACCATTTGGGAGGCTGGGATGAGATGTTTCCTTTGATAGAATTCACTTATAATAATTATTTCATTTATAAGAACATGATATTCTACTTGGGAATTGGAGAAGGATATGAGGAAGTCATATCCATATTTGTTCCTTTGGTAATTTTCATGGACGAAAACCTTTTCTAATGGGTAAGAATGTAAGAACCTAAAAAATAATTTAAGAGCATTGTATTTTTAAATGGTACTCTATTATTTTATTATTAAAAGTTCCAAAGTATAAAAAGAGTTCTATAAAAGATGAATTCATATTAAAATTTCACTATCTCTCTAAACTAGAGACTATCTTAGTTCTTTCTTCCTTCTCTCTCACAAAACTGACCTCAACTTATCTTTTTGATGATCTAAAGTCATAGGAGTCATTCTCACGAAGAACTCTACAAAATCCACCGATTAATTTCATATTTTAGGTAAGCCCAAATTCTGCTCTTTTTGTTTTGAGCAATTTTTTCCTCTCATGCATGCAACCTATCCTTTGTTGCATGTATTTTTTTCTACTGATGAGTGCGTATTTTTACCCTCATTTAATGTTTAATTCTGGATATTTAATTGAATTTGTGTACTTAAGGAGTGATTTAATTGACAATTATGATAATTAGACTATTTGATCTTGTGTGATAAAAATGTCTTAAAAAGTGATTTTTAGTTGCATAAATTATTTTTGGATATTTTAACATTTGTTGATGCAGCTGAAGTTAAGATTAAGCACATTTAAGGTGGCCTTTAAATAAGGCTAAAATCAACAAGTTCTGAAAAAATCACTAATGCACCCCATACATTACTTGTACAATCCCTTCTTTCCAAATGA
Organism: Vigna unguiculata; assembly: GCF_037176805.1. NCBI lineage: Eukaryota > Viridiplantae > Streptophyta > Magnoliopsida > Fabales > Fabaceae > Vigna > Vigna unguiculata. The sequence goes on along the minus strand of NC_140798.1, from coordinate 15,222,983 downwards.
GCTACAGAAAACCTACTTCTAATCCCCTGACTTTGTCTATTTTCACCCCTCTTTCCACTCATAAACTAGATGCACTCAGATGTTTCCATGTGGCAATCCTTACCTTCCAAATCTGCCAACCATATAAAAAAAATTAACTAGATTTAAGTGATAAGCTTTGATAACCTATCTTCATCAAAAGTCAATTTTGTAATGAAGGGAAAGTAATAGCAACTATAAAAACTACATAGCAATGTAATCAGTGTTTAATGTATAACAACAATCGAGCATAGCATTAAACAATTAATTTGTTATCAAAGGATCAAGCTTTTCTTTCATAAAAAACAATTGTCATTTTAGACACAATGACACATAAAAAAACAAAAAACATCAAAATAAAAATGTCATCACAAAATTTATTTCGTCTCTTCATGAGAACTGAACTTTGAAACAATCTAAAATCCATAACAATGGAAGACATGTTTAATCAAAACATGTGAATCATCAAAACATGTAAATAACATAATGTTGTTGCAATATGCTTTAGAGTAAAACATAAGCTTGATACTATAAAAAGAAACAACAGAGATTAAATGTAAGATTTATATGGTAAACAACAAATCCCACCTCATGTTTGTTAGTTTTAATTTAGTGTCTTGAGTGCATATACAAATGAAGATAAATTCATTAACAGTGAAGCATTTCCTTCTACAATTAATAAGCACCTTTCTCAGGTAATAGAAACCAATAAAAGATTACACAGTCCACAAAACAATAATTTTCAAATAGTATTATAGTGCCAAGAAATCAACAAACACAAGCCATGCATGTGAAAACAAACTTATAATTATATCTTTGAATCAACAATACAATAAAAAAAAATCAATACAACAAAAAAAATTCAATACAACATATTAAAGGCATTCCATTATCAATTTAATTCAACTGGGGAATCTGCTATTGAGTTTTATTACCTTTAAAATTTGGTTAGCATTATCAACTACTCCTCATACTCTACTTATCTCAATGCCATATACATAACTAATTCACATGATTTACTTATTAGTTAAGATGGCCACAGTTTCTGCAAGAAATTATGAAAATGCAGGTCTTGGCCACAGAAATTATGAATGCATTTAAAAAAAATAAACTTGAAATCTTGGCGTTTCTTAAAAGTTGAGTTCCAATCAGATCAAACTTCAACACACATTAAGAATAAAAGCTCAAATTACATCCTGGATGGAGAAAAGTGATTTTATCACACATCATAATAATTTTTAGAAAATTTATGTGATGTGTTTTACACAAAAAAAAAGTGGTTGCTTACTTCTCATCAGAAACTGGAATCCGCAATCCTCGTCATGATAAAGGTATCTTCTTAGAGTATATACTTCGGCCTTGCCTCCTATAAAGACTTCTTGTATCTTCTTCTTTGTTAGTGACTGAATAACCCAAAAAAAAAATCTATAAAAACAATCTACACAAACAAACAAAAAAAACAAAACCTGAGTTAGAAGAAACAAAAAATAAATGTAAACGAAGTTGGAATCACTGAGATTCAGAAAAAAAGTTTAGGGTTTCAAAATGAGAAGTGAAGAGATCAAAATAGAAAGTATGATTCGAAGAACATATGAGAAAGAAATGGTAGGGTTTGAGTCGGAAGAGACGTCGAGAGGGTTTGAGGCAGCAGAGAGGTCGAAAGCATTTCAGACTGTAACGTCCCATTTAATCAACAAACATAATTAACGAAAACGTCGCACAAAGGTAACATAACAGCGCAGTCCTGGAGTTTTAAACTTAACTCCTTACAACTTAAGGCACACCACGGTGCCACAAGAAAACAAGTTATAAAGTTTAAAAGGAACATAAAAAAAATCTAAAAGTCAGACTGGTACATGGGCCATAGCCCTAAAGAAAAGCCCAACAAGAAAATGAAGTACAGCCCAAGTAGACTATGCAGCGGAATCATCTCTCCCTTGTTGACCATGAGTACCTCTCGCATATGCTCCCATCAATAAATTGATAATCATCGCAAAAGTAGAAGAATAACATACAAGACATTCAAACGAGAAAAGGGTAAGCTAGAGCCAAAAAGATTTCATCAATGCAATCAGATATACTTTCACAGTCCAATATACATACATCATCCAAGCATGTTATGACCTTCCAAATCAATACACTAAGACTCGACTCGACTCATCTGGATACATATAACCCGGTCGGATTCAGTGGATGCTTGCACTTGTGGTGGATACCTCTGCTCACCCCCGAGCTGTGTGTTACAAATGTTACCATGAATCAAATTCCCCCCCACACAAGGTTAGCCCTTAATGGGTTTCAGGCCTCTTGCTACTCTCACCACAAGAGTCAGTCTGCTCTAAGTGAGACTAACTGACTCCTTAGAGTGTTAGGATGCAATCCTTACCAAGTTATATAGATGGGGCACCACCATGGACACCCACTAACAGGGGCCATGGAATTACGTCCCGACCACTAAAGCACGACCCTGAAATCCCACCTAGAGATTTTCAAGGAGTTACGCATTAACACGGACCAAGCATACCAGACCAATTAAGAAAGATGTATCACACACATACATATACATCATATACCAGCTCTTTATAATTCACCCCTTTCATTTCTTTCCCAGTGGTTCCATACCCATTCATTACTCTCAAACCATAGTTGTGGAATTTCATCTCATGCCAATACCATGCCACTCTAACACCAACCATCTCATTTGTTTCACATGTCGAGATCATACAATCATATCAATCCAATTTGTAACCATAACTTATATCATGCACATCATTTCGTAGGTCTCATGCATTATATAAGGTACATCATAAACCAAACATTTCATTGATCTCATTCACAATCCATGAATCACATCACTCATGCAAATTCATTCATCTCATACTTTATAAATGCATACCAAGACATACATATATCATAAAATAGTATTCATCCCAAATAAATGTGTGCCAACATTTAAGTACCTGCAATTCCATACAATCAAGCACAACCCACAACCATAATTCTTACACCAAAATTCCTAAGAAAATTTATTATCACAAAACCAAAATCATTGCAGTAATGCGTGACACATTTCTCAAGCTACAGACATCTAATCGATGATCCAACCGGTTAAACCATAAAATAGCATGTTATGAACCAAATGTCAAAATTTGAGCTCAATCCAACGTTTAATGAGTCAGGAAATTCAATTTTACTAAAACTGCGCATATCAGAAAAACACACAGTCACCCAGCGACCAAAGGCACTCGCCCAGCGACTATGCGACGCATCCAGCAACGAGAAATAATGTCAGATATCACATTTTCATGAACATTTGAACCCTTAACTCATAAATATACCAAAAACTAACGTTTTCCCCAATCTCTTCTCATATTTTACAAAACATTATTCGTATAAAATAGAAATAACATGAAAGCCTAGCTTCCCTTCCCTGGAAAGGGTTTAGCAGAACCACAATAGTTAGTGAGTACAGTAGCTCCAAGAACAATTTAGGGAGATGGAAAACATTGGAACCATTCAAAATGGGTTACCAAGGTTAACCCTAGTTAGACTCAAGACTACAAAGCTGAAAACAAAGAAGACACGGGGGGAAATTACTTACGTGAGCAGAAATAATGGAGTTGCGTGAGCTCGAAGAGGGAAATGTCCAAACACTAGCAGAGCTTCTGTTAGAAGTGAAAGAGGGTAAGAGCACTGTCTTTGCAAAGTGTGGCAGAATGAGAGGGGTTAGGCTGCCTTAGGGGCTTTGGACACCCTATGGGCCAGCCCTAGGCCCAACTAATTTGGGACAACCCTTTTTAAATTAGGGCAGAAATAAAAAAAAGGGTTTTACATTCTCCCCAAGAACAAAAATTTTCGTCCTCGAAAATCCATCGATGGGATAGAAAGAAAATCGCGTTTTCCTCACGCCCTCCGACAACCACCACCTAGACATGACAAATTTGATGACTCCAACACCTATAGTCACCAGAAACTTTACCTTTGTGTTATGCGATATGTGTCCAACAATGTAAATTGGGCTAGTCACTACGCTCGAACTAACTTCCAACTTGCAACCTTAACACTGGGATTGCTCCCTCATACTGGCCTAACTAACTTGTATCTGATATACTGACTCACCCACCATATGCTCTCCCATACCTCTTGTAGGTTTTTATCAAAGTCTCATATCACTTTAAGTCCCAAACTAAAGCATGTTCGTTGTCACTTCATGTCACCTTGTTCGCTCCTTTATGCATCACTCCACTGATTTGATCACTATTGAGTTCTGGCCCACTACCTCACTATCAGCACTCCTGACCACTTTTACGCATAACGACACTCATAACATCTTGCCTTCTGTACTACTTCAACCAATGGTAGCAAAATCCACAACTAAGTCATTTCGTTTCCAAATTACACTTCCCTCTTTTACAACCACCAAATTCATTTCGGCATCTCACCTTCATTTCTGATCTACTAACTTGTAACCATCCTTCCACAAAAGCCTTAGAACCATGTCTTTCCTTGACTTGAAATTTTTAGTTTGATTTATACCTATCAACTATAATATACTTCTGAACTAAGATTTTTCTGAATTGCTTCTTCCCTAACCTTGTTGAGAGACTCACTAATTCTAGTCGGATGACTAAACTAATGAAATATCCTCACACATTCTCTTTCCAACCCAAACACTTATGTTTCTTGATCAACCCTTACTCTTAACTCGTCAAATCACGGATCTTGAATTCCATTCCCTGGCTAAACATTTACTCTCACTTTCTCAATTCCAAGTTGGCACTCTAACTTAAAATCATAACTCAAACCATCTCTTACTACTGTTGCACAACTTTCTCTAAGTAACCCCATAATTCCAACTCTAAATGATTCTGTGAACATCTTTAATTCATACTCATAAGAACGACACTTTTGCTGTTCAACAAGAACTCGTTGTCGTAGTAATACTTTAGGTCGTGAGTAAGATAGTTCTTTTCATGCACCTCTTACCCTTCATAAGTATCACTTGTCGTCATCCCGTTGCGCTACTCTAATCAACACACAAAGTCACTTATCTGTTTACTCAAAATGATGCTCCTTTCATGTCTGCCATGACAAGGAATCAATCATCACTGAGAAACCTTCCTCCAAAACTTCTATGGAACTTGCAAAACCCTTTTGACTCCCTTGTTTATAGCTTTAACATCCTCTTTTCTCAACATCGCATCCACCCTTTTTAAACCATATGTCTTACTAGTCACTCCGACCTTTGTCAATACTCCTCTCGAACATACTAAGGACTCTCTTCACACTTGGAAAACCCGTCGCTAAACCTTGATGATACCTCTAACCTGTTTGAAATTTCTTACCTTCATCATGTTTCCACCCTTTAAAACCATAGGGCAAAAATTCTATCCTCCCTTATCCAACGTTTACCCTTGAACAGTCTATCCTCCCACTTCCTCTCCTTTGAGATTCACCAAACTCGCAGTCATCGTTGTCGTTATATTTAGTATAAGCCACTACTTCTCCAACATCTCCCCCACTTTCGTATTTACTTCAAATTCTCAGTAGGAACCATCTAATTAGAAATTATTGGCACAAGTCCTCCTTCAGACACCAATGCAAAAGTGAACTCCACCACACCAAGGTTAAAATTCTAATACTTGCTTCAGAATACGTCTATAAACTCTTCCGCTACCGGGATCCTTTGCGTCTATTATTCACTTTCCTTTATCAGATGACTCTGATTCACGTGACACTCTACCCCCCACTATTTAGTTTGATTCGTACTTCATACGCAATCACTGACTTATCTCTTTTAAATCAAAGAACACCACCTTGTTCGTCATCTCAGCTCATCGGAATGAGATTGAGAAAATAATCAATTCACTCTTGAGACTATGTCCCAACCTTGCAAAGGAAACAATTCAAATTGGGTTTGAATTTAAACGTTTTGATCACTACGAAGGCACTACACACCCGAGGGAATCTTCACTTGGTCGCTACTATAACAAAAACCACCTCCTCAAACTCAGCTCCTTCTTGCAGACAACCATGACTCCTATACCATACTAGCGACATCAAATAGTGTACGACCCTAAGTGATAACGCTGTCGTTGACGCGATCAAATTAATACTACTTATCTATAACAACTTCAGTATTGTTAAGAAAGTAGTCAACAAAATAGTAAGGGTAAAGTAACCCTAAGTCGTCTCCCAACGAACACGGAATTGATTTTTAACAAGTTAGTTCTTATAAAACTATACAAATGAGTTAGTCAAATAAAATAAAAAATATAGGGGATTAATATAAACAAAGATAGAAATAAAGTTTAAAAGATAAAAAGAAATAAAAACAATAGTAAAGAAAATAGATTGATTCCATTGCTTTTTCAAAATAGATTCATCATCGGTTATCTAAAGATTATTGCTCAATTAATTATTGTTGTAGATTTACAAATTAATCAATGTAAAGTCTCAATGAATTTGTTGGCGTTCTCACTTTTAACCAAAGTACAGTCTCAATTAAAAGTGAGAACTTTTAGATTATCCATAGTAAATTCAACCAAAGTACAGTCTCAATCAAATTTTACTATGCCTAATCATGTGTATTCTTTTATCTCCTCACCAAATAAAAAGCTTAATTAATCAAAGTAAAGTCTCAATTAATTTTCGTTAGAGTAAATACCTTTAATCAAAGTAAAGTCTCAATTATTGGTAAAAACTCATTTAATCATATGAAAGTTTCTAAATAAAATCAAAGTAAAGTCTCAATTAAATTTAAAAACCCTTGACTCATATGATCAATATGCATATAGATCTAAAATCATTACTTTTTATGTGATTCAAAGATAAAAAAAACATAGATAAATTAAAACCTCAACAATAATAAAAAGAACAAAGAAATTAATTCATTCTAACCTCAGAATCCATAATGAAATTACAATGGAATCAACCCAAGAAGTTTAGCAATTCATGGAATACAAAATAAAAAGAAGAATAGAGAGAAGAAAAGAGAGAGAAAGGAAACGAAATTAGGCACCCCTAAGGGTTCCAAAACTCCGAAGTCCTGAGCTTGTTTTCTACTTCTCCCTTGGTCTCTTTATATAGGAATTGGACTGGGCTTTTATGTTGCTAAAATCTCTCAAATATATTTTGAAATAAAGATAAATATAAATATTTAAAAATACTTGGAGAGATATAGACTATTTGACAAATATAATTGGTTGATAATATCAATATCTAATATAATTAAATTAATTAATTACTTAAAGATATATGATAAATTATCACCAATTAATATTTGTATTAATTTTCCAAATCAACCCTTTGCAATCTCCTTAAATTATCTTCTAAATAATCCAATATCTTCAAGATATATTTGTTTGTTGTGGAACTAAAAAGATTCAAGAAGATCTTGTCATATTTAAAAAGATTTGGTAGTTATTATCTTTTAATATTTTATGATATAATTAAATAAGATAATTATTTAAAAATATCAAATAAAATATCTAAAGATATATTTTCCCAAATTATCTTCTATCATAAAGATAAAGAAAACCGCAAGGTCCAATTTTTCTTTCCTCTCTTCTTGGTTTAGCCAAACTTCTTCACTTTTTCAAGCTTTTCTTGCCGTCTTCATGTAATGCTTGGCCTGAATTTTTGTGCTTTTGATAATTTCTTATTCTTTGATTTATCTTTAAGGTGTCATGAAGCTTTAATCAATTTATTTCCACACCTCTAAATGAGCTTAAAACTTAACTTCAGCTGCATCAACAAACGTTAAAATATCCAAAAATAATTTATGCAGCTAAAAATCACTTTTTAAGACATTTTTATCACACAAGCTCAAACAACCTAATTATCAAAATTATCAATTAAATCACTCTTTAGGCACACAAATTCAATTAAATACCCAGAATTAAACATTAAATGAGGGCAAAAATACGTACTCATCATACCCACACACTTATCCTTTTGCACTCCTGGGCAAAATCAAACAATTTCAAAACTTAATCTGAGGTATTTTATTTCACATCAACATTGGATCAAAGGAATGAACATCACTGGAGACAAATCAATACTCTAGAGATCAAATTATCATGTATATACAAACAGAAATGTTCTATTTTTCACACATAAGTTAATCTTTTGAATTCACAAGACAATAAATTATGAAAGAAAGCACTCAAGTTAAATGTGTATTTTCTCACCAAAATTCTCTCAAGTGTTTTGGCTTGTGTTTTCACTCAAAATACTCATGTAAGTAAACTCTCATAATACTTAACAAGACTCTAATATTCACAAACTTTCAGAAAATATGCATTCAAAGATCATGAGGACTTTTCACAGGTTATAATGGGCCTAAGGCAAAGGTAGGAAAAATTTTAAGATTTTTGGGTTTTTGAAATTAAAATATAGAAAGAATAATGGAGCATAATTTCAAAAACAACTCTTTTTCGTTTATTGCTTTGTTGCTCTCTCTTTTTTTTAGAAAGCAATTATTTCAACACTTTTTCATCAACAATTTTTCCTTTTGCCATTTTTATTAATTTGTGGGTGAGGTACTCACCCACACACTTTATTCCTCAACCATTCCTGAACATAATCCATTAGCTCCTTCTTTCTTCCTAAGGTAGAATATGGTCTTTTTCTTTTCAAGGTTATGCAATAGGCTTAAAACAAGAAAAAGAGGTTTAAAGCTCAAAGGGGCTACCAATGGATTAATATCAAGGTGGGCTTATTTGGCCAAGTAGCTAAAAACAAGAAATGCCTCAGTCATATCAAATCATGCATATTCACCTAAGATGCAAAACAAAAGACTCAAGCTAAACATTTGAGTATAAACAAACATGAGCAAGTCACTCAAGAAAAAAATAGGAATGACATATGGCAGTTCATCCTTTACATTAAGGCTCAAGACTCACAAGGTCAAATTCTTTCACAAAAGATTTAATCAAGAAATTATCAAATCAACTCAATTAGCAAATCATAGAAACAGTCCACTCATACCAACATGACTTTTATTTTTCTAGAATTATGATCATCCCAATTATTGAATCAAATCCCAAAATCCAATGTCAATATGTTTTATTGAAAGCAGGGAAATATTTTTGGTGGATTTCTTATGAGACATATTGTTTAAAAGTTTCACTTAGTAAAAAGTTAATACTTTCACAATTTTCTCAAAAAGAAATCACAATTTTTTTTCTTTTTAAATGAAAACAAAAACAAAACAAAAAAAAATCCTACCTACAGTTTGTCTCCCCCACACTTATTTCAAAAAAAATGTCCTTGATGGACTTATTTTGGGGAGGAAACGAAAAAATTTGTGACTATTGGCTCAATCTGGCCATATGTCAAAATTTATTTTCTTTAATTTTATAAAGTACAAGTCAGCTTGTACATTTTTATTAAAGAAAACAAAAACACATATTTTTGAAAATTTTTTAATATTTTTAAAATTAAAAACAGAAACAAAAAACAAACATGCATGCAAATTAACTTTTCTATCAACAATGATTTCAAAAGAATTTGAATCTAAGCTTTTTACCTGTTGTAGCAACCTTTCTTCTTTTTCTGCAGCCATGTCAACAAAGATAACCACTGAAAACTTATTTGCATCATTCACATCAACAAACTTGATGTGTGGAGTGTGTGGCTTCAACTCAACTTGAGCATCATCAGGTGCATTCAGATGGTTAAACGGATCATCAGTAATCCTCATAATTTTATCTTCTGAGCAAAATTTTTCACCTGGTGTTGTTGACTCTGCTGCTTCATCATTAACCAAGCCAATTGCAATAGTAGATGCTTCAGCTGCATCTTCGAATAGTGTAGGCTCTTCAACTGCACTTGGTTCCTCCATTGTATTGTTCTCACAACTTTGCTCTTGAAAATGATCATTTATACTCATATCCTCATCAACGGGTACAACTTTATATTCACATTGAGCATCGTCAACATATCCATCAGTAGATATGTTTTTGTGAGAATCTTTAATTTTTTCATCAACTTCAGCAACATCCTTAATATGTTCATCAGTAGACATATTACTATGACAATCATTATATCCATCAGTAGATATATCAATGTGATGTGATTCCGCTATTGGTTTTTCAGACTGACTCTGCAAGCTTTGTGTAGCGGCATTCATCATCTCTTTCTGATCTGTCTGATTCATCTTCATCATTTCAGTCATCATATTCATCATATCTTCCAAAGTGACCTTTCTCACTACAACATTCATTAGTTGACTCAAATCTTCAGACATTTGTTCAGCTCTGATGGCCAACTTCAGAAGCACATCTTTGATTTTATGACGAAGTTCGTTAAAATCTGGATTTTCAAGAAATCTCTGATGGGGTTGAGGGGTGGTATTAACAGTTACAAGTAATTCTATGAAGTTGTTCTTACTTGCATCCCTTAACATATCAGACAATATTTGCTTATTTTCGTACCACTCTTGCTCAATATTTCTGCATCGTTGATTAACTCGCAACCTTTCATCCATGGACTCTAATTTCTCTATAACTTCACCCATTAGTATCATAACTTCCCTGTAGGATGGTCCATTGGTTGCTTCAACTTGTTGTGGTGGTACATATTGTTGCTGAAAACTATTTGGAACATATGGTTGCTGAGGTGGACACTCAGAATATGGTTGTTGCTCATATCCCAAAAAAGATTATCTAGGATATAGATCATTAAATTGTCGTAAAGTTAACCCACTTATATCAGGTGCAGAAGTAGGTGTGACAATTTGTTGTTGATAATCATATGAATCACGTGGTTGCTGTGGATAGTAATCATAATTCACTTGAAAATCACACTGTTGATTATTTTCATATGAAAAACTATTTTGCATTTTTGAAAGAGGTTTTCTGAAAAGAAATAAGTTGAAAGCTTGTTGAGTAGACTTCCAGGAAAGAGAGGTGCGTCTCAATGGACAACTTAAGTACCTTGTCTTGCCTTAGCCAAAGTGTTTCCCAACTAGTTTCACAAATTTCCCAACAAAAATCCTCAAACAAAAATGATGATTAAAAAAATAAAATAAAATAAAGTAACTAAAAAAATAACTAAAGAAAATAAAATAAATTTTAGAAAAAAAAAATTGAGAAAAGAAAATGTTAGTGATAATCAAAAAAATAAAAATAAAAATAAAAATAAAATCAAAAGAATAAAAATAAAAATAAGAACTAAAATGATAAAAATTCTAACCGTGTTCCCCGGCAACGGCGCCAAATTTGATAACGCTGTCGTTGACGCGATCAAATTAATACTACTTATCTATAACAACTTCAGTATTGTTAAGAAAGTAGTCAACAAAATAGTAAGGGTAAAGTAACCCTAAGTCGTCTCCCAACGAACACGGAATTGATTTTTAACAAGTTAGTTCTTATAAAACTATACAAATGAGTTAGTCAAATAAAATAAAAAATATAGGGGATTAATATAAACAAAGATAGAAATAAAGTTTAAAAGATAAAAAGAAATAAAAACAATAGTAAAGAAAATAGATTGATTCCATTGCTTTTTCAAAATAGATTCATCATCGGTTATCTAAAGATTATTGCTCAATTAATTATTGTTGTAGATTTACAAATTAATCAATGTAAAGTCTCAATGAATTTGTTGGCGTTCTCACTTTTAACCAAAGTACAGTCTCAATTAAAAGTGAGAACTTTTAGATTATCCATAGTAAATTCAACCAAAGTACAGTCTCAATCAAATTTTACTATGCCTAATCATGTGTATTCTTTTATCTCCTCACCAAATAAAAAGCTTAATTAATCAAAGTAAAGTCTCAATTAATTTTCGTTAGAGTAAATACCTTTAATCAAAGTAAAGTCTCAATTATTGGTAAAAACTCATTTAATCATATGAAAGTTTCTAAATAAAATCAAAGTAAAGTCTCAATTAAATTTAAAAACCCTTGACTCATATGATCAATATGCATATAGATCTAAAATCATTACTTTTTATGTGATTCAAAGATAAAAAAAACATAGATAAATTAAAACCTCAACAATAATAAAAAGAACAAAGAAATTAATTCATTCTAACCTCAGAATCCATAATGAAATTACAATGGAATCAACCCAAGAAGTTTAGCAATTCATGGAATACAAAATAAAAAGAAGAATAGAGAGAAGAAAAGAGAGAGAAAGGAAACGAAATTAGGCACCCCTAAGGGTTCCAAAACTCCGAAGTCCTGAGCTTGTTTTCTACTTCTCCCTTGGTCTCTTTATATAGGAATTGGACTGGGCTTTTATGTTGCTAAAATCTCTCAAATATATTTTGAAATAAAGATAAATATAAATATTTAAAAATACTTGGAGAGATATAGACTATTTGACAAATATAATTGGTTGATAATATCAATATCTAATATAATTAAATTAATTAATTACTTAAAGATATATGATAAATTATCACCAATTAATATTTGTATTAATTTTCCAAATCAACCCTTTGCAATCTCCTTAAATTATCTTCTAAATAATCCAATATCTTCAAGATATATTTGTTTGTTGTGGAACTAAAAAGATTCAAGAAGATCTTGTCATATTTAAAAAGATTTGGTAGTTATTATCTTTTAATATTTTATGATATAATTAAATAAGATAATTATTTAAAAATATCAAATAAAATATCTAAAGATATATTTTCCCAAATTATCTTCTATCATAAAGATAAAGAAAACCGCAAGGTCCAATTTTTCTTTCCTCTCTTCTTGGTTTAGCCAAACTTCTTCACTTTTTCAAGCTTTTCTTGCCGTCTTCATGTAATGCTTGGCCTGAATTTTTGTGCTTTTGATAATTTCTTATTCTTTGATTTATCTTTAAGGTGTCATGAAGCTTTAATCAATTTATTTCCACACCTCTAAATGAGCTTAAAACTTAACTTCAGCTGCATCAACAAACGTTAAAATATCCAAAAATAATTTATGCAGCTAAAAATCACTTTTTAAGACATTTTTATCACACAAGCTCAAACAACCTAATTATCAAAATTATCAATTAAATCACTCTTTAGGCACACAAATTCAATTAAATACCCAGAATTAAACATTAAATGAGGGCAAAAATACGTACTCATCATACCCACACACTTATCCTTTTGCACTCCTGGGCAAAATCAAACAATTTCAAAACTTAATCTGAGGTATTTTATTTCACATCAACATTGGATCAAAGGAATGAACATCACTGGAGACAAATCAATACTCTAGAGATCAAATTATCATGTATATACAAACAGAAATGTTCTATTTTTCACACATAAGTTAATCTTTTGAATTCACAAGACAATAAATTATGAAAGAAAGCACTCAAGTTAAATGTGTATTTTCTCACCAAAATTCTCTCAAGTGTTTTGGCTTGTGTTTTCACTCAAAATACTCATGTAAGTAAACTCTCATAATACTTAACAAGACTCTAATATTCACAAACTTTCAGAAAATATGCATTCAAAGATCATGAGGACTTTTCACAGGTTATAATGGGCCTAAGGCAAAGGTAGGAAAAATTTTAAGATTTTTGGGTTTTTGAAATTAAAATATAGAAAGAATAATGGAGCATAATTTCAAAAACAACTCTTTTTCGTTTATTGCTTTGTTGCTCTCTCTTTTTTTTAGAAAGCAATTATTTCAACACTTTTTCATCAACAATTTTTCCTTTTGCCATTTTTATTAATTTGTGGGTGAGGTACTCACCCACACACTTTATTCCTCAACCATTCCTGAACATAATCCATTAGCTCCTTCTTTCTTCCTAAGGTAGAATATGGTCTTTTTCTTTTCAAGGTTATGCAATAGGCTTAAAACAAGAAAAAGAGGTTTAAAGCTCAAAGGGGCTACCAATGGATTAATATCAAGGTGGGCTTATTTGGCCAAGTAGCTAAAAACAAGAAATGCCTCAGTCATATCAAATCATGCATATTCACCTAAGATGCAAAACAAAAGACTCAAGCTAAACATTTGAGTATAAACAAACATGAGCAAGTCACTCAAGAAAAAAATAGGAATGACATATGGCAGTTCATCCTTTACATTAAGGCTCAAGACTCACAAGGTCAAATTCTTTCACAAAAGATTTAATCAAGAAATTATCAAATCAACTCAATTAGCAAATCATAGAAACAGTCCACTCATACCAACATGACTTTTATTTTTCTAGAATTATGATCATCCCAATTATTGAATCAAATCCCAAAATCCAATGTCAATATGTTTTATTGAAAGCAGGGAAATATTTTTGGTGGATTTCTTATGAGACATATTGTTTAAAAGTTTCACTTAGTAAAAAGTTAATACTTTCACAATTTTCTCAAAAAGAAATCACAATTTTTTTTCTTTTTAAATGAAAACAAAAACAAAACAAAAAAAAATCCTACCTACAGTTTGTCTCCCCCACACTTATTTCAAAAAAAATGTCCTTGATGGACTTATTTTGGGGAGGAAACGAAAAAATTTGTGACTATTGGCTCAATCTGGCCATATGTCAAAATTTATTTTCTTTAATTTTATAAAGTACAAGTCAGCTTGTACATTTTTATTAAAGAAAACAAAAACACATATTTTTGAAAATTTTTTAATATTTTTAAAATTAAAAACAGAAACAAAAAACAAACATGCATGCAAATTAACTTTTCTATCAACAATGATTTCAAAAGAATTTGAATCTAAGCTTTTTACCTGTTGTAGCAACCTTTCTTCTTTTTCTGCAGCCATGTCAACAAAGATAACCACTGAAAACTTATTTGCATCATTCACATCAACAAACTTGATGTGTGGAGTGTGTGGCTTCAACTCAACTTGAGCATCATCAGGTGCATTCAGATGGTTAAACGGATCATCAGTAATCCTCATAATTTTATCTTCTGAGCAAAATTTTTCACCTGGTGTTGTTGACTCTGCTGCTTCATCATTAACCAAGCCAATTGCAATAGTAGATGCTTCAGCTGCATCTTCGAATAGTGTAGGCTCTTCAACTGCACTTGGTTCCTCCATTGTATTGTTCTCACAACTTTGCTCTTGAAAATGATCATTTATACTCATATCCTCATCAACGGGTACAACTTTATATTCACATTGAGCATCGTCAACATATCCATCAGTAGATATGTTTTTGTGAGAATCTTTAATTTTTTCATCAACTTCAGCAACATCCTTAATATGTTCATCAGTAGACATATTACTATGACAATCATTATATCCATCAGTAGATATATCAATGTGATGTGATTCCGCTATTGGTTTTTCAGACTGACTCTGCAAGCTTTGTGTAGCGGCATTCATCATCTCTTTCTGATCTGTCTGATTCATCTTCATCATTTCAGTCATCATATTCATCATATCTTCCAAAGTGACCTTTCTCACTACAACATTCATTAGTTGACTCAAATCTTCAGACATTTGTTCAGCTCTGATGGCCAACTTCAGAAGCACATCTTTGATTTTATGACGAAGTTCGTTAAAATCTGGATTTTCAAGAAATCTCTGATGGGGTTGAGGGGTGGTATTAACAGTTACAAGTAATTCTATGAAGTTGTTCTTACTTGCATCCCTTAACATATCAGACAATATTTGCTTATTTTCGTACCACTCTTGCTCAATATTTCTGCATCGTTGATTAACTCGCAACCTTTCATCCATGGACTCTAATTTCTCTATAACTTCACCCATTAGTATCATAACTTCCCTGTAGGATGGTCCATTGGTTGCTTCAACTTGTTGTGGTGGTACATATTGTTGCTGAAAACTATTTGGAACATATGGTTGCTGAGGTGGACACTCAGAATATGGTTGTTGCTCATATCCCAAAAAAGATTATCTAGGATATAGATCATTAAATTGTCGTAAAGTTAACCCACTTATATCAGGTGCAGAAGTAGGTGTGACAATTTGTTGTTGATAATCATATGAATCACGTGGTTGCTGTGGATAGTAATCATAATTCACTTGAAAATCACACTGTTGATTATTTTCATATGAAAAACTATTTTGCATTTTTGAAAGAGGTTTTCTGAAAAGAAATAAGTTGAAAGCTTGTTGAGTAGACTTCCAGGAAAGAGAGGTGCGTCTCAATGGACAACTTAAGTACCTTGTCTTGCCTTAGCCAAAGTGTTTCCCAACTAGTTTCACAAATTTCCCAACAAAAATCCTCAAACAAAAATGATGATTAAAAAAATAAAATAAAATAAAGTAACTAAAAAAATAACTAAAGAAAATAAAATAAATTTTAGAAAAAAAAAATTGAGAAAAGAAAATGTTAGTGATAATCAAAAAAATAAAAATAAAAATAAAAATAAAATCAAAAGAATAAAAATAAAAATAAGAACTAAAATGATAAAAATTCTAACCGTGTTCCCCGGCAACGGCGCCAAATTTGATAACGCTGTCGTTGACGCGATCAAATTAATACTACTTATCTATAACAACTTCAGTATTGTTAAGAAAGTAGTCAACAAAATAGTAAGGGTAAAGTAACCCTAAGTCGTCTCCCAACGAACACGGAATTGATTTTTAACAAGTTAGTTCTTATAAAACTATACAAATGAGTTAGTCAAATAAAATAAAAAATATAGGGGATTAATATAAACAAAGATAGAAATAAAGTTTAAAAGATAAAAAGAAATAAAAACAATAGTAAAGAAAATAGATTGATTCCATTGCTTTTTCAAAATAGATTCATCATCGGTTATCTAAAGATTATTGCTCAATTAATTATTGTTGTAGATTTACAAATTAATCAATGTAAAGTCTCAATGAATTTGTTGGCGTTCTCACTTTTAACCAAAGTACAGTCTCAATTAAAAGTGAGAACTTTTAGATTATCCATAGTAAATTCAACCAAAGTACAGTCTCAATCAAATTTTACTATGCCTAATCATGTGTATTCTTTTATCTCCTCACCAAATAAAAAGCTTAATTAATCAAAGTAAAGTCTCAATTAATTTTCGTTAGAGTAAATACCTTTAATCAAAGTAAAGTCTCAATTATTGGTAAAAACTCATTTAATCATATGAAAGTTTCTAAATAAAATCAAAGTAAAGTCTCAATTAAATTTAAAAACCCTTGACTCATATGATCAATATGCATATAGATCTAAAATCATTACTTTTTATGTGATTCAAAGATAAAAAAAACATAGATAAATTAAAACCTCAACAATAATAAAAAGAACAAAGAAATTAATTCATTCTAACCTCAGAATCCATAATGAAATTACAATGGAATCAACCCAAGAAGTTTAGCAATTCATGGAATACAAAATAAAAAGAAGAATAGAGAGAAGAAAAGAGAGAGAAAGGAAACGAAATTAGGCACCCCTAAGGGTTCCAAAACTCCGAAGTCCTGAGCTTGTTTTCTACTTCTCCCTTGGTCTCTTTATATAGGAATTGGACTGGGCTTTTATGTTGCTAAAATCTCTCAAATATATTTTGAAATAAAGATAAATATAAATATTTAAAAATACTTGGAGAGATATAGACTATTTGACAAATATAATTGGTTGATAATATCAATATCTAATATAATTAAATTAATTAATTACTTAAAGATATATGATAAATTATCACCAATTAATATTTGTATTAATTTTCCAAATCAACCCTTTGCAATCTCCTTAAATTATCTTCTAAATAATCCAATATCTTCAAGATATATTTGTTTGTTGTGGAACTAAAAAGATTCAAGAAGATCTTGTCATATTTAAAAAGATTTGGTAGTTATTATCTTTTAATATTTTATGATATAATTAAATAAGATAATTATTTAAAAATATCAAATAAAATATCTAAAGATATATTTTCCCAAATTATCTTCTATCATAAAGATAAAGAAAACCGCAAGGTCCAATTTTTCTTTCCTCTCTTCTTGGTTTAGCCAAACTTCTTCACTTTTTCAAGCTTTTCTTGCCGTCTTCATGTAATGCTTGGCCTGAATTTTTGTGCTTTTGATAATTTCTTATTCTTTGATTTATCTTTAAGGTGTCATGAAGCTTTAATCAATTTATTTCCACACCTCTAAATGAGCTTAAAACTTAACTTCAGCTGCATCAACAAACGTTAAAATATCCAAAAATAATTTATGCAGCTAAAAATCACTTTTTAAGACATTTTTATCACACAAGCTCAAACAACCTAATTATCAAAATTATCAATTAAATCACTCTTTAGGCACACAAATTCAATTAAATACCCAGAATTAAACATTAAATGAGGGCAAAAATACGTACTCATCACTAAGCGAAGCCAAAACCCATAATCCAATCACCACCTTTGTAACATGTATCTTTTAAATTAGATTACCTATGTTGGCCACTTTAGTGCCAATCCTCGCAAACACTCTCATAGCTACTCAAAAACTTTTGTTTTCCCTTCCCCTTTCCTCGTGCTGTGACATTACTAATTGTCCTTCCTTACAAGAACAAACATAACTATGTGCTTCTCCTTTTGATGCTTGAAATCGCCCATCTCATATCCAATGTCAATCCTTCCTCTTTTGTAGGCCACTTTACTTAGAACATCCCTCCTCCTCCTAACTTGGGTAACTACAAATGTTGAAAAGACTCGACTACTTCTTTCGGAATTGATCTAGTATATAATTCCTAATATACTCCCTTCTCCTATAACATCATCACACTTGGCTTATCTTCAAAGCTTTGCCTCCCACAAGCTTCCATCTTCACGTTTGCTTTCCATATATAGTTTAGGGCCTCCACCCTCAACCTCAAACCTTGCCACATGAGCACGCACTGATATCTTCTCATATACTAATATTTGAGCTCAACTCTTCTTCTAAAACTTGTGGTGTACGATCTTAGAACTTGATCTTGTACCTCTCTCTCTCAGCCCAAAGCGTTGCTTCTTAACTTTCAACATCATCTCTCAGCCCTCTAAACCAAGACTCAACTTTCATCATCTATCAATATACAATCTTCTACATTTTCGCACCTTTGAGACAAGAGATTTCCTCCTATGCCCCACCAATCTTGGTAAGGGTGAGTAGGTCAAGTTTCCCTCATCGCTACAAACACGAGACACAAAACACAAAGGCGTAACAGGAGAAACTAGAACATACAAGGCAACACTCCATCATCTACAGACACCCAAACCTTTCGTCTGTCACCCTTCCTTCCCTAAACCATTAGAATTAAGAAAGGAAAAACAACCTTTGATCTAGTCATGAGTGTGCACCCTCATCACTTTATCAAGACGTTTTCTGTTCTTAAAACTTTTGGTTTCACTGCCAACCTCAACTAGACTTGGCAACTTAGGCACGCGAGGCATGACAAACCCAAAACCTCAGGTCATCCTAAGGACGAACTGCTCTGATACCATTAATGTAATGTCCCATTTAATCAATAAACAAAATTAATGGAAACGTCGCGCAAAGGTAACATAACAGCGCAGTCCTGGAGTTTTAAACTTAACTCCTTACAACTCAAGGCACACCACGGTTCCACAAGAAAACAAGTTATAAAGTTTAAAAGGAACATAAAAAAAATCTGAAAGTCATACTGGTACATAGGCCATAGCCCTAAAGAAAAGCCCAATAAGAAAATGAAGTACAGTCCAAGTAGACTATGCAGCGAAATCATCTCTCCCTTGTTGACCATGAGTACCTCTCGCATATGCTCCCATCAATAAATTGATGATCATCGCAAAAGTAGAAGAATAACATACAAGACATTCAAACGAGAAAAGGGTAAGGTAGAGCCAAAAAGATTTCATCAATGCAATCAGATATACTTTCACAGTCCAATATACATACATCATCCAAGCATGTTATGACCTTCCAAATCAATACACTAAGACTCGACTCGACTCATCCGGATACATATAACCCGGTCAGATTCAGTGGATGCTTGCACTTGTGGTGGATACCTCTGCTCACCCCCGAGCTATGTGTTACAAGTGTTACCTTGAATCAAATTCCCCCACACACAAGGTTAGCCCTTAATGGGTTTCAGGCCTCCTGCTACTCTCACCACAAGAGTAAGTCTGCTCTAAGTGAGACTAACTGACTCCTTAGAGTGTCAGGATGCAATCCTTACCTTCAATCCTTACCAAGTTATATAGATGGGGCACCACCATGGACACCCACTAACAGGGGCCATGGAATTACGTCCCGACCACTAAAGCACGACCCTGAAATCCCACCTAGAGATTTCCAAGGAATTACGCACTAACACAGACCAAGCATACCAAACCAATCAAGAAAGATGTATCACACACATACATATACATCATATACCAGCTCTTTATAATTCACCCCTTTCATTTCTTTCCCAATGGTTCCATACCCATTCATTACTCTCAAACCATAGTTGTGGAATTTCATCTCATGCCAATACCATGCCACTCTAACACCAACCATCTCATTTGTTTCACATGTCAAGATCATACAATCATATCAATCCAATTTGTAACCATAACTTATATCATGCACATCATTTCGTAGGTCTCATGCATTATATAAGGTACATCATAAACCAAACATTTCATTGAAATCGCATGCCAATATTTATCTAAGTTCATCATTCACAATCCATGAATCACATCACTCATGCAAATTCATTCATCTCATACTTTATAAATGCATACCAAGACATACATATATCATAAAATAGTATTCATCCCAAATAAATGTGTGCCAACATTTAAGTACCTGCAATTTCATACAATCAAGCACAACCCACAACCATAATTCTTACACCAAAATTCCTAAGAAAATTTATTATCACAAAACCAAAATCATTGCAGTAATGCGTGACACATTTCTCAAGCTACAGACATCTAATCGATGATCCAACCGGTTAAACCATAAAATAGCATGTTATGAACCAAATGTCAAAATTTGAGCTCAATCTAACGGTTAATGAGTCGGGAAATTCAATTTTACTAAAACTGCGCATATCAGAAAAACACACAGTCGCCCAGCGACCAAAGGCACTCGCCCAGCGACTATGGGATGCATCCAACAACGAGAAATAACGTCAGATATCACATTTTCATGAACATTTGAACCCCTAACTCAGAAATATACCAAAAAGTAACGTTTTCCCCAATCTCTTCTCATATTTCACAAAACATTATTCGTATAAAATATAAATAACATGAAACCCTAGCTTCCCTTACATGGAAAGGGTTTAGCAGAACCACAATAGTTAGTGAGTACAACAGCTCCAAGAACAATTTATGGTGCTGGAAAACAATGGAACCATTCAAAATGGGTTACAAGGTGAACCCTAGTTAGACTCAAGACTACAAAGCTAAAAACAAAGAAGACATGGGGAAAATTACTTACGTGAGCAGAAACAATGGAGTTACGTGAGCTCGAAGAAGGAAATGTCCAAACCCTAGCAAAGCTTCTGTTAGAAGGGAAAGAGGGTAAGAGCATTGTCTTTGCAAAGTGTGACAGAATGAGAGGGGTTAGGCTGCCTTAGGGACTTTGGACACCCTATGGGTCAGCTCTAAGCCCAACTAATTTGGGGAAACCCTTTTTAAATTAGGGCAGAAATAAAAAGAGGGTTTTACAAAGACGGAAGAGAGGTGGAGAGCGTTTGAGGTGGAAGAGAGGTGGAGAGCGTTTGAGTCGGAAGAGAGATGGAGAGCGTTTGAGGCGGAAGAGCGATGGAGAGCGTTTGAGGCGGCATAGAGGTGGCTAGGGTTTGAGGCGGAGAGTGCGAAAGACATGGTAGGATTCGAGAGATGGAAAGTGAAGAGAGTTTTTGAAAAAAGTGAGAGAGGTGGAAAGTGAGAAGAGTGGTTGAGAAGACACATGCAAAATTTTTTTTAAAAGGTAAAAAAATTTTGAATTCTGAAATGGAAGAATGTCTGATGAGATGACACGTGTAAAATTTTGCTTTTTGTGATTCTTTCAATTGTATTATAGATAGATTTTCACTACATCAATATTATTATAATCTTAAGCATCACAAAACCTATTAATATTTAGCTTTTATTTAACCAATTTTTTCAGCAGTTTTTATTATAACATATATTATCAAATCAAATGAATTGTAAATGTTATGGAGTTATCTCGTGATTTTTACATGATTGTATCTTTAAAATATAATTTATTTATCTTTTATTGATCTATTTATGATATATTTGCTTTATTTTTTCCTTCTGCAGTGCATTTGTTATGTTTTAAGATTTTATTTCTTTATATTTAAGTTTAATAGTCATTCTCTTCATTTAATTCAACATTTTTTTCTTTTGTTATTTTTATTTTATTTCTATTTGATTCTTTTAGCCTTTTAGCACTACAACAGAAACTATATTGTATTATAGACAATGATATATAGAGTGGAAAACTAAAAGAAACCTAAGTAATTGTATAAGTTTTTCCAATTATCATAAAAACCAATCGCCACCTTTGACAAGAGACTAACATAATTGACCTCAGTAACAATGTACGTACGTAGACAAAGATAGACAAAGATAAAAAAAAAGGAAAAATGAAAGAAAAATAACAGAAAAAGACAAGAATGAGAGAAAAAGGAAAAATTTTGTTTTTTTTGGCAGCACAAACATGGACGGCAGACAGAGAAGTAATCGGGTAACCTCTCCTCTTTTTTTCTGAGTTTTTTCAAAATTGAGTTTATTTAAAAACAAATTTTTAAATAAATTTTAACAATAAGCCTAAAAACTCCAGGTAAAATTGAATTTATTTAAAAAAAAATTAAAAATCCAACCAAAAAAAGGAAACAGGATTTCCTATAATCCTCATGCTTGGTTTTTTCCGTTCACATTCTTCATCTTCATTCTCTCTCTCTCATCTTTCTCTCTCCTCGCACCAAACCACACCAGCTTCCTCCCTTCATCTCCTTGCTTTCTTATTTGTGGAACCATTTTTGTCTCTTCCTCTCTGATCTTATACAGGCTCCTCCCCTTTTGCTTTCCCAACCCGTTTCGCGAAAAAGTTCGTCTTTTTTGGCCCCTTTTGGGGTTCCTGTACGTCAAGGATTCTGTTTTTATTGGGTCAATGGGGTCCTATTTTTCTAAAATTGCGCCTCAATTCTTGCTTTCTGGGGGTGATTGATTTGGGGTGAAGGAATGTAGCTGGAGGAGGCGGTGTTGTGTTCTTGATAACAATTTCATCCTCATTCAAAGGGGGTGGTGTAAATTTCTTCAATTTGATTCGGTTTTTGTGTATCCTTTTGCCCCGGATACCCTTAATTGGTACTAATTTGACTTGGCTGCGAAATCTCATTGGCTTTTGGTGGGCCTTTGGAGAAAGTTAGGATTTTTTTGACTCAGGTGAATCTGTGGGGGTGCAGTGTTTTTTTTCCTCTCTGTTTGGGATTGTCATAATCACTTTGAATTGGGCCCAAATCTGAGCATAATAGATCATTGCAGCGGCTGCTGGTTGAGGTGCGGTGAAGGTCATCCTATCATGGAGCATGTGATTGGTGGCAAGTTTAAATTGGGAAGGAAAATTGGGAGCGGGTCTTTTGGGGAGCTCTATTTAGGTATGCTCATGTTTCTTTTCCCTTTTTGTTTTGTTTTGTTTTGTTTTGATGTTTCTTACTGTATCATTTTACGTTTCTATTGCTGTAAAAAATGTTGAAGTTATATTCTGTCTCATGTTAGGTGTTAATATACAAACTGGAGAGGAGGTGGCTGTTAAGCTGGTATGTTAATTTTCTTGAAGCTTTTGAACCTTTTTCTGTCTGGAATTTTTGGAGATCGCTTGATATATTTGTGTTTTTCTTTCTGGTGATTCAGATTGCATTTATGTATATTATCTTTAATATGCATGATGATGTTAATCATCACCTTGTTATAATCTGGTTTACTTTTGCTTTCGGAATTATATATTCTATGCAGTGGACATTGTCACTTTGGATGTGAAATGTCCTGAATTTTCTGTTGATGCTACGGGAGTTCCAACAACCAACAGCGATAGATGGAATTTGACATGAGTAATGATTAATGATTGAAGTAAATAATAAAAGTAATGTCATGTCTTGCTGTTGGTCTCTTGCTGTTGAATGTTAACTTTTGAACAATAAGTGGATGATCTGTTCTTATGCTTGAAGTGACATGTGGAATGTCATATTGTTTTCTTTGAGCTTTGTCTTGCACCTGCTGGATACTCACTTTGCTTCATATTTTTCCAACATAGATTATACTGGCCTCCTCATCATATTTTACTGGTTCTGGAGATCATTTTTTTGTAACTAGTTAATAGTGTTAATTACTCATGATATTCTACATTTCAAATTTCTAACAATGCCATCTTGTTCTCAAAAAATTCCAGGAGCCTGTGAAGACCAGGCATCCACAGCTTCACTATGAGTCAAAACTGTATATGCTTCTTCAAGGAGGAAGTAAGTCTAAATCGCTCTTTCTTTTTAATACCCAGGATACTAAAAGAATTATATAATCAACTGTATCTTAATATTTATTTTTATTTATATGATATACATATTTCTTGCTGTTTCCTTTAATTCTGGTTTTATGATTGGTCCACTGAATCTTTTTCTAGTCTAGAAGTGAAATCAGAACTATTAGTCTCAAACCTTGCCTTATGTTAGAAAACAATCAACATTTTATGTGTGAGTAATCGAATATGCCATTTCCTTTATGAAGCGGGGATTCCCCACCTCAAGTGGTTTGGAATTGAGGGAGACTACAATGTCATGGTTATTGACCTTCTTGGACCAAGTTTGGAAGATTTGTTCAATTATTGTAACCGGAAGTTCTCGTTGAAGACAGTTTTAATGCTTGCTGATCAGTTGGTATGTCTGTATGGTGTTGTTTTTTCCGAGAAGGTGCTTTAAGAAGTAATACTAATGTGTTATTTGTTTACTTTTTGTTTTCAGATTAACAGAGTTGAATATATGCATTCCAGAGGTTTCCTTCACCGTGACATCAAGCCCGACAATTTCTTAATGGGTCTAGGACGGAAAGCAAATCAAGTATGATAATGTTGAAGATAATTTCTTTCGATTTTTGTTTGCTTATTTTCTCTCTCTCCTCTCTATTCCCTTATCTAAAGTTGAAGCAGTATGTCTATTTTGTAAAAGAGTGTCGTCTTTTTAAAAACTAATTACTTATTTTAGTTTCAGGTGTTTGTGTAAGCTTTTAACAATTATCAGGAGTTAAAAAAATATTAAATATGATAAGAATCAGAAGCTGCTTTGATTAGCTTCTTGTAAAATCAACTGCTGCTTTTAAAGAAATTTTATTCTTATGATTGTAAACAAACATAAATTAGATTCTTCTGTTTAAAAATGTCTAGAAAATAATCACTAGAATATTTTATACGAGAATCACTTCATTACTAATTACTAATCTTAAACAAAAGGGCCTTAATACAAGTGAAGTGGAGTAAATAGAAGTGTATGTTAAGCAAGAGGTGCATATAGTGGTTGGAGATTATATCAAACTGCAAGTTGCACAGTTTAGGTATCTTTTATCTATCGTACAAAGTGAAAAAGAAATATAGGAAGCTCAAGAGATGTAAATCTCAGGATTCATGTGAGGTGGATTAAATGGAGAAATGTTTCAGTTGTTATTTCTGACTGAAAGGTGGTGTCTCAAGCTCAAAAGGAAAATTTACAGCACAGTGTACATTGGGTAATAATCTGCCAACAAAAGCATAATCAAAGAAAATACATAAGATTATTGATGTTACTTTGGCGAAAGTAGGAGGAGCACCTATTGGGGGAAAAAGATAATCAAATCTTGCAGTTTGACCATTTGTGGAGTCCAACAGAAACCCAACTAAAAATAGAGAAGCCATTGACAAATGATCTAAATATCCTTTTGGAAGGCTTGGCTTTTGACTGAATATAATGACATCATCTGACCTAATATGTTTTTATCACTGTTTGGAATCGGATTCCCATGTTTGTCCTTGGTTGATCAAGGATATTCTTGCTTCTTTGTCCTTTACAATACTAATCAAGTTTTGCCTGTGCATTTGTATTATTTTCTTACCACATCTACAATCCTATGTGGTTTTGTTCGTAATACATCCTAATATTTAATTTATGAGAAGATGTGTTTTTTCTTTACTTTGAGTTGGGGGCCTTGCACGGTAGATATCATTGGTATTCATATATCTATTGTGTTGGAAAAAAAAAACAGTATTTGGAGGGTAAGCATTAAGTGTTGGTAAGTGATTGTACTTGAAACCAACATGGTTCAGAGCTGGTTTGCAATAAGTTTTAGCTTAACCAATCCTATCATTTCATACTGCAATATAATACACA
This sequence comes from Vigna unguiculata, assembly GCF_037176805.1. Taxonomy (NCBI): domain Eukaryota; kingdom Viridiplantae; phylum Streptophyta; class Magnoliopsida; order Fabales; family Fabaceae; genus Vigna; species Vigna unguiculata. The sequence continues at coordinate 15,196,749 of NC_140798.1, read as the reverse complement.
TAACTTACTCAGACTTTTTCATATAGTTATTTGTCGTACCTTCAACTTGGAAGGGTTACCCTGAATGAAGCTGATCCTCCATCCCAAGCTGACCTTCTTGCAGGTCAAAGCAATTCATTTCTGAGAGGACATACTTTCTTCGTATCTGATATGCTCAGTGATGGATTGAGTTAATTTTCTGTTGACAGAAAAAGCAGAGGGGAAAAATAGTTAGGGAGAGGCTATTGGTCAGATAAACAGGGCAATGAGGATATGGGAGGATTCATTAAAAGAATTACAAAGTTAGTATGAAATTGGAAATCCTTTGTGAAGAGGATATTCTTAGTCATTCAACAAATTTGTTCCTTTTTTGGTTTCTCTCAATTCTCACATTCTTTTTATGGGTTTGTAGCATTCTTTTATTCTTTTAACTTGTGGATGTTATAATGACTTGTTTTATCCATCTTTTACTTCCAATCTATGGTAGCAGAATCCAATTGTGTTGTCTGACTAAAAATGAAATATTTGATTTATTTTGATAAGAAATAACTTCGTTACGCATTCAAATTTAAGTTCTTTTAATTATACGTCCTTCTCTGTGTATCATTTCAGGTGTATGCCATTGATTATGGCCTTGCAAAAAAATATAGGGATCTTCAGACTCATAGGCACATACCATACAGGTTGGTTTGGTGTCACTATTTAAGGAGGGTGTAATATTTAGTAAAAGATCAACACTTAGGCAAACCTAGCCTATATAAAATTGCACAGATCTTCCTCTATTTGTTTCTATGCATTTGATCACTTTACTAGACCATTATGCATTTATGCTGTCTTCTAGTGGAAATTCTGCACTTAAATGAATGTATTACTTGTTTACCTTAATAATACTAATTATTATCTATTATTATTGTCATCATCGAAATTGCTCCAGCAAATTCCCACTGGTAGAATATTGTGATACCCATCCAAACCTAACTCACAGCATTGGAGTTCTGTTTGAAATATATTCTTCTCGATCTCAATCAGGTTTTCTAATAATTGTATGCATTTTCCTTGCATAGGGAAAACAAGAACCTTACAGGTACAGCACGCTATGCAAGTGTCAACACTCATCTTGGAATTGGTGAGTAATATTTTGTGCTGATTTTTTCTGCTGACATAAGAAAATAGTTGTAAATTATTATATTATTATTAGACTTGAATGTTTTGTATAAGCTAATTATATTTATTTAACTGGTAGAACAAAGCAGAAGGGATGATCTGGAATCTCTTGGTTACGTGCTCATGTATTTCTTAAGAGGAAGGTTAGATAATTTAGAAATGCTTCTACTTTATGACTTTTGGAGGTTTGATGTTATTGCATAATTTTCTTAGCATTAGATTTCTTATGTTTTCTTTTTCAGTCTTCCCTGGCAGGGACTGAAGGCTGGCACCAAAAAACAAAAATATGATAAAATCAGTGAGACAAAGGTGTCAACTCCCATAGAGGTATTATGACTAACTGAATCTGTCAGGTTTTTGGGAGAAAGTAACACCTGATCTTGACTTTATACCATGTTAGGTTAGATATTCTGATGCCTTAGAGGCTAAAAGGAAAGACACGGCTTGAAGGCCAGCTCCACAATAGTTTAGACATTTTGAACAAAGTATTCTATTTCTAATAAATACTTAGATGACCAAATGCTCAGGTTGACGTCCACTTTATGATTCTTAACCCTATATTAATCCTTGCATTCCACAGTAGGCACTCGCATAACCCGTAAATATTCCTCTTCTGCCTCATTATTTTTTAATGTTATTGTTCCTGTTGAATAACGTGCTTGTATAAACAGGTGCTTTGCAAATCTTATCCCTCTGAATTTGTATCATACTTCCACTATTGCCGTTCATTGCGATTTGAGGACAAACCAGATTATTCATATTTAAAGAGACTTTTCCGAGACCTGTTTATTAGAGAAGGTATGTTCCCAAAATATCCGGGATAATGAATCACTATAAGAAAATGTCTAATGAATGATCAATTATAGGGATAAAAAATAATTAGTCACTATAGTGACCAATTTAGATATTAATTTATAAACTAAAAATTATTGATAACTAAAATAGTTTCTAAATTGATCTTTAAATTGGTCACTAACATTAATTACTAAGGTTTTAGCTACTAAAAAAATTAGTTACTAAATTTACTCCATTAGTGACCAATTTAAATACAAATTTAGAGACCAATAATACTTTGGTAGCTAATGTTAGTGACCAATTTAAAAACTAATTCACTACTGTGACCAATTTAAAAACTATTTTAGTTACTAATAATTTTTAGTTTATAAATTGGTATCTAAATTGGTCACTATAGTGACTAATTATTTTGTCACTAAAATTGGTCATTAATTAGATATTTTCTTGTGATGAATGCTGTATATTTTACTGTAAACTTAGCTGTTTAGTGATTGTAGATTGATTTTGTGATTGCTTATATAGGCTATCAGTTTGACTACATTTTCGACTGGACTATGTTAAAGTATCCACAGATCAGTAGTAGCTCAAGAGGACGGGTTAGTACATTTGTGCTTGCAAATTTTGATATTATGTTGTCTGTTGTTGGTCACTTACTGTAGTTGTAATAGCAGCATGGCACTGGCAAGGCAGCTGTGCAAGCAAGTCCACATGTACAAAAGCCAGAAAAAATATCAGGTTCGTTCTCCTCCAGCTGAATAAGATACAGAAGTTGATTCCTAATGAGCCTGAACTTGGGCGGTCAAAATTTGAAATTTAGTATATGCTGTGGCTAAAAATTATACGAAAGCAGTCAGCTATAGTTATCCTTTTCGTGGCTCACATCAATACTTAAACTGGTGCAATGTTCTCATTCCATTTTGTATTATTTTGGTCATTCAATTTCTTTCAGTTGGGAAAGACATTCGAGAGAAATTCTCTGGTGCAGTTGAAGCATTCTCCAGGAGGAATCCTGCAGGTTCAAGTCCTCATGTTGATCACGTCAAACAGAGGAGTTTTGAGGATGTACCGGTGCAAAAGGATACGGTAAATATTGTTTATCCAACATCAATAATATATATTGACCACCATTTGGTGCTTTTCATATGAGAATATTAGGGCATGGTTTGACAACTTTTTTCACTTCCTGTTTCCATTTTAAATTATTATAATTATAAAATAATGTCATTTTCAATTTTCTTCCTGAGATTTGTGCAGAATATGATTAGAGCACTAAAATATTGTTTTTCACTTACCGAAAATTGAGTCACTTCTAGAATTATCATTTAAAACAAAACAAGAAATGAAGATAATGAAGTTTTCTCAAAGCAAAGAGATCCTCTTATTTTCTATATAGCTGGTTTGTAGAGATGTTGCATGTTATGGTCATTTCTATAGAGGGTTTGTAGTTTGGGCTTTGAAGTACTTCTGTCATGGAAGAAATGGGGGATAAACCAATTAAGAGAGTGAATAAGCTTATTACTTTTTCTCATAATCGATGGGGTGAGTTTAAGTGCTACCTTTATATTTCAATTTTGTACATGGCTTCTTTATCCTTGCTCTTAACGGAAGATTTATTTGAAACTAGCAAGTATCCGGTATATATGTGCTTGTAAATAGGTGTAAAATATAAATTATAAAAAAAGTCAGATAGGACCGATTAAATTGATAAAGGCTTGCTTTCTTATTAATTAAACTAAATCTAAACACTACAGAAGCGGCTGAAACATTCAGTTTTGAACACTCCCCAAAATGAATATAATTTATACAGATTGTATTATCAGTAAAAAGAAAAAAATCTTTTGATTGAATAGATAATTTAAAAGAAAAAAACATTGATTTGATGAGTGTCTCAGAAAGAAGGTGAAACATGAATAAGTGAGGAGAATATATTGATATACCCTCTATTGTTATGTTATATAAGGATATAGTTTTCTCTACTGTTTGTTCTTGGTCCAACCAGATTTGCATGTGAATGACTGAGTCCTGTGTTTTACTATCTTATTTGTATGTGTTTGACTCTTTATCTTGTGTTGATAGCACTATGGCCAGCACAATACTGGTCGATATGGCAGCAGTTCTAGAAAAGCCATGATCACATCAAACAAGCCAGTTTCCTCAGGTGACCATACTGGCAGGCCAACCATGACTGGGAGCCGTCCATCTGGTGCTCATAGAATTCAACCGGCATACGACACCAAACAAGCAAATTATGCACGCGGTGGCGGTGGCGGTGGCGGTGGCGGTGGCGGTGGCGGTGCCAGAGGCCACCGCGATGATCCTCTGAGAAGCTTTGAGCTCCTCAACATCAGGAAGTAATTAAGTGAAGGGTGTGTCCTTTTGTTTCCAGTTCTGTATCTGACACACCTGAGATGCAAGAATAGTCTCAAACACTATGGACAGAAACCAACGAATGGAGGTCATAATGGCATGATCTCCTTATACCAGTTTTGGACCAAGGTGGACTTTTTTCTACCCCCAGAATTGTTTCAGAAGGTTTCTCAGCCACTGTAACGTGTTGTTAAAAAGTCCAGAAGAGAATTCAACTAAGATTCTTTCTTATATTTAATTACTGTACTAGACGAGACCTGAGTTGTAGTAAGTTCTCTACGATACACCATGTTATTGCTTGTTAACAATGAGCTCCAACGCTGCCTCTATGTTGTTACATATTAACACTGCCCTTAAGAATGGAATTTATTCACGAGCTGGTATCTGGTTTCAAACTAGCTAATTCAAGAAACACCTGAATTTCTATTCTTAGCATGAATGATTTTTTCTTCTCCCACTTAAGATCCGGAACTCATCAATGCAACTGGTGTCTATCACTTTCGAACTTAAATCTAGAAATTACAATGTCCTCCAAGTTGGATGTTGAGTAAAGGCTATTGTTTGATCGTTAGTTCCAAGTAAATTATACAATGATCTACGATTAAAATAGTCATAGATAAAACCAGGTTTCTTTGAAAAATTTATTAGTTAGACTTTACTTCTGTTCTTGTGTGATATTCTTAGAAGGTCTGAACAATAGATATCGAATTGTCTTTTGGACGACATTTAAAATATAAGCTATAAATACTACCTTATTCATGCCACCCCGGTTAAATGCAATGTCTCTAACTGAATAATCTCCACACAAATAATTAGTTTTAGCTAATCAAGTACTTTATTTCTTTACCTTGGTTGTCTAGTTTATTCTGTATAACTATAACTATTATTACTAATTATTACTCTCCATTCCAGCATGATTATAGTTTTAACCATAAAGTGTTTTAAAATGACTTATTTTCTTAGGGTCTTAATCTTTCACGAACAAAATTGGTTTTCAATTCTTAAATTCACATTAGCACTAATTGTTTTTATAAATTGGATCAAGTAGCACATTGAAATAATATTACTCAACACCGGCCTTTAAAACTTGTTTATGTTTAATGTGTTTTTTTACATCAGACAATTTACATGTTGAATTAAGTTCTATTCTCGTAAAAGGTATAGATATACATAATTAAAATTTTGGCATTCATCTCATTTTGTTTCAATATCTTCCATAAGGAACATGTTTAAAATAAACAAAATGAACAGATTATATCTTGGCTTCTTTCTTTATCTTTTATCAAGTGTATGTATTACCAAATAAGTGACATATCCAAAGGAACTTATCCAAAATCTTAAGTAGCTTTAATTTGTTATTAGTTGCTATGAAGTTGTTCTAAAACAATTTTGATGGTATTGTTATAAATGATTTAATTTAAAACAAAGTAAGACAAGATTGAAAGTAACCAATATATGAAATCATATTGATATTGGATTTCACCTATCAACCAATATATCCAATGTTATTCAGAGCATAAACCAAGTCATTAATGTAAGAAAAGAAAGATGATTTGAATGTGTCATGCATTGAAGATAAGTATTTATACAAAATATGATCTAAATCAAGTATGTAATTATTCAGACGATTTAATAACTTAATTATAGGATATCAATTAGTTTAATCTTAGGAGAATGATTCTAAACCTAATCATAGGAAATCAATTAGGTTAATTACATGAAAATAATTCTGATTCTATCAATTAACACATAAATAACAATAATGATATATATAAAACAATAGCAGAGAACTAAAATAGATTACATCTAACTTCAATATATAAGAGAGTTTAACTATTCATGTTTATGATTCTTGCTAGAAGCATATAGAGTTATTATACCTCTCTCATAACTCTTTTAAAATGTTGTAGTGAAGAGAAATCCTAAGATAAAGGTATAAGAGAAGATCTCCCTAAAACAAAGTAGCACTCTATTTTTTTTTTTTTAAAAAAATATTAATTGACACTTGACTTCAGTCTTTAGTGTTCCGCAACAGAACTTTCCTTCTATGCAAGGCTTCCTAAGAAGGTTTCTTTAGGTTTAGCTATTTCCTCATAATGCTCAAACTCTCCAGATTTGATCAATTTAGGTTTTCTTGACTGAAAGGCTTCTCTCATGACTCTGTGACTCATTGATGCTCAGCAGCTATGTAGGCGATGAAAACTTTTGTTCTTCAAGTTGTTGTTGTTTGAAGATGAAGGCCCATAGGTGAGATAACATGACCTTCCAAGGATTTGGTCAGTTTTATACCTTTCATGGTGACAAGAACTTGTTGTTACCAGAGTGCATTTTCAGAAGTATGAGGTAGAAAGGAAGAAGAAGAAATAACATTTTCAGAGTGAAGGCTGAAGACAAAAAAAAAAAACGGAAGCCATGGAAGAACTTAGTATGAACGAAACATATAGACAACGATTATATCACTCACAAATCCACATAATGAATATATTTAACTGATGCAAACAGTTATCCACCTGAAATTTCTAGTTTTTGTTAATTTTACATAAAATCTTAAGAAAATTAATGTATTGAACATTTTTTATTTAAACAATTCAAAACAAACATTTTATAAATCTGTGGTACACCACCAATAAAAAAATATATAGCATGACATTTATCTTAGTTAAAAAAAGAAAAACGTAAGCAATACCAATGCTTTCGATACACTAATTACTTTTCAGTTGAAATATAGTTCAAACTCCAATTCAATTGCAGTTCAACTTTGAGTTCGATTGCATATTTTAACGAAAAGAAAAAAAAAAACAATGTAAGTCTGTGGAACAGAAATGTTCCAAATATACCGTGATATTAATGAATTTTTTGTGTTAACAAAGGTCAAAATATCCAAATAAATAAACAACCGTTGATATATATATTAATAGTCTTCTCTTCCCTTTCCTCTTCAACAATCATTGGTCATTGGGCGAATTATCCTATTCAACACTCATTGCCTTCCATCTTTCTCTCTCCTTCGATTCCTGCGACACATTCCGTTCTCCACTTTTTCTCTCGCACCTTCCTTCCACAACCTTCACCTCATCGCGTTCATACATCACTTTCAATCTTGCCAAGGTACTTCCTTTTCCTCGCCCCAGATTTTGTATTTGCGTCACAAACGTTTCCCCAACTGGGTTTTCCACGAGCTGCTTTGACGGGCCAAACGTTATCGGTATTACCAATGAAAAACGATTTGATACGTTTTTTTATATATTTTTGTTTTTTCCAACAATTTGACAAGTTTAAGGCACCTGACTTGGTTTTTTTGTCGAAAGATTCTGTACCAAGTGGATTTGACCCTTCTTTTTTTATTTTCCTTCGATGAAGAAAAAAAGTTAAATTTTGTTTGATGGGTCGAGTTTGTTCAATGAACAGAAATTGATGGTGTGATGGGTCTCTAGTAAGGGAATAGTTTGAATTGAAGAGCTTGGCGTTGGTGGATGATTGGTTGTGGGGGACTGTTTGGGGTTCTTATGAAGAGTTCTGGAACTACTGAGTTGAATGCTTTCTACCCCATTAGACCAGAATGCCAAGCAGATGTTCCCGCCCCTCGTTTTAAACCAAGGGTAAGCTTTTGCTTCTCAACCAATGCTTTCTTGGTACACTTCTTAGTGCATGGTCATTTTATTTTTATCACTAATGCACACCAATTCAATTAATTTTATTTGGAATGATTGTGCACTTGGTACCCCTTTTGAATGTGATGTGTCACTCATTCATACTAGCGGAAGATTGAAATTTGTGCTTCTCTTTCTTCTACGCATACCACATAGATGGTGTTTTAGGAATTTTGCTATATATGAAAAGGAAAAATAAAGTCTTATGATTTACACACTGCATTTTCTGTTTCCACAGGCTGGCAAAACTCTAAGTCAAAGAAGATGGCTAGCATCATTCTCTGCAGATGGTCACTTGGATATTGCAAAAGTCCTACGACGAATTCAGCGAGGGGTAACTTCTATTGTTTACTTGCTCACTGCATGTAATGTTGTTGCGGAATCTATCTATAACGATTAATGAGTAATAACTATCTTTCTTTCTGTAACGGCCCAAAAAATTTGATTATACTACTTCCTTGTGTTCCTACAATTTAGTATTAAACAGTACCTGGCCATGTAATTAAAGGGAGACATATATAACCCCATAATAATAGTGTAATTACAGTCCTTACATAGTCACAATCTTTCAAAACTACTTAGGTTTATAAAAGTTTTTCAAAATACACTTGAAAACAAGTAATTACATCATTTCTTATACTTATATGCATACTTCCAAAATATCCTTTCCTTTACGGACCATCGACTTATTGGTTAGTCACATCACCACCTGCAGTCCTATCTGCTCACGCCATGATAGCGATCATAGCAAAATTAACATAATAACCAACACACAAAGAAGGGTAAGCTAATGATAAAATTGAGAAATCATAACAATCAAATAAATTCAAAACAATACTCTTAATCATACACTTTGCAGTTTAGACTACATTCATAGACCCATGACTTCTAGACACGATGTTTATCCGGATTTATGCATTGACTCAGATATAAGAAGCTATGCATCTGTCATAAAAGTGGATTGTGGCAAAGGCCCTGGCTGCACTTGGCCTAACCAACATGAATCAATTACCTCTTGACAAGGTAAGTTACTTATGGCATCGCCAGATTAGTGGTTCCACCCCTAATCCCGCCATAAGAACCTCCTTCAACTCTGACTGCCTAGGTCACTACACTTTATATGAGTTTGTAAACCTAGTAGAGTATAGGATAGCTTGTGATCAACACATATCCCTAGTCAATGCATAACAAACTCCTAGTGGGGATTACACTTCTTCCTTAGAAGCACAATCCTTATACAACAAACAATTCAAATCATCTTCTCTGATTCCATTCCACTTATTCTCTTTTATACTTATAACCTCATCACTTCTCCATGAAACATGATCTCACACCGAGTTCCTCACACTAAACAATCATACACAACTTATTCATCATATTCACATATCATATTTCATAATTTCATGTTAAAGGTGAATAAAGCAAACAAAAGGTTCCACAAGTAACCTGTGGATATTCCTACAACCTGTGGATTTAACTACGAGAAGCATAATTCAAACAGCAGGTTCCACAGGTAACCAATGGATATTTCCACAACCTGTGGATTCAGCTACGAAGAGCAGAATTTCAAACCATACAAGCAAAAACAACCATACTCATCACATATCAAATTCATCAACATGCATTCATTAATTTCGAAATAAAACGCTACAAAGTAAAACAACACTAGCTTCCCTTACCTGATTTAGGAATTCCTCTTGATCTCCCACAACCCCTAATCGTTAGATTACACGAAAGCTCTAAACAAACACAAGAAAGAACCCAAATTCAAAATCTTAGAAAACATATTGAGAGCGCATGCACAACCACCACCTCACTATCATGAGAATTGATTCTTGATCCAAGAAAAGAGGAGAAGGGAAACTTACTCTTTTGGAATGACCTAGTGAAAATGAAGTTTTTACCCTTTCTAGAGTAGGGTTGAAGAAGATGGCTGGAAAGGGGATGGGCTCTCCTCTCCTAGGGTGTTGCTGTGCCAGATAAGAACAGTGAAAAGAGAGAAAGTGAAAAAAAAAAAGGTCAGGTGGTATAGGGTTTACACTTTCAGCTTCCTGCCTCTGTTTATTTTCGGATTTGCAATCACTCTGAAAACACTAGTTCAATCACTCTGTACCAATAATATAAAAACTTATTGTTAAGTCAAGTGTGCGCTTGAGTTCCATCCTGGGTAAACATGGACAAGAAGATTAATATATAAAGAGAAAATACCCACAAACTTATTGTCTTGAGATTTTGGGTTTTAACTGTTATCTTGATCTCTTATCTAGGTTTGTTCATAGTTTATTGGTGTCAAATCTCCTCTGTCTCTCTCCTCAAAGAACCTAACTTTTTGGTTAGAAATGTTACAAAAAGCATAAAACCATTAATATGCCTTAAATCCTAACTCAATAGTTTAAAAATCGCAGAGTTAGTTTTTGGCATGATGAGAGTTGTTGTAGTAGTTAGGCCAATATCATTCTCAGCAAACCTGATCACGCATGCACAAACTCAATTGGTCAAAAACAAAAAGAGCTTGAGACATGTGACTTCGTACAGTCTTCAATGTTTTATACGTGCCATGCACAAGTCCCCAAGACTTAATATGCTCATCTCAACTATTGTTGAGTCAACGAAATAGTATGAGTTTTCATTTTGGACCTAGGAACTCATAAGAAGGGGAGGGAGAGAGAGAGAGATGTGTGTTTGTGTGTGTATATTTGGAAAATTAGGGTTTTTCTGATGATCAATTATTGAAATTTATAATTTAGTTAGACTATTTTAGATGAGATTTTTGAACGTTTTAAAACTACCTCTGGCCACCAAGTTCCATAGTCAAATAAAGTATACCAAAAAAGGCTCATGTTAACTTCAAATTAATTTTTAAAAATTAGTTAATACAAAAGAAAAAGGTTTGCAAAGCCCATCATCATGGGAAAAAGGAACAGGGTAGCGAAGCAGATCGACAGATTTACACTGCCTCGAGCCAACTTCTTGTGATCTCATATGTGCGAGCACATGCCTCTTGCTAATTTGTTCATTAGCTAAAGACACACACAGTGATTGGTAAAGGCTTGAAAACATCTAAAATCAAACTACTGGATCATTTAACCTTTTGAAATACTTAGAATCTAAATGCCTAATCGCTATAGTTCTATCCTTGTTGTTATCATTCATTTTTCTGGCCAAGGCATGTGTATCCTTCAACCCCCAAAGGCTCTTGCTTGAGAATAACATTATTAGAAGTGTTGCCAAAGTATAAAATGGTTAATGTGTTTTATACCTATGAGCATAAGTTGGTTGATGACACTCCCCTCCTTGTTCTTCAAATGAAATGCCTTTTAGACACTCTCCATAAAAGATACACCATAAGATGATGATTTGTGATGACCATTTCACGTGCTTGATAATTTTCATGCAATGTACACTAACAAAGTTAAATTAGGTATCATATAATCGTTCAAGTTTTATTCCTTCTGATTTGTGCCTGTACTTATTTATATAAATTATTTAGGGTGTCCATCCTTCAATCAAAGGGGAAGTGTGGGAGTTCTTGCTAGGTTGCTATGATCCTAATAGTTCACTTGAAGAACGGAATGAGCTCAAGCAACGCAGGAGGTATATTTTCCTTTAAATGTTTTTCTATAAAATCTGTGATCTTCTGAATTCAGGCTTTTGTTCATTAGGAATGGAATTGGTGTTGCTTCTAAGACAATTGATGTTGTGGTGCACTTTTCACTTTGTCTTGTTTAACCTGTGAAAAGGGATCGTGTTATCACTTTGGTTGTAGCTAACATATTTGGGAATGAAAACAAATCAAATAAGTGGACTATACTTACCCGTCATCCTTGAATTCCTCGAGACTTCAATTGCCACTTCCTGCAGTGCCTTCTTGCTGACTCCTGCTTTCAAGTATTTTTTATCAGTTTGGCACAAAAGAGAAGAAAGGCTTAGGAGCAGCCAAGGCTATGACTGCTACTCTCAGTTGTGATCCGAGAACAATGCCACTAGCAACATGCCATTCCTTGCTGCTATGTCTCCGTGTCTTTTTTTTTTCTCCATGTCCACATGTTTTGTGACATGTCCGAAGCTGTGCTACATAGACTACCTGCTTCCTATCATTTGTTTTATTTATCACCACTATTACTGCTACTGTGACCATTGCCGTTACAACACTTAGCCAAATCTTCATAGTTTATTATTCTAATCAAAATTGTGAGACCAAAATTGTTACCTCTTGGATGCCATGCTTCCTATTAATCCTTGGCCTTGGTGCCTCATAATATATGAACAATAAGATTAGTTTTGTTTGCTTTATCTCCCAAATAATCTAGACTATAGTAACTCGGGACTGGGTGACTTCTTTGTATTGATTGAAAATAAACAGAATGACATGTTTTGTAAATTTATTACTCAGGGGGCAGTATGATATGTGGAAAGCTGAATGTCAAAGGATGGTCCCAGTCATTGGTTCTGGAAAATTTATTACTACACCCCTCATTGATGACGATGGTCAGATAATAGATCCTTCTTTGGTAACTGTCCAGACTTTAGACAAGAAAGTTTTGCAGTGGTTGCAGTTATTACATCAGATCGGTATGTAAATGCTTCTGCAAATACTTTCTCCATTCTGTTCGGTTTTAGTTTTGTTTCTTGGACTTAATTTACCTGAAAAGCTAGTATCATAAATTTGTGGATTCATGAAAAGTGGGAACCCTTTTTGTACTCTGATTGTCTCATAGATCAGTGAAAGAAGCTTGGGTTGTGCTCTTTTTGTGGGTGTAAGGCCACAATTTTATCAGTACTTTTCACACAATTAGTTAGCAAGTAAATTTTCCATGCTAATAAGACAAATATCCTGAACATATAGTTTATACTTTTAACAAATTTAGAAGTCATTAAAATGGAATAGCGACCTGAAAATTTTGGATACCATTTAAGGCATAATATGTGCCTTGAGCTTGTGATGTCAATGGCATCTGTTCCATGGTGTTCACAGAACAAGGTCATATGCTGTTATTTTTTCTTAAAAATTGTCTGCTCGTGGTTTATTCATAATTAATTTGTTCTAACAAGCAGCCATGGTAGCAATTGATTATTTTTGCACTGTAGGCCTGGATGTTGTTCGAACAGATCGGGCACTTGTCTTTTATGAGAGTGAAGATAATCAAGCAAAACTTTGGGATGTGCTATCAGTTTATGCTTGGTTGGACAATGATATTGGTTATGTACAAGGTGAATTGTTATAAATAGTTCTCAATTTTAAGAGTTGAACTGAAATGGCTTTGAGAAGTTTTAGACGTTCTCTAAGGGTTATTTTCTTTGTAGGAATGAATGATATTTGCTCACCTATAATTATTCTTATTGAGAATGAAGCAGATTGCTACTGGTGCTTTGACCGTGCAATGCGAAGGATGGTAAGACAGACACAATGCTTCAACAAATTTGCCTAAAAGTGATAATTATATGTATTTCTTGGTTGGATAATCGATAATGAGAAACTACAATCTACTGAATACTGCCTTGAGAAAATGTTAGAACACATGCCTAATTGTCCATCGGAGTGATGTTCATTTCATGCTTTGGTTTTTCTACATTTTTGTACATGTATTCAGGGATGCTATTCTCACAACTTATTTGGTACTTTTAGTTAAAGTTGGTGAGTTGAGACTAGAAAAGGATGTAATTTCTCTAACTTCGTTCCTGTTCTATTCATTTCACATACATGATTTCGATACTTCCTGAAATTTTTGTTGCACAAAGTGGTGTATGCTAAGTCCGGGAACACAGACTCACACTACTGTTGGGATTGGAACTGATTCCTTAAGAAAAAGTAGTGGCTTATTCATTATTTTATTAGTGTTTGTACCCAGTCCTTTCTCAAATGTGGAAAATCAATTGACTATACTGCAGTTGAACATATTACTGTAGCTAGTTCAAATAAAGAAGTGTTTCTGATTCACTTGGATAATATTTAGCATATTTATCTCTTGCTGTCAATTTTGTTTTCTTGTGCTTTCAATATGTATTTTTCACTTGCAATTACATTCTTGCTATTGTTTTCATTTTAGAGAGAGAACTTCAGGTGCAGTGCAAGTTCAATGGGGGTCCAATCTCAGTTAGCTACACTCTCACAGATAATAAAAACAGTTGATCCTAAGCTTCATCATCACCTTGGTACGTAAAACTTGTCTGGGAAGCTTCTAATGTGCTGAGTTATAGTTTCATATATCAGATTCTTTTATCTTCATATTTGAACCAGATTCAGCGTCAAATGCATCCAAAACCCTTTCAGTTTAAGATAGTAAACGTTTGTTGAAATATTTTTTTCTTTGACAATGATATTCCGAGATTGCATAAGAACAGAAAATTGTAGAAGTACCTGTCTGATTGTTATTAAAATTCATGGTCAATGGAGTTAAGGGGACCTCTCATGAAGGGAGACATTGCATGATGAAGTATTCTTCTATATATGGATGTGAAAGAACCAAGAATTTTGTTCTTTGATTTCAATTTCACTTTTTATTTTGCAGAGGATTTAGATGGAGGAGAGTATCTCTTTGCATTTCGCATGCTTATGGTTCTTTTCCGAAGAGAATTTTCTTTTGCAGATACTTTATACCTTTGGGAGGTAAGGATGGTTCCAACAACAATATAACTTTTCTCAAGAAATGCACTTTTAAAAGTTGAGAGGTACCATTTTTGTGGTTCCTCAGCATTTCTCGATGAGATAGAGTACTTCACATTAATAGCTCATTGTTGAGACATAATATAGATTGTTTCCAGTTGATGTGGGGCATGGAATACAACCCAAATATCTTCATAAATTATGAGGATCCAGATTCTAAAACAAAAGATCCCTCACCAGCAAACGACAAAGTTTTGAAGCAATATGGAAAATTTGAGAGAAAAAATGTGAAGACTGGCCATACAGAGGAACATAGTGCACTGGCTGTTTTTCTTGTTGCAAGCGTTCTTGAGATCAAGAATAGACGGATTTTGAACGAAGCCAAGGGTGTTGATGACGTTGTCAAGGTTCTTCTCTCTCGACCCTTTATGGATTCATACATAATGTTGTTGCATATCTCACATGAAAATATCTCTTCAGATCTTAGGTGACATCACCTCAAATCTTGATGCTAAAAAGGCATGCACTGAAGCACTGAAAATTCAGAAAAAATACCTGAGCAAGGCAAGTTCCATTCTTTGTCTTCCCTGGCAGTGTTTAGAAAAATCAGCTCTTAAGGCCACGATCATTTTATTGTTTTGCTTCCAACCAAGAGGTGTGAATGTTGGTAGTTTTTCCATGCAGGCCAAGAAGTGATGACAGAGATAAGAATAGATCATCATCATGCAACTATATGATGGTTTCTATGGTTACACGATCTTCTGAGGTTTTACTTGCTCTTCACAGACCATTATTTTCTTTCATTTTTTTCTTCTCTCAGTGGTGGCATGCAAGTTCCCTGCTTTGCCCATTTCTAATCATATGCTTTGAAAATGTTGCAAGGTATAGAGAACAAGAAAACCTCAACTTTAGATACAAAATTCATTTATTTGGTTTATTTGTTGAAATGAAGTTTGAATTTAGGATATGATGTAAATTATTTAAATTCTCTACAGCTAGGTCAATTTTAGTGAGTTGTATATTATAATTTTGTTTTTGTTAAATATTTCTAAAGTGTCATTTGTTAATATATTTTAAAAAATAAAGGGAAGTATATTTATAGTTTTAATGTGTATTAAATATCGAAATGCTAGTTTTTTGAGGACACGAAAATCTATTCATTTGGTGGGATTCTTTGTTGGGAGCCTTTCATGTTTTATTATATGTCAAATCAGATCTGGCAATTATGTAAAGTATATATTTTTTAAAAATAAGTGGAAGTTTATTAATAGTTTTTGATGTGGATGGAATATTGACATAATCTCTTTTTGGATGAGAGTGTTTTCAAAACTTGACTAAGAAATCTTGAATATTATATATATAACTTGGTTGATGTTACTGTCTCCGAAAGCAGCAATAACACAAAGCTAAGCCAAGCTGAAAATCATTCATTGTTTTAAATGGGAAAAAACCTTCTTTATTGTAAATCTTTTCCCATTATACAAACCTCCTTTCAAAATGATCTCTAGGATTGAGATGTTCTGCAGTTATGCATTCAAAGCTCTAACCCTTGAAAATATTTGTTTTAAACATGAATTTTGAAAATTAATGATGGTTAAATTGAAACCTAAAAAACCTCATGCGGTTCAATTATGCAGGCTAAATTATAGAATCTTTTATAATTGTATAGTTATAGGGATGACAAATGATCATATTGTTGAAAAAAAAAAATCTTCTATCATTCTGGGATGGTTATCTGTGAAAAAATATTGTTTAAAAGAATTTGGTTCTGTGAAAAAATATATGCAGATGAACCTTTTATACCCTATCCACGGATATTGAAAAATATTTTTTATTTTCATTATTTTAATTTTAAATAAAATATGTAAAGAAACTCTTTGTAATATTAACTCAAATATTTACTTAAAAGTTTTGTATTGGAAACTTTTGTATTTATGTTTTGGTTTGAGCAAAAACCAAATGATTTTCTTAAAAGAAATGTCCAGAATTTACCTTGGACTTAGTTAGGTCCTTACTTTGTGGTTAGGATCTAACATAAAATTATGTTACTCGCATTCACGTTACCTAGCTTTAAAAAGTCAAATATTTAACGTAAAATTGCTATTATATGATTGTGAAAGTATAGTGTGAGATATTTGTGTTTTCCAACATCTTATTTCTTTTGGGAACTTGGAAATGTCAAATGATGGACCACAAAAGTTGTGGAATTTGTTATGTTGGAATGGGGTTTATTCATTTACTTGCAAATCCAACCATTTATTTTTTATTATAAGCAAATAATCTAACAAAGTATATTCAAATTTGAAGTGGCAAAACTTTGAGGTCTGTATACATTTTGGTGTGAGGACATTTACAGAGAGAAGTGAGAGAGTATTAACCTCAACTCTCATTGGTGCAGGTTCACAAGAATCACAATATTTTCAGATATTTTAAATGAGCTTTTGGATTAAAATGTATCTATAATCCCAGTAATAAGTCATGTCATTATGACTATTATTTGATGGCTAATTATGAAGATTTTTCTAGTGTAGATATATATACACATGTATATTGGTTACTGAAAACCATTTATGGTTGAAATACTAAAAGGATGTGGATGAATCGATGCATTTGTAGCGGTTGGGAAATTGTAAGTTGATCTGGTATAAGTAAGATGAAGATTTTCGAAGGTAATTATTAAAACATGTTCTTAAAAAAAAAATCATACATAAACAATTTATTGATTAGTTGGTGTGTTATGTAGACAATCTAAACTTGGAAAAACTATATGAACTGCACAAAGTTGATAATATATCAATAATGAGAGGTTAGAAATATATAATCCAAATTAAGGTGGAAAGTATTAAAAAGAAAATAAGAGAGATTAAGTTTAGCAATGAATTTACCGGTTTGATGCTATCTTGTTACACACAATGTCTAAGGTCACAAAGTCATCACGTATCAAGTCTTTGGCAGCAATGGCGGTGGCGGATCATTAGGCGGCATGACCCCAATTTTTTTTTAAAATATTTATATAATTTTTTAATATATTTTTTTAAAAATTAAATATTTTTAATATATTTTACATATTTTGATATTCTAAAAAAAATTATACATTTATATTTATATATAAAGAATTTTTTTTTTGTTGTCCATATTTATTTTTCTGTTTTATCTTTTAAATGTTTTTTTAAATAAAAAAAATTATTTTATTAATATCATATGTTAAGTGACCATTTTCTTAATTTAACCATTTTTTATTTGATTATTTTTTAAAAAATTAATTATTATAAATGAAAATTAATTATTATAAAACTATAAAAAAAATATTTATATTTAATTTTATAATTATAATAATAACAATGATTATCATTTTATTTTTTTTATTATCATAAAACAAATTAAATACAATGTTTTATTAGTTTATATAAAAAATTGGAATTACTCTTTCAATTCTTATTTTTGATTAAAAATATTAAGTTAGTCTTCTAATGTTTTTTAGTCTCGATTTTGAAAAAATGATACAATTTGATCATTTTTCATTAAATTTCTTGAATCAAATCTAGGTTTTTTCATAAAAATTGAAGTTGTGAATAAGGATGATTTGTTTTGTTAGTGTAATTGACATAATCCTAGTGTCAATTTTGATGAAAAATTCTTGCTCACTTCAATAAATTTAACGAAAAGGACTAAATTGTATCAATTTTTAAAAATCGGGACCAAATTGAGACTAAAAAAACTAGAGAACCAACTTGACATTTTTGGACGAAAAAATGGATTAAAAGAGTAATTCAACCAAAATTTTGGCACTCCCAAAATATTGGTTGAAGATCTGCCACCGTTTCGCACATATTGAATCATCATGCATTGAGAAGATGTTTCTTCAGCTTTCACATGGACGAAACATCATGCACCAAGAAGGTGTGGCTTCGGTAGCCTTTTCGACAAGATTCACACAAAGTAAATCAACATACATCAAAAGAGTGTTTGCCTTTTCACCAAGATTTTCACAGAGTTAATCATCATGCATTGAGAAGGTGTGGCTTTAACAACTACATTACAAACATGTCGTATCGGTCCAGCATGGGCGTTTTCCAACCTGGTTGCAAAGGCGTCTCCATTGTCCCTTCAACAAACAGATGGCAGCTAGATGAAGGCCAATATATGTATTTGGATGTGATGGATCGGGAATATGCCTTCTTGATGACTTGGGCCAAACCATAGGCCTAATCCCTAGAAGCATGCTAAGAAGGATATAAGAAGAGATAAACCTTCAAGAGCCTAATGGGCTTCAAATGTTATTTTCATGCACCAGTGCAGGAAGGGCCTTTGGCAGCGGTTGTTTATCATATTCTGCACCGGTTCGGGAACCGAAGCATATTGGGGCGAGGCCAAAAGAGCACAGCTTTTGGCCTCGGTTAAGGACCGAAGCCATAGAGTGCCCTTCTGCCTCGGTTCAGACGAACCCGAGGCCATAGAGCCCACCTTTTGGCCTCGGTTTTCTGTGCCACCCGAGGCCATATGAGCTTTTTTTTTTTTTTCAAATTCGATACCCTTTTGGCCTCGGTTTTGGTTGCAACCGAGGCCATATGGGCTTCTTCTTTTTTTTTTTTTTAAATTCGATACCGATCTCACGGGTGAGCGTATTCAAAACAGAATCAGGATCAGTGACAATTATTTTGAAAGCCTGGAGACACAGTGAAGCATATTCAGTAACTACAAGAGTCAGAAAAGCATCAAACAATTAAAAAAGAAAAATTACCCACCTCAAAAGCATGACCATATTTGCGATATAAAGGCCATCCAATGTGAACATAGAGCTCCTACACAACAAAGGCCATTTCAAATTTAGTTCAATAAGCAGAAGAGAAACTGTGCAATGGTAGTATAGGAAGTGATGAGCACAGAGAAAAAAAATGGGGTTTTGGTGAGTACCTCCAAATCGATGTTGAGGGTTTCGGCAACGTGGCGCATGATGGAGTGGACGAGCTTGCTCTTGTTGTACCTCTCCTCGCAGGCCTGAATGTCCTCTTCCGAGACCCTACGCTTGCTGAGATCGATGTAACCCTTTTCCTTGTCGACACGGAGGACCATGACGGGCTCGATGCGCCCCACCTTGATGAGGCTGTTGACGCTGCGAATCCGACGGCGGGAGAGCTCCGAGAACAAGATCATGCCCTCGATGTTGTTGTACTCCAGAAGTGACACGTAGGCGCCCATGTCCGCGATGTTCTTCACCTGTATCATCACCGCCATGTCCACCTCCGGGTACCTCGCCTCGTACATACGACATTCTAGGTTCGGACCCATCCTTCGATACTCTCTTTCTCTCAGCGCCGACTCAGGGTTTTCGTTTAGCTCTGTGGGAAATGGAAATGGGAAGAAAGAGTACCTGCAGAGAGAAATGGAGGAGCTGCGCGCACGAGGAAGAAAGGGACTGCGGTTTTGAGCCCTAATTAAACACTATGGCCTCGGTTCAATTTAGAACCGAGGCATATAACCCCAAAACCACTTTTGGCACCGGCTATTCGCACAACCGAGGCCTATAAGTCAAAACGAGAATGGCATTTTTGAAATTTTGGGCATCCTTTTTGGCTTCGGGCCTTCTTAACCGAGGCCTAACAGGGCTTTTGGCTTCGGGTTTTTTACAACCGAGGCCTATAACTGGTTTTGGCTTCGGGTTGTAGGGGAACCGAGGCATAAAAGTTGCCAATAATTGCAAAATTGCCACCGCGCCATTATAGGCTTCGGTTCCTGGCCAACCGAGGCCTATAAGGCGAGGTAGAAATCCAATTCTGCACTAGTGATGAGCCAAGGAAGATATCAAGATTTGATGGGCTTGTTCTAGTCCATTAGAATAAATTTAAATTGGGCCAATTGTTAGGCCATGCTTTCTAAATAAATTGTAAAAATTACTGGAAGTAGTTTGGATCATAACTTACCTAACTTTTGAAATTGGATCCATTCAAGTCCAATTCCAAAAGCCTAGGTCGAGATTATGTCTAGCTTAGCCATGCTTTGCACATTTAGCACATGCAATAAATGAGGAAAGCGTGATGTAACATCCCGTCCGGATATTACGAATTTAATAAAATAAAATAAGATGCTTTGCATTTATTATAATTCCATTTCCCAAAAACACAGGGAAATTAAAACGTTTATTACATCCGAAATTATTCCAAAATCCATACTTTATAAAATTTAGATACAGTATCTGAGTCTGGAACATAAAGTTTACAAAATTATTCCAAAACCATAAAACATAAAAACTCTGATAAAACTTTCTCTCAGACTAGCCCCGCTCTGGCTCTAGGCCTCACCAGATCCACTTGCAACATCATCTGCTCTCGTGTACCGCGTACACGATCATCGCCAAACACAAACAAATAGGGTGAGCTAACAATTAAACAAACATATATACACAACATATATATAGATACAAACACACCAAAGGAATTCCATCCTTTGATTCCATATCACATGGTCGCCACCATGTCATCCATGATCTACGTCTTAGACGAATATCTTAAGATGTCTTATTGCCACACCTACAAGCAACAACTTGTAGAGCACGTGCGGGAAACCTGCTACGGACCATACTCTATAACACCAGGTGGAGTTCCCACTATGAACATAGTTTGTAACGTCCCTAGACTACCAAACTCGTTAGTTAAATACTGAGGAGGGCAATCTATCTGGACCCATCCGTACGAGCCACAACTCGCACACTCGTCATCCCAAGCCACAACTCAAGAGATGTCATTCTGAGCCACAACTTAAGGAATGCCACGTGTTTAACCCCTATCCCGAGCCACAACTCAAAGGATATGTTCCAAACCATAACTCAAGGAACACTAGTAAGCTGACCTTCGAGATATCGCCAAAGCCTTGTAGACCACACACATGCAAAGCAAGCAAAACACAAGCATGGCCTCTTCATTATCGCTTGACACTACTCTAGAGCCGCCAAGCGAAACACGCTTCCAGACCGCCAAGTGCCTTGCAAACATCGCTTGGCGGGACCACCCTCATCGCTAGGCGCTACTAGTTCGTTAACTTCACTGTCTTTGTAGCTATCTCCTGGTAGTCAAATACCATCGTTAGGCGCTACACCAGTACTTGCGTAGTACTGGTTTTTTTAGCACTTCAACAGTGTCCCAACACCTCACATTTTCAACAGCCCACATCCAAAATCATCCAATGGCCCCTTGCAGGCATCAACACAAGAATCTATCATCCGTTATGTGTAAATCTTTATCAAGGTTAACATATATGTGCCTACCTCTATATTTTCACAATTTAAAAATCAACCACTCTTGAATTTGGTCACCACCCCAATTTTCACACCACAATCTCTAAAAATAAATCCCAATTCATGCGTGATGGCCCCAACTCCAATGTCCATGCCAAATAGTAGCCATATCCCCAATCTCCTTCTTAATGGCATAAGTGTATATTCACACCAAATCATTCACATAACCTACACAAGCGATAGTTAAGTTTTCTTTATGATTACACCACATAGCCTACCCATATGATAATTCACATTGACTCATATTTACCATTAAGTTGTACCTGCGAGATTGTTATTTCTTCCAAACCTTAAACATAACTAAGATCACTCTTATGACCTAAGGCATACTAGTTATTTCCAATTCCATTTTACCTTATTTTTCCCTTATCCAATTCCACCTGAACCTTCAAATGCACCCATCAACTCGAGCCACCTGCATCAACCACGAGAACTACTGTCACCATTATCGCTCGGCCGCTCATAGCTTGCCGCCAGGGGGTGCATCACTTTCTGGTCAATTCTAGATTTGGTCATGCACCCTGCGCGAATTCTAATCACTAATAACTCATACCAGTTTATCAATTTTCCACTCAATACACTTCTATTATACGCTTATTGTAAAACCTGAGAAATTTAAATAATTAAATAAGTAATTATTTAATAAATGCGGGTAGTGGGAGCCTTGATGGCATTTAATGCAAATGATTATGATGTGGAAAAGTACTAGCTCAAATGGTTGAGAGTACTTTATTGTGTGAGAGGACTTGGGTTCAAGTCTTATGTATGCCAATTGTATGTATTTTAATATGTGTTTTATTTTAATGTTATGTTTGACTGTGCTTAGTGATAATGTAATCCTAAAATTATAAGAATTATCACGAAACATGAATTGGTTGAATTGGTTGGGCATTGACTGTGTAATTGAGGGGTTGTGTATTCAAACCTTGCTGGGAACGAAACTAAACTTTGGTGGAGGAAGGGAAGGTTCTGGGACCTCTTGAAAGAAAGGCTTGGGAAGACCATTTGGGAGCAAGGATTGCAGGTAAGGGGAGTTGTTTTCTTATGTGTTTGATTCGTGTATAATGTATGTATATATATATATATATATATATATATATATATATACATATATATATATATATATATATATATATATATATATATACACATATACTTGGAGAGCCCACTTACATGGGGTGAAGGATTCTGAATGTTGACAATAGACATCAATGACGATCCCGTTGAATTGGTGTGATGTTGGGTTGATTACGTAGCCGAAAATTAAGTGAATGTGAAATAATGGTGCGTAGGAATTAACTGGAATCGAAGATTATAGAAAGAATCAGGTTCGTAGGCATAGGAAACCTGGGTATTCACCCAGGTACTGATGTGCCGCCTGGCAGCATCTCATTGGCCGCCAGGCGATAGCGGTGAATTAGTAATGTTTGGGAAAATTGGTTAATTGACTGTGATAGACGCAACCAACAAATTGAGTTGTGAATAAATTTAGCGTGAATATATGACAAAAATGCAAAGGAATGGGAGGTTAGTGAGGAAATAGGTAATGTATTGGAAGTTAGGTTGTACTTGGTTGAATTGGTGACAAATAGGTAATGAACCTCCAGTGGTAATCAATAATCTGAATATGAGGGAGCAGTGGAAAAAGAGAATAACTAAATTGAAGTTGTGGGTTAAATGATTATGGGGTTTTGAGAGTCAATGAATAATAGTTGAATGATGAAAAAATATATTATATTGGTTAAGGTATAAATCATAACTATGCAAATTTTGGATTGGGAGGGGTTTTGAGTGCAAGGCTTGGATACCTTTTTGGTTTAATTAGAAACAGGTGGTCTTATATTGAAATATTGGATTAGAGGTATTTTCTATAAAAAGGATTGAGGAATTAAGTAATGTTAAAGTACTTAGTGAATTCATAGGCCTTGAATAAGGGAATCAACAATTAGGAATGATAGGCAATTGAACCCTATGAGGGTTGTAGATTTCTCAGAATTTAATCTTAATTGACGTGTGTATTTCTGGACTTTTGGAAATACTTTGGGTTGTAAGCCAAACTGTTTTGGGTGCAAAAACCAATAGGACTTTCGCTACTGGTATAGTGCCTGGCGGACGGGTGTAGGCTCCAAGCGATAGGCTACCAAGGAGGTTCCTTGCAATGAGTGGCACCTGACGGCAAAGAGAGCTCCGCCAGGCGATAGACCCTAAAATAGTGGGTCCATCTGGAGCTTGGCGCCTAGCGACGTGGACGTCCCGCCAGGTGGTCTGCGTAGGTTTCGCCTAGCGGCGCTTAGACTACCCCAGGTGATAAGGCTGCGGTCAGTGGCTTGCTGCGATGTTTTTATGCAGTGATGTGATACTTGGATCAGGAGATGTTGTGCCATAAGCGGGTAGGTTCATGGATGGTTGTGAACACGTGATGATATGAGCGGGGAGGTTCATATCCTATTACTCTCGTTTGGGGATACAAGCAAGGTAGGTTTGTATGTTCCGTGCTCACACTTGAGAGATGCTGCGTGCGGGAAGGTACGTAGCTGGTGGATCACGTGTGTTGGACTACGAGCGGATAGGTCCGTAGAGCAGGACTACGAGCGGGGAGGTTCGTAAAGCAAGACTACGAGCAGGGAGTTTCGTAGAGGCAGGACCACGAGCGGTCAAGTTCATGTGAGCATCATAAATCCTGAATCTAAGGCTAACTATTTGTGTGTTGTGAAGGTTGAAAAGCCTTGGGGATTAAGGTCTTGGCCAAGAACTAACTATGATGAATCAGAGGGGTGTTTTGCTTTTATGTTGTTAAATTACATGTTATTTTATTTATTAGCTCACAATTTCTGTTTGTGATTGGCGATGATCGTGTGACTTGTCATACGAGAGTAGATG
Source organism: Vigna unguiculata (assembly GCF_037176805.1). Taxonomy (NCBI): domain Eukaryota; kingdom Viridiplantae; phylum Streptophyta; class Magnoliopsida; order Fabales; family Fabaceae; genus Vigna; species Vigna unguiculata. The sequence goes on along the minus strand of NC_140798.1, from coordinate 15,172,019 downwards.
ATTTTTCAGGTGACGTTGTGGATGCATAAATGACGGAGAGAGGGTTAACTTGGGACTTGAGCTAGGGATTTTGTTTTGTTTTCATTTACTTTATCGGATTTTGAAATTTGTAATAAGATTATTATTTAGTTATGTTTAAATTATGGCGCGTTGAAAAATAATTTGAACTTTCCCGTGTTTTGGGAATAATAAAATTGCGATGTTTGAATTTTAATTCGTATTTATTTAATTTAATTAAGTAATTTCCAGTAGGAACGTTACACTTATGAGTACCAATCATATGTTAGGCCTCAAATACACAAAATCACATTGTTTTTATCTACATAATTTACTCCAAAACATAAATCCCCAAATGTTCAACCCTAATATGCGTATCTATCATTTTCCTCCAATTAATCCCAAGTTCCCTCATCATTCACCAATTATTTACCATCAAAGTTTCAATATCCCGAAAATCATCATATTTCCTATAACCAGAATTAGCCCAAAACTCACAAAAACACCAATTTGTGCTAAACTGGCTCGCGTCGCCTAGCGGGTGTTCATCACCGCTAGACCGTTCATAAGAAAACCCAGAAACTGGGTTGTGTAGCTTGCATCGCCTGGCTACATATAGTTCACCGCTAGGCGGTTGCTCGCAGGAACCCAAAAATGCACTGAAATTTGTATGAGTCGCATGGCGACTATGAATAACTCGCCAAGCATTTCTGGGAATTTTCCAGAAACATGAAAATTGCAGAATGGACAGAATATATACATCAAATAATTCATACATGGCATACAATTAAGCAATATGAATTAAAATGAACGGTTCCAGGTCCCTTAACCTGGATCCTTGCTTAGAAATTTGATAATCTAGAGCTTCCTTTTTTTTTTATCACCAACGGTCTCCTTAGTGCTTCCTTAATTCAGCTATTCTCCTCTCTCAATTAGCACTTTGATAATCTATAAAACCCCTCCTCCCAATGTTCATTAACAACAACCTTCAAACCTTTCTCTTTTCCCCTTAATTGGCCAATTATTAGACCTTAATGACGGTTAATGGCAAGTGTAACATTACTAAGGAATATTACTTAAATAAATAATTAAAATAGAAAATTGAATCTCAAAAGCCGTAATATTATTATTCCCAAACGCGGGAATATTTAAAATGTGAAAACACGCGCCAAAATTTATTAAACGTAAATAACAAGAGTATTACAAGTTCCAAAATTCTTATTCATAATTGAAACATATCAAAATATAGTAAAAATCTCTTAACTCTAATCTCCCCATCGCCTAAGCATCCTCAGCATCACCAGTATCAACATCTGCTCCCGTGTAACGAATCACACGATCATCACCATACACAAACATAAAGGGTGAGCTGATAAAAATAAAGATAGCATATGTATAATACACAAGATAAATCATACACCCATCTTAATCAATCTACTTAGTTCTTGGCCAAGACCTTAACCCCAGGGTTTTTCAGCTTCCAAATCACACAAATGGTTAGCCTTGGACTCGGAAATATGATGCTCACACGAACCTGCCAGCTCGTGGTCCTGCCTCTACGAACCTCCCCTCTCGTAGTCCTACTTTACGAACCTCCCCACTCGTAGTCCTGCTCTACGGACCTGCCCGCTCGTAGTCCAACACATGTGATCCACCAACCACGTACCTCTGTGCACGCAGCATCTCTCAAGCATAAGCACGGAACATACGAACCTACCTCGCTCGTATCCCCACGCGAAAGTAACTGGATATGAACCTCCCCGCTCATATCATCACATGTTAACCACCATCCATGAACCTACCCGCTCATGGCAAAGCATCTCCCGATCCAAGTATAGCATAATTGCTTAACACGCAACACGTTACACGAAGCATAGTTAGTGGGATTTCTGCCCGACGTAGCACCAAGCGCCGCCAGGCGAAACTGGTCCAGACTGCCTGGCGAGACCTCCTCTCCGCCAGGCGCCAGCGCTCTCTCAGACCCCCCTGTTTTACAGTCACCGCTCGGTGGAGCACACCTTCCCGCCAGGCGCCACACGATGCAGGGACATCTCCTGCTGTTACTATCGCCTAGCGGTTATCAGCAGACCGTTAGGTGCCATACCAGAGGCATTCTACTGCTGGTTTTGGCACTCAATTTGGTTGGTTTTGCAATCCAAATGGCTCTAAGGTACACTGCACACTTATGTTTCAGTAACTAATTCTAATTTCCCACCAACCCCCAACATCGTTTGATTTCTTTAGAACTCATCTTTATCATTTAAACATTTCAAACTAGGGGTTCATCGACACTTATGTAATTACATCATGTGTCAGTTCTCTGATAGCAGAACCTAATCTCGCTCATTCCTTTTACCCAATTAAGCTCATTAGTAACAATCCTATACTTAACCAATGGTTTATGTATCTTTTCATCCCTCAACTGCTCTTTCCAATTCCACTTGCTCAACTCACTAGAATTCATATTTCCAACTTAACAACCATTCCTTTCCAACTTAATTCATCTATACTATCATTGTTCCCTAATATCAGATTATTAGTTTACCACGGTGTCCATTACCTATTAGACCTCGATGTATTCCAATTGCACTCTCCAATTCATTACACTAGATATAAGCATAACCACTTCCCACATATTAGTATATGAATCCTTAACCTCCTACTATTTTGTACCTTATCTCTTTTCTTCTTATCACTTAATTAATTTCCCTGCCAAGACAAATTTCTTCATTCACTTACACACTACTCCTAACATACCATACCCTCCAACTCCTTCCCATGTCTCAATATCAATAAGTCCCGGTGCACCAATTTCCTCCAATATTTACTGACTAGTTTTTCTATCCCAACTCATTCCAATCAGTGTTTATCGCGCCTATTCAGAGCAAGGCACCCTATAAGACCCATGAAAATTAATTAATTAATAAATGCGGGTAGAAAGCGCCTTTATGGCATTAATTATTCTTTGATGTGACATGGAAAAGTGCTAGCTCATGTGGTTGAGAGTACTTTGAATGTGTGAGAGGACATGGGTTCGACTCCTATGTATGCCAATTATGTGTTGTTGTTTTATTATTGATTTTTAATAATATGTATGAGTATGGAATTGGTAATGTAAACTTATATTGATTGGAATGTATCACTAAATGTGAATTGGCATAATGGTAGTGCTTTGGCCTCATAAGTGGAGGGTCACGGGTTCAAACCTTGTTGGGCATAAAGTAGGCTTTATTTTTGCTAATTCTAGCTTGGAGTGGAGTTGAAAGGGCAAAGGTAAAAATCAGAGGGAGGAGAAGCCAAAGGGCTAAAAAACCATAGTTAACAATGAATAGGAAATTAAAAACATAATTAAGCCCATTTTTCGTTTCAGTTTTTAAACACATTATTAAGGCACCTATAAAAGCCAAATTTTAGGAGAGAAGAAGGGTTTTTGGCAGTGCTGGTAATTGTCTTTTGAGAGGAGCACGAGTTCCGAGGGTGAGAGGAGAGAGTTGAAGGTTGAATTGGGAGGAGGTTGAAGTAAAAAGAGTGGTCAACAAGGGAACATTCTCTTTTTTCTCCAAACTGAATCAAGAAGTCCAGGTTAGAGGTGCTGAAATTTTGTGTACTTCAATATTGCTTAGGTTTTGGCGTTTTGTTCTTAAATTGTATTCTGTGTGGTGTGAATTGGTTATGATATGCATTGAAATTGAGAAATTATGAATGAGATGTGGGGTGAAAAGCCTTGTTGGTATGAAATAAGAATCTGATGGGGGTTATGGTACTGTAATTTTGATTTGTGGCCAAATCCTGTGATTTGAGAATCCAAACGTGTTTACATTATGTTTTATGATTTGGTTGATGAATGAGAACGAATGAAAAGGGATTGCGTGTAAATTGGCATTGTTTTGGTGTCTCTGATGCACGAGTAGTGGCGAAACTCTGCATGTTTCGCCCAAGCGACTCCCTCTCGCCTAGGCGAGAGTTGTAGGAGTTCATACAGGATTAGGCTCAAGCATTTCGCTTAAGCGACCAAGACTGGGTTTGAGCGAGACGTAGTCTCACTTAGGCGAGAGACACTCGCCTAAGCGAGGTCGCGATGAGTCTTGTGCATGTTTGAGTGTGACTTCTCGTTTAGACGAGGTGCGTGTTGTCTTTTGAGCGATGGTATGGCTCGCTCAGGCGAGAGGATCTCGCCTGAGCGAGATGACGTGATGATGCTATTGTTTTAAGGTCGCTCAGGCGAGGTGAGCTAGCCTAAGCGAGACTGAGGGCTTAGTTTGGGCGAGAGTCCCTAGCTTAAGCAAGTTCATGTGAATTACCATATTTGTGTGTGCTTGTGTGTGTGATTGGATACTTTTTCATAAGTATAGGAAGTATATGCATGTGGTGTGGTGTTTGGGCTTGAAGGACTAAGTCCAATAGGGGTATGGGATGTGCTTGATGGTTGGACACATGATGGGCATGGAACTGGATGAGTTCTCGTCGGCTACCAATGGGCGAGGAGTCCTTGGTATGGTGATTACATGTGTTAGGCGCACGATGGGCAAGGAACTGATATGTTCCCGTCGGTTACTATTGGGCGAGGAGTCCATAGTATGGTGATTGCGTGCGTGCCAAGGTCCAAGTTGAGAAGGCTTAGATGTTTTACTACATACGAGGAGTCTGTAGGGCAGGACTATGAGCGGGATAGGCTCATAGGGTTGGACCACGAATGGATTAGTTTCGTGGAAGCACAGTGAAGTCCTAAGACCTAGTTCATGCATATGACTCATGAAGGACTATGAGGTCATGGTTGGGAAATTTGACAAATTGTGAAATTTTAGTTATGTTATTTTGGAATGGGCGGCATATTTATTTCATGTATCTATTTATATATAATGTGCATAGCTCACCCTTTCTGTGTGTGTGTGGCGATGATCGGATAACTTGTTATCCGAGAGCAGATGATGTGACAAGTGGGCCAGGAGATGCATAGAGACGGAGAGCAGGGGCTACTTGGGCTTTTGAAAGCATTTTTACTTTTGGATTTTGATGTAACTTTAATTATGCTAGACTTTATTAACTTTTGTATAGAACGATAGTGAACTATGTTATGGTTACTATTTTGTTTTAAAATTTCCCGAGTTTTTGGGAAATGGTATTATATTAAATGAGGCATTTTTTTATTTCTTATTTTAATTATTAAATATTAGTAATATTCCTTAGGGATGTTACACACCAAACTGCCTTTGTAATCGCCGCCGCCTGGCGGCAAGTAGGGTGTCGCTAGGCGGTGCATCAGTACCAGACACAAAATAGGTTTTTTTGCACCAGCCACGAGATTCCTCATACCTTGATTTGATACACAATCCAATTACACCAAACCTCACCAATTCGTATCAATTTTACCAAACCACAAGGCCCATTATTATGCTTTTTGTGTCATATAATTTTGGTATAATTAGCATAGATTTATCATTCCTTCCCTTCCACAAACCCAAACTCTCATCATGACTATTCATACATGACTTTCTATAAACACCGTCAAATTCAATTGCTGAAATATCATAAACATATAATATCATACACAACATCACATTTAGAAATCAAAATGACCAGTGCACCAACCAAAAGTCAGAGAAAATTGCGCATTATGTCGCGCCGCCTGGCGGACATTCAACCATGCCAGGCGGTTCATGTCAAAATCTCCAAACAGAGGTGAAATATGATGCATCGCCTGGCGGCTCGGGCTGTACCGTCAGGCGGTTTCCGGGCAGAACCCGGAAACTCCAAAAAATAGCATCCAATAAGGTGGGGGTTTCATGCAATGGGTCACAGCAAGGCACACACATTCAAACACGAATAAAAGTACAATGAACAGCTCCCCTTACCTGGATTCCCTGCTCCAAATTCGAATTCTTGATGGGTCTCTAACCTAAAAGCTCTCTTAGTCTTCCCTTTCACTCCAACAATATTTTCCACTCTCAATTCTCTCGACACCCACCACGAAACACTTCTGGAACCCACTACTTGAATGTCACACACAATGCAGCACCCCCTTCCCTTCCAATTCTCTTCTCTCTCACAATTACTCCCTAATTAAATAAGATTAACTCTAAAACGAAAATACCATTAAGTCTTTGGTTTAATGGTCAATCAAATATCATTATGGTTTTCTCTCTAGCCTCTCAAGCTATCTCCCTTGGTAGCTAGGGTTTTCTATCTTTTCGTCTCCATGCCAAAAACAAAATTAGGCAAAAATAGAGTTTAGTTCTTATCCTTAGCAAGACTTGAACCCACAACCTATCAATTACCAAGTCAAATGCACAACCAATTCAACCAAATTCACAATTGTGATAATTCCTACAATTTTAGGATCTTATTATCACGTCTAGCATTCAAGTATATCATCAAGTCAAATGCACAACCAATTCAACCAAAAACACACAATTGGCATACATAGGACTTAAACCCAAGTCCTCTCACACAATCAAAGTACTCTCAACCACTTGAGCTAGTACTTTTCTACGTCATAGTTTTCTGCATTAAATGCCTTAAAGGCTTCTATTACCCGCATTTATTAAATAATTATTTAATTAACTATTTAATTTTCTCGGGTCTTACAGCAAGAAAAAAAAATCACTTTAATTGGGATGGTAATTTCCATTCAAGCTTCATTATGGTTTGTTTTTCCAGCCCTCTTGGCTGCCTCTCTAAGCTAGGGTTTCTCTGCCTCTTCACATTCATGCCAAAATTAATTTTAGCAAAAAGAAAGCTTAATTTGGATCTACCAAGGTTTGAACCTATAACCATGCCAATGTCAAATCAATGCACAACCATTCAATCATGTTTCGTGGTAATTCTTATAATTCTAGGATTATATTATCATGCACCATGATCACACATATTCTCAAAAGAATAAAATAATTAATTTAACACACAATTTCGCATACATAGGACTTGAACCCAAGTCCTCTCACACAATTAAGTACTTATGGCTTCTTCTTGTCTCCATTGAAGCTTGCATGAAGGATGGAGGCTCCATGAATAGTGTTGGATGCGGAAGCATGAAGGAAAGAAGCTTAAGGTGTTTGGTTTGGTGTAGCTGAAAGGATTCTTAAGAGAGGTGAGGCCAACTCCTAAAGAAGAAGACTAGAGTAAACTATAGAAGAGTTTACTCTAAGGTGAGCTCAAAAGATATTTGCGAACAAATTTGGATAGCAATTCATTACTCAATTTCAAGATGAATTTTGCATGTCTTAATCCTTCTATTTATAGGCCAAAAAAAGATCAAGGAGTCTCCAAAAAGTGAAGGGAAAAAGGAGTCTAGAAAGTTGAATTTTTGAGCCAAAAGGGAGCATGTGAGAGGTGTGACTTGCCACCTAAGCAAGTCACACTTGTCTTGCCATGGGAAGCTAATTGATACGATCCTATCCAGGAAAAAGTATGATCGTTTCTGAATTTGAATCATCAAGAGGCACGACACGAATAAATCCACGACACAATAAATCTAAGAAGAACGCGGAATAAGACAAAGATGGGGGACGCCACAATCTAGCAGATTGATAAGTCAAGTGAAGATTCGCCACAAAGATGTTAATCTTTGATAAGAACCGGAGGCCTAAGCCAAGAACAAAGAGAATCCTCTCTTTAATGAAATAAAATTTAATATATGACTAAAAGTCCCTACATTGTTTTTGGTACCTCTATAAATAGGCACAGAAGTTTAGAGAAACCTAAGAACCCTACAAGATGGACCAAGCCCAAAACATCAAAACATAAACTAATTTATAAAAGAAAGCCCAAAGCCCAAAAACATAGAACATAACTAATTTCTAAGAGGAAAGTCAAAGTCTAAAAACATAAACTAATTTTCCTAAAAACTATCTTCAAATGTGCTTTAAGCCATGATCTTCATATTCTTTGAATTTCAGATTGCTTGTAGCATTAGGAGCCTTGAATAGTTTTGATCTTTCAATCTTTTGCTCCTAGCCCTTGTCATAGGTCCTTTAAATTTTAAAGGTTCATCTTCAAGTTCTTCTTGTATGGAATCTTGGGATAGTCCTCTATCATTCCCTCCTTCTTGAAGAGAATTTGTCCTCAAATTTGTCTCACTTGAAGATTCCTTATCATTCTCTCGTGTTTGGAGAGAATTCGACTCGAATTCAAGAAGGTTTTATGCACAAACACAAACATAAATCAAAGACACAAATCGGAAATAAAATAATAGAAATTCTACCAAAATGAGATTTGGATCCTGAAAAAGGTCAATCTCTTATTATAAAAGATTTTGGAGTTCTGCCTCTAGGGTCAAATACCCACCTGCACCAATCATCAAATAATTTTAAATTAAAGATAAAATGCTCAAAGAAAAGAAAAGGAATATTGCTCAAACAAACAATCCAATTATAGGTATGACTTTGATCACCCATAGGTTTGTTAGAAATGGGTAAACAAGCTAATTCATGAGCATATATTTCTAAGCTTGTGTCTTTTTTTATCATCATTTCGTCTTTCCATTGTTGATCTCCTTGTTGCTTGATGAATAAGTGTTCCTTAAGTATCCTTTCGTCTTTCCATTGTTGATGTCATTGCTCTTTGATGAATAAATCGTCCATAGGCAATAAAACAATAAGAGAAAAGTTAGTACATTTTTTCATTGACAATTCATAATACTCTCTTATTTCTTTTTCTTTTTCTCTCTTTTCTTCCTTCTCTCTTCTTCTACTCTCTTCTTTCTTTAATTTTTCTCGCTCTTCTTTCTCTTTTCTCTCTCCTTCTTCTTTCTCCTCTCTCTCGCTCTTTTCTTTCTCTTCTTTTTCTCTCTTTTCTTCCTTCCCTCTTTTTCTATTCTCTTCTTTCTTTATTTTTTTCTCGCTCTTCTTTCTATTTTCTCTTTCCTTCTTCTTTCTCCTCTCTCTCACTCTTTACTTTCTCTTCTTTTTCTCTCTTTTCTTTCTCGTCTCTTTCTCTCTCGTCTCTTTCTCTCTTTTCCTTTACTTCATTTTCTATAAGTGTTTCCTTCTCATGGGCTTTTTTTAGCTTTCGATTTTGCCTTCTTTTCAATACATATAATTTTTGCATTGTTCTTTCTTCCTCCTCTCTCAAGTATGAAATGTAGTTCTTGAGGTCTTCATGAGTCATAGGACTTGCATACCCATTAGGACATTGATGAGTTTCATGCCCATAGCCTTCACATTTGGAACATCTTAGTGTTCTTGTCTTTGGCAATGATTTTCTATCAGGATTGTGCTTCCATTTAATACTAGCAATCTTGCCAATTAGCTTTATAGTTATGGATTCCAAGGCATTAATGTATGCTACCAAGACCTCATAAACACTAGGTGTATCTCTACATGCCACTCTCTTGGTACGTTCAAGTCCTTGAACCAAATGATCTTGGTTAGGAGTGGGATAATTTAAACCATATGTTAAACTAGTTCCATAAGGATGCTTCTGTGAAAACATGTTTCATTACTCAATATTTGCTAATTCCTACAAGAAAATGTTAGTATAATAAAATATATTTAGGACCTCACCACTCCGCTAAGTGTTTCACTCAATTTTCCACTCGTGTATCACACGGCTTTTTATTGAATGTACTCTCTTGCCTTTTACCACTCAAATTCCCTTTAGGACTTGGCAAAGAACTCTAGTAACTTAAGCAAAGAGTAACAAACCATGTGAAAAATGTTGCGAGATCTAAATCTTGACTTTAGAGGACAAAGAAAATTCAAAACTCTAGACAAAACTTCAAGGAATGTTAAAGACACAAAATAAGAAAATTAAAATTAGAAAATAATAGGACTACCAAAGAGATTTAAAGGAGACAACACGGAGACTCTAAGACAAAGACTGATTGCCAGTAGATATCAATAAACCACAAATAAAATTGTAACAAAAAGTTGTGTTGAACTCCCCCTTTTTTTTATCCTTTTTTTTTTCTATATATATTGTTTCCTTTTGACTTTGATCCACAATATCTTTTTTTGTATATTTTTTTTTGCAGTTCAACACAAAAACAAACTAAACAATTTATCCTTCAAACTCTCATACTCAAGTAAATCAAAGTAAGTGCACTTGCAAATCCCAAACACAAACAAATAATTTCCACGAATAAAATGTAGAAATACACAATTTAAACAAAGAACAGAAAAGAGAAAAAAATACTTAAAAAAAAAAAAAAAACTCAACCAAATTGGAAACAACCTTAGGGGTTTTACTCCTTACAAATGAAACAAACAAAATTAAAAATAAAACACAAGACAAATCGACATTGAAAAATTGTAGTTTTTTTTATATGACAGAAAAATAACATAGAAGAGGAAATTCAAACCAGAACCTTGCTCTGATACCAGATGATACGATCCTATCTAGGAAAGAGTATGATCGTTTCTGAATTTGAATCCTCAAGAGGCACGACACGAATAAATCAGAGAAGAACGCATAATAAGACAGAGATGGGGGACGCCACAATCTAGCAGATTAACAAGTCAAGTGAAGATTCGCCACAAAGATGTTAATCTTTGATAAGAACCGGAGGCCTAAGCCAAGAACAAAGAGAATCCTCTCTTTAATGAAATCAAATTCAATATATGACTAAAAGTCCTTACATTGTTTTTGGTACCTCTATATATAGGCACATAAGTTTAAGAAAACCTGAGAACCCTACAAGATGGCCCAAGCCCAAAACACCAAAACATAAACTAATTTATAAAAGAAAGCCCAAAAACATAGAACATAACTAATTTCTAATAGGAAACCCAAAGTCTAAAAACATAAACTAATTTTCCTAAAAACTATCTTCAAATGTGCTTCAAGCCATGATCTTCATATTCTTTGAATTTCAGATTGCTTGTAGCATTAGGAGCCTTGAATAGTTTTGATCTTTCAATCTCTTGTTCCTTACCCTTGTCATAGGTCCTTTAAATTGTAAAGATTCATCTTCAAGTTCTTCTTGTATGGAATCTTGGGATAGTCCTCTATTACTAACTCTCATCCTTGGAGAGCAAGTTTGAGAAGCTTCTAGGCTTTTCTATAGTAGACACACTACTCTCGGCCCATTTAACCCAATTTCCCTTTTTGGTCCAAAATTACTTCTAAAGCCCAATTTTCTCTAAGGCCCAATACATGGCACAAAGAAAACCCTATTCTACTAGGCCCAAAATAAAATCCTAATCTAGTATTTACAAGCAAAGAGTCCTAGGCTAGGTCTTCACATCTTCCTTGGCTCATATGAAGTTCATTTTGGGCCTTGCATGCGCATTTAAGGCTCATTCCTCTTGTATTCTCCTAGCCATGGCTCTTGTTGTAGGTCCCTTGGCTCGAGGCATCTCATCAAGTACTCTCAACCATTTGATGTCATAAAGTCTCCCACTACCAGCATTTATTAATTAATTAATTAAATTTCGCGGGTCTTACACGTGACACCTCCATGTTGCAAGTGATCTGAAATTTGTGGATCTTAGATCTAGATCTAGGCACACATTTTTCAACTTGCATGGCAACATTTGAATCACATTTCACATAGCATTTAGCTTGCATTTGGAGCTTGCCTTCTACTATAAATGAAGAGGCATTTTTCAAGGCAATTTTTACTAATTTAACACTAAAGTGGTTTCCACACATATTTTTAATACAACATTGAGGTTTTCAAGGTAATTGTCAAATGATGAACCAAAAACAAAGAAATCAACCATGAATACCTCTATGCTTTTTTCAATTAAATCTGAAAAGATGGAAAGCATACACCTTCAAAAAGTTGTTGGAGCATTGCATAGGCCAAATGGTATTTTTCTGTAAGCAAAGATTCCAAATGGACAATTAAATTATGTCTTCTCTTGGTCCAATGGATATCCTATTATTTCATTATAGCATGAGTATCCATCAAAAAAACAATAGTATGCTTGTCCAATAAGTCTCTCTAACATTTGATTTGCAAATGGAAGTAGGAAGTGATCATTTCTGATGACTTGATTCAATTTCCTGTAATCAATGCATATTCTCCATCCTATCACTGTTCTTGTGGGAATGAGTTCATTATTCTCATTTTGAATCATTGTCATTCCACCCTTTTTAGACACCACTTGAACGGGACTAACCCAAGCACTATCTGATATTGGATATATCATTCGAACCTCAAGCAGTTTTGTGACTTTTTTTCTCACCACCTCCTTCATAGTGGGGTTGAGATGCCTTTGAGGTTGAGTCACAGGTTTGTACTCATCCTCCATCAAAATTTTGTGTATACAATAAGATGGACCAATACCTTTTAAATCAGATAAAAAGTCCAGCTTATTGCATCTTTGTTGGCCTTCAATACCTTCATTGGCCTTGTTTCTTCTTCACTTCTGAGGGTGCTACAGAGAATTACAAATTGGCTACCATTTTCTTCAAGAGAAACATATTTTAGATGGGTTGGTAGCTGCTTCAGCTCCAATTTGAGTTGTTGCTCTTGTTCTTTATTTCTGGAGTTGAGCTCCAAATTTAGAGTTGTGGTAGATGAAACTTCTTTGGTTGATCCAAATCTTTTAAGCACTTTTGAATTTCCTGTTAAGACTTTCTCCAGAGGGTCTATTGTTGTAACCTTTTCTTTGTTCTCCAAACATACCTCATCAAGTGCATCCATCCTAAAGTAATCCTTTTTGTCAATAGGTTCAAAATTTTAAGAAGTCAAAAATTACATAATCACATAAAGTAATGTGTTACTCTCCACTTTTTAACCTCTCAAAATTTTAAAAATCACATTTAATTTTTAACCTCTAAAAATTTTATATCAATGGTGTTAGTCTTCATCCTTACAATTTTCATTCTAATTTTAAACTGATTGTAACCCTAAACCAAAAATATTTAATAAAAATGTGAATTTTAATGAAAACATCATTATACTTTTATGTAAAAATTAAATTTGGTTTCAATTTCTAAAGGGACAAAATTGTTCCATTTTGAGAAAAAATTGTGACTAAATTGAACCAGAACAACGAATACAAGAACTAAATTGAATATAAAATATTGACTTTGATATGTCACGTTGTTAGACTGACACATAAAAATTAAAACAAAATTAAAACAAAAAACAAAATAATCACAAAATAACATGTGATTGTCATTGTTCATTACTGTTAATTATTTAAATAATATTAAAAAAATAATTAAATTAAACAAGATTAACAAGAAATTTAATTAAAAGAATAGTAAGATTAAATTGAGACAAGTGAACGAAGTAGAGAAATATAAAAAATAGTGAATAATGCATTTGTATTTGCTGATTTTGCAAAGAAGTAGGAATGAAGGAAAATATATTTGACATTCTTCGTACTTACGAAAAGAAAGGTACACATGATCAATTGATACAGGAATACATTACGAATATTTTATTACTTTTTTCATTTTAAATTAAATATTAATACAAATAATTATAATAAAAAATAAAAATAACATTATTATTAACATTAATAATTTAATTATAATTTAATAATTGATTAAAATTAATTTATAATAATAAAATAACTTGATCATTTTATAAGTATGTGTTTTTATAATTTTCTCTGAAAATAATTATATATATCGAATTATTTTCTTTTTTTTTCACATTATCTCTAATAATTCTACAATTGTATTCTCTGTCATCGTAATTTTTTTTTTATCTCTTTAAATCCAGTTCTTAATATAAACAAAGCATAGAATGAAAAAGCGATGGCCTTGAAGTAAAGAAAGCCGAAGAATGAAAAGGTTTCGAAAAATGTGTATATCATCACTTTTGTCTTTTTTGTGTATAATTAAAAACCAAAATTATAATTTTAGTAAGTGGATAGGAATATTAGAATAGAGTGAGAAGGAGTGAGTGTTAATGTTGTTGATAAAAGGCCCATGATAGAAGTGGAAAAGGAATGTAGGTAGACGGCGTTACGCGTCGCTTTCTACAACACGACACACCAAGTCGGCGAGTGCGGCGCACCACTGTCGCTTGTTTCCACAGCAGGTTTCTGTCCGAAAATATTTCCTGCAAATTCTCCTTATACTAAGAGTATACCAAACCAACAACCTCAAAACACAAAATGGCTGTCTTGTCAATACTCCTCCTTTCTCTTCTCTTCTCTGTCTCCCACCAGCAACCTCATTTGGACTCCTCCGAACAAGAATCAGTGTACCAGATTCTTCACTCCCTCAACCCCACCATTCCCTGGCGCAACCTCTTCCCCGACGACCTCTGCCTCTCCGCCCCGCACGGCGTTGTTTGCGACTACCCCACGCAACTCAACCAAACGCCCCACATTGTCGAACTAAGCTTCGGCTACGTTTCCGATGAAACCCCCAACCCTCCTTGCTCCCCCAATGCCACCCTCCACTTTCATCTCTTCAACTCCTTCCCCTACCTCCGCAAACTCTTCTTCTATAACTGCTTCAACCACACCCCTCTTTCTCTCTCTCCCTCCTTCTCTCTCCCTTCCTCCCTCCAGGAACTTGTTTTCATCAACAACCCCTCTTTCATTTCACCCCTCGCTTCTCTCCTTCAAAACCTCACCTCTCTCCGCAGACTTATCCTCATCGGAAACGCTTTTCACGGCCACCTCCCCTCTCAGATTCCTGCCTTCCTCAACTTGGAAGAGCTTACTCTCTCAAGAAACAACCTTAGCGGTCAAATTCCTTCCACTTTCGGCCTCCTCAATCAACTCAAACTTCTTGATCTCAGCGGGAACAACTTTCAAGCTTGTTTACCAGACTCGCTTGGGAATCTCTCTCGGCTTTTGAAGCTTGATTTGAGCTTCAACGCTTTTGGTTGCAGAATCCCCGAGAGTTTAAGAGGCTTGCGGAGTTTGGAGTTTTTGGATTTAAGCTTCAACCGTTTGGGCAGTTTCGGCGTGCCTTTGTTTCTGGGGGAGCTCCCAACGTTGAAGGAAGTGTATCTGAGTGGGAATTCTCTCTCCGGGGCGATTCCGGAAATATGGGAAAATCTGGGGGGTGTTCAGAGATTGGGGCTTTCGGAGATGGGTCTGGTGGGTAGCATCCCTGTTTCGATGGGGGTATATTTGAAAAATTTGTCCTATCTTGGGCTTGATAACAACAACCTTGAAGGGCCTGTGCCCTTTGGGCTTTTGGAGTATGGTGGTGAGATAAACTTGGAGAACAACAATTTGAGTGGGAGAGTGAGATTATCAACAAGAGTAGGACAAAAGCTGAAGCTGAAGGTGGGAGGGAACAGAGGGCTATGTTTGGACAATATAATGGACAAGAAAACTGATGTTCCTGATGCTGTCGTTTTCAGTGGGGCTTCTTCTCTGCTGTGGTTTGATTCCCTTTTCCTTTTTAGCTTTGGGGTGCTTGTCTTCACGGGATTTTGAGGATGTTTTCCGTTGGTTCCCAAAAGGACAAATCCTTTTTGTCTCTTTAGTTACACTTTAAGGAGAAAGTTAGTTCTTTTTTACCACTAATAAACAACAAAAACATTGCATGCTAATTTACCGTATTTTTCTGTTACTTCAACTTTACTTTGCCTTATAAATCCTAAGAATGCGTTTGAAACGAAAATGTTGTAATTAATCTGAAAAAGAAAAAGTAATGAAACCAGAATGAACAAGTGCGTGATTACATATGATATGAGGAATGGGTGATAATACAATAGTGTGTCTCTATAGAGAAGGCCAAAAAGGAAGAAAGGACGCCAATAATAATAGTAATAATAGGAAATATAAAAATGGGGAAGGAAGGGTTCTTGTTCTGGTCTCAAGAGTTATCTATGCACAACACTAAACTAATAGGGCAACATTACATTAGAGCAAAAGATCGTGTTCAGTTTCATCAAAGGTGGTGTGGGTGTTCCTGGACTTGGATTGGGCCGGGGATCCAGAATCCGAAGCAGAATGGGCTTTGGTTCTGGATTTGGAAGGGACGCCACTAGAATGCTCCTTTGTCTTATGGCGACGAGACTTTTTAGGAATATTATTATTATTATTATTATCGGGTGAGGGTGAAGGCGGAGGAGGTAGTTGAAATGGATCCGGGTATTCGGGTATTCGGGGTGACTGGGCGATCTCATCTTTGTTCTTGTTGGAAGATTTCCTCGTTCGCGGTTTGCTTGTCTTTTCCTTTGTCGGAGAATCTGTAACACCCGTTGACTGTCTTTTAGATGCCTTGGGTAAATCCGATGATGACTCTCGATGATTTCTTCTCCTTGATTCTATGTGCAAAAACATTTTTAGGCAGTCAGAATAATAATAACAATACCCAAAACTTTTATTAATAAAACATGTACCTTCTGCAACTCGTTTCACTCCATTTTCTTGACCTTTATTCTGAACATCTACACTTGGAGAAGTTTTAAACTCGGTCATCTGAAAACACAAACCCCTCAACTCAAACAAACTCCTTCAGATTCTTTGGATCAAATATTTATAAGAAAATTGAGAATTACCCAGCTGGGAGAATTTACAGAGGGTCCATCCCACCCTATATGAGCCACGTGCTTTACATCTGTGGGAAGTCCGATCTGAATTTCTTGTTCTTTTTCACTCTCTGTCGTGTCAATTTTTAATTTTTTTTTAAGAGAGAAAAAAAGAATAATAATTTATTATGTATTATGCTAAGAAGAAGGCATGATCGGAAATGTAATAATGCCTACCAAATATTTGAGTAAAGTATCTAAAGCCTTTAAGAATGCCCTTCACCTTGCCGCCGGACATGCTCAACTCAACAAAATTTGATGCGTTTGAATTATCTTTTGGAAATTCACAATGTTGTAGTCGTAATTAGTTAACCTCAAGTAAAATCTGGAAGATGAGAAACCAACATTGATTTTGAGACAGGTCCACGACAAAACAACTTTGTCTGTTGAACATTCAGCAATGTGTGTATGCTGGAATTGAAGAAACGATCCCAAGAGAACCCCCCATGAAAGGAATGGTGGGAGGTATGTGCTTTTGGTTTCTTCTGAGTCTCTGCGAATATGGGTTTCTGCTTGTTTTCGTGTTTCAAGAAAGAGAATTGTAATGGTTCAAAAACTTGACGCAGTTTTTGACAAAAGTGTCATCAACATCCCAATGCTGACAAAAGGGCTCAATCCTTGCATTTTTCGTTCGTTCGTTTTTCCGCACAATCAAAGCCAGAAGCTTATCGAAATTTCTGCTGTGACAATCACAAATTTAAGCGAATCCAATTTCAACATGCTAAAATTAACAACCCTTTAACACCTCATTTCTACAAAAACTAACTCCTCCTCAATGGAAAATACCTCATTCCTATATTCATGCCAATTAATACCCTTATTTCCTTTTTACAATTATCCTCATATACGTAAAAATAAATAAAATTATCCATGTATAATCTTATACCACTATAGGAGTAAGAAGTCACAGTCCAGATAGAATAAATATTATTAACAAAACCATGTTATAAATTTAATTAGATATTGAATAATATTTAATATTATTCCACGTAATATTCAACACTTTCTCTGTAACATCCCATTTAATAGTTTTCCATACTATCAAACAAAACATTATATTACGGTCAAGCATAGCAGATAGTAAGAGCAAACAAAAACACGCGTGGAATAAACATCTCTAGTACAGTCCTCCACACGTAAACATCTAAGAACTCATATACATCAGATAAAAGCGGCTAGAGGGAATCCTAGACTACACCCAAAACCTTGAAATAAAACAGTAAAGGTCTAACTACAGTAGCACTCCTTGCCAATCTTCAACTTCTGTTCATGAGGAAGCATCTCCATCAGGTTTCAGTTCTGCTCCCACCAAACATAGGTGATCATTGCAAAGGGATATTATGCAAAAGCAAACACACAACAAGAAGGGTAAGCTAACTGAAGAAGCAAACATTAACACACTTCACAATAAAAGATGTCATTTATAGCAGGTAATTCAATCATAAATTCTAGACTCTATATCCGGATTGTGTAAGTGACGTTGGAGCTCTTGGTGGCTTGCACCTGTAACGGCTTCCAGACTCTGCAGAGTCTGGACACATGGAGTATTCACCCGACCGTTCCCAGGGTAAGTCCCCTCCACGTCTAAGACTTGATCGAGTCCGACGACGAGGACCTCCTGCTACTCCTCACGACATAATCCATTCTACTCTACCTGAGCTTGAACGATTACTGGAGTTTCAGGATACCAACCATTATAGATTCCTTACGTCCTTACACACACTACAATTACTACTTGAATTTCCCTTGAAATTCCATCCAAATTCCATTTCTTCTTACGTGCATTCATCCAATTAAATCATTCTATACATCAAAGGTAACATTTCAATCATACAGAGTCTAATTTACACAAAGATGCTTTAAAACACATACTTGTACCAAAGAAAACAGTTTTGGAAACATTACTACTGCAGTGCCTCTCGCTCAAGCTAGAAAGTCTAGCCTAGGCGAGAGGTTATCTCGCTCAGGCGAGCCAGTCTCGCCTAGGCGAGACACCAACAGTGGCAAAAATAGAAAATTGGGCGAACCCTCGCTCAGGCTAGGCTGGTTCGCTCAGGCGAGATCGTGATCTCGCTCAGGCGAGGCTTCGTGCAGGAACAGAGGTGCGTTTTCCTAGTATTTTCGCTCAGGCGAGCGGTACTCGCCTAGACGAAAATATCAGGTCACGAACCTGTTCCTTCATGCAGCAAGCCAGTTTCCCTTTAGCACCAATCAAATACTCATCAATTCACGCAATTTCAAACACCAAATCCATAAATCAAACATGCAATTCAAGCTTTTTCACGGATTTTCTAGAAACCTTAAAGAGAGGGTTAGCTTCCCTTACCTTCCCACAACAAAGCCCAAGCAAGATCAGCTCTCAATAGAAGAATGGTACCACTTCAACACTTAAGGAGCTGAAAGGGAATTCTAGACATGAGTTGATTCCCAAAATTCGACCCAACCACTTAAAGACCCTAAAATCAGAAAGAAGAAAGGTGAACTGAGGAAATTGAAATTCGACTTACGCGTAAGGATGGATCGAACGGCTTGGGGAGGGGGTTCTGTGGTGATCTCAGGTGATGTTGCTGTTGCTGAAAGAATGAAAACAAGGTTTAGGAACTGAATTTGGAAATCTGGACTTCCTTGGTGGTTAGAGAGAAGAAGGAGAATTGTGCAGAAGAGGGGTGTAGGTGAGTGGAGCGTAGTGTCCTTGTGTGTTGGCAGAGAGTGTTATTAGAAAAGGGGGAAAATAAAATAAATAAAGAAAAAGGGTTCTCACATTCTCAACATCCACTCTCTTGTTAACTAATTCAACCCTTTTAATCTTACAAAGTACCTTGCCTTCTTAGAACAAACTATTGCTTTCCATGTATTAGGATATAGTTTACTTTTAATGAGAAAACCTAAGAGCATGTATGAACACCGGAAAAGAAAAGAAAGAACAGTAGAAAATAATGCGTTGTTTAAATTTTAAAAATGAAAAGTAAATAAGTTCTAGTTATTTCTTTAATTTAATATATGTATATGTATTAAAACAAAACAAAAAACATAATTATTTTAATTTAAAATTTTAAAATTCAATATTAATTACAATGTTGTTAGCTCGTATTATTGAGATACATCAGACTCTTACATCTCGTAAAAAAGACTTTCACATAAGAAACTTTTACATGTAACGAGGTTTCTTGTTTATATATTAATGGTACCCCATTTTCTTAGAAATGTTATGATGTTAAATTTGTTGGTTTAAACAATCAATATCCGACCGAATTCAACTTTGAAGTTGGGTTAAACCCTTATTACTGTGCACACCTAGATATACCTACACTAATCTAAGATACCTCACATTTTAAACTTAATCAAGAGAGTAAAATCTTATTTTTTGGGTAATCTTTTAAGTTAGAAGTAGATTACAAATTTTAAAATAATTGACAATTATGAATATGCTAATTCATCGTGAAAAAAATTTATAATTTTTTCATTTTATTGTTGTCCTTTTTGGATCCAAAGAAAAAATTTCCCTTTCTTCTCCTTTCATTTGTGATTTCTGCTATTTGCGTTCAAGTTTTTTAAGGAGATAGAAGGTTAAAAACCTAATTGATCAAGGATATCTAAGGAGTGTAGTGAGGATTTCAAGTTTTTTTAATTGTTGTGTGCTTATATTATACTAGAATTCTTTTATTAAATTTTAGATTATGAGGATATGAATAGTATGCTAAGTTAGAAATCTCTTGTGAGGACAAATGCTTATAGGTAGGTGAAAATGTAGATTCATGTATGATATAGGTTGATTAAACCAATTTGTTTTCAAAGTCAATTTTTGAACTCCAATCACAATTCAGTTTACATTTATTAAACTTTAGGCTATTACCTAGTTTTAAGGTATAAACAAATTGTGATTGAACTAAATCCATTTAATCCAATATACCTCCATTACAATTCATTTTTTATTGTCGACATGCTCATCTCATCATTCTAAATAATTAATCATTTTTTAATTGAAATAACTGTAAGGCCCATTAATTATGACTTATTACTTTCTGTCCTCGCCTGAACGAGATCCTTCAGCCTGAGCGGGATTGGGCGAGACAGGGTGGTGTTTGGTTGTGTGTTTCTCTCTTGTGATTGGAATTGTTTGGGTATGACTGCCATTATGAGATACATGTACATATGTATGGATATATGCCTAATGGATTGCTATATATGCGTGACATGATTCATAAATGATGAATGATGGGTGTTGTGGGAACTTGACATGTGAAATGGATGAGTGGTTTGGAACTAAAGGAACATGATGTTGATATGAGATGAGGCCCTAGACTCATGGGGTGGTGATGATCAGAGGTATGGATTCGAAATACAATGCGTATGAGGAATTAATCTCAGGGGTTGGTATGGAATTGTAAATATGATTTAATGTTCTTTTATTGCTGATTTATGCCTGCTGGGTCCGTGTCAGTGCGTAAGTCCTTGGGGATCTCTAGGTGAGATTCCCAGGGCCGCGCTTCAGTGGTCGGGACGTAATTCCATGGCCCATGTTAGTGGGTGTCCATGGTGGTGCCCCATCGGTATAACTAGGTAAGGATTCAAGGTAAGGTTGCATCCTGACACTCTAAGGGGTCAATCAGTCTCACCTAGAGCGGACTGACTCCTGTGGTGAGAGTAGCAGGAGGCCTGAAATTCACTAAGGGCTAACATTGTGGTGAGGGAAAATTGATCCATCATAACACTTGTAACAAATAGCTCGGGGGTGAGCAGAGGTATCCACCACAAGTGCAAGCATCCGCTGAATCCGACCAAGTTATACGTATCCAGATGAGTCGAGTCGAGTCGTAGTGTATTGAATGAAGAGTCATGACATGCTTGGTTGTTGTATGGGTATTGGATGGTGAAAATATAATTGATTGTATGATGAATATGTTATTGGCTCTAGCTTACCCGTTTTGTTGTATGGTTGTATTGTATGTGGCTGATCTTTCTTGCGATGATCATCAATTTGATTGATGGGAGCAGATGGGCGAGGTTCTCGTGGACAACGCGAACACTGGCGTGGTGAAGCTTGGCGACAAGAGGGTGGTGTGTCTGACGAAGACGGAGAAGGGGTCAATTATGATTGACCCTGAGACTCTAGAAACGGTGGGGAAGTTCAAGTACAATGAGTCGTTGGGGTCTGATTCACTCTGCGCACCCCGTTGTGACAGATAAGGAGTTTGTGATGTTGTTGCCGGATATGGTGAGAGCAGGGTACCTTGTGGTGAGAATGGGGCCAGGCAACAATGAGAGGAGGGTTATTGGCCTTCAGAATACCACTGGATGGAAGTTCATATGGAACAATAGATGCAACATTGGACCCAAATGAACATGGGAAAGGCATGGACATGTGCAGAATATTGAAAATTACTTTTCAATACATGCTATCTTTCTTTTATTTTTTTTAACTCTTTTTAACCATCCTAATGTTACTTTTTAACTTCCGAAGTTTCTATTTTAATAAATATACGTTGCTTATGATTAAACCAACTGTAAACCTGAAGTATTTCAATTCTTGTGTACTAAAAGTAGTTATGCTTAATCTAGCTGCATAATGCATTTCAATTGGCATTTTCGTCTTGATAAACTTTCCTAAAATATTTGCATCACTGGACCATGTTATTTTGCTATACAAAATTGAAGAAAAGTTGCATAATGCTTTTTTTCTTCCATTGTATTCATTTTGGCATCACTAATAAACTTTTATATTCATTTAGTTCTTCAAGTGCATGGATTGTTTTGATACATATGATTGATGAACTGTAATTACTGATGCAGGTTATTGGATTTGAAGATTTGGTATAAGAGAGGGCATTGAAGAGTGACTTGCTCTTCATTTCTAACCTAAGCATAAGACAAAAGGGCTAGAGTAGAGGTGTTGTGTGAAGCCACATTGCTTATTCGAGAAGCGGTTCCAAAGGAACACATATGGAGCCACATTTGCAATTAGGAACATATCAGTAGAAATTTAGAAAATGTATTATAATAATGTGTAAGATCTTTTTTTGCCTTTTGTTTTCAATATGCAAACTTTTGGAAGGTGTTCCATAATATTAATTTCTTTGATATGAATTATGAATGAAAGTATTAATGATCAAAATGTTATCTATGTGATTTTTTTATTTTTTTGAAAAGTAGGTTATATAATATAATGACGTAATTAATCTCAAAATTAATTGTAATTAATTAAACTGGTGACATTTAAAAATGTCATAATAAAATGATAATAGTGTCAGTTTAAAGTGTCGTTTTTCATATTATATTTGTCATCCAGTAAGAATATTACGTCAGTTTTAACTGACCCTTTTTGCCTCTTTAAACTGCCACTTTATATGTTATATAAAATGACGGTTGTTGCGACGGTTCATCTATAAGCGCCATATTATACTTTGTAACGGCAAGAATTACGACATTTCAGGAAACCGTCACTCAAGTAAATAACGACAGTTAAAAATGACGTAAATTACAAAAATAAACGTCGGTATTTACAGGTTTTTTTGTAGTGATAGTAGATTGATTGACCAAGAGTGTCCATTTCTTGGCGATGAACTTGAGGATGTCCATGGCCAAGTTGGCCCAACTGTATATTAAAGAGATAGTGAGGCTTCATGGGGTGCCTTCGAGCATAGTTTCCGACAAAGATCCACGATTCACGTCTCAATTTTGGCAGACACTACAGGGAGCGATGGGTAGCAAGCTCACCATGAGTTCAGCTTATCACCCTCAGACCGATGGCCAATCTGAGAGGACGATCAAGTCATTAGAGGATTTGTTGAGGACATGCATATTGGATCACCTGGGAGCATGGGACGAAGTATTGCCTTTGATAGAGTTTACCTACAACAACAGTTTTCATGCGAGCATTGGCATGGCGCCGTACGAGGCTCTTTATGGCAGGAGGTGTAGGACTCCTCTTTGTTGGTATCAGGATGGAGAGGCAGTGTTGGTTGGGCCAAAATTGTTAGAGCAGACCACCGAGAAGGTCAGGATGGTGAGGGATAGGATGCAGGCTTCTCAGAGTAGGCAGAAGGCCTATGCAGACCGTAGGAGAAGGTCCTTGGAGTTCGCAGCTGGCGATCATGTGTTCTTGAGGGTGACCCGAACCACTGGTGTGGGAAGGGCTCTCCGCTCAAGGAAACTTTTTCCTAAATTCCTTGGCCCCTATCAGATCACGAGAAGGATTGGACTGGTGGCTTATGATATATCTTTACCTCCGTAATTGGCGAACCTTCATCCAGTGTTCCATGTGTCACAGCTGAGGAAGTATGTATTTGATCCGGCCCACGTGTTGGAAGTTGAGGATATACAGATAGGGAAGACCTCACAGTGGAAGTACCACCCATAGCTCTTGAGGATAGCAAGGTTGAGGAACGTCGAGGAAAGACCGTTAGTCTTGTTAAAGTCATTTGGGATCGGAGAACGGGTGACTCGACTTGGGAGTTAGAGGAGGACATGAGAAAATCACATCCACATCTGTTTACCTGGTGAGTCTTGATTTTCGAGGTCGAAAATTTTCTTGTTGGGGAGAATGTAAGGCCCATTAATTGTGACTTATTATTTTCTGCCCTAAAGTAAAGGGCTGCCCCTTGTGTTTGGGCCTAAAGCTGGCCCAACTGATAAAACTTGCTTCAGTTACCCTAATGCCTCCATTTTCCTTGCATTCACAAAACCTTCAGCCGTTTCCCTAACTGGTACGCTAGAACTCTGCTAGGGTTTGTTCCCGTCTCGAACCAGTCTGTCCCAAGAGCTCAAGTAGAGATTTCTACTCCACATAAGTGACTCTAAACCTACTGTACTTACTTTCTAAAGCTTTACATTCGTATTCCACCGATTAAAGTTCAAAAATAATCGTGTCTTCCGCTGTTCCGCCAGTTCTGCAAGTTCATCTTTCAAGCTGTTATGCTCCAAGGTCCCAGTCGAAGTTCTGTTAGCCCTTTTCCAGGTACGGGAAGTTAGGGTTTCTAGTTTCCAGTCGTTTTGGTCTGTGTTTGAGTTGGTTGCTGATTGTATGGTTTAATCCTCCGTTTTGGTGCGTGAGAATACTTTGTATGTTTGGTTGGTCTGAAAAACATGGTTGCTGACAGTGGCGAGACCTGTTAATCTCGCCCAAGCGAGCCAGTCTCGCCTAGGCGAGACAAACGGGGATTTGCCCGAACCAGTTTGCGCGAGAGGTCGCCCAGGCGACTCGTTCAAATTTTTGAACGAGCGAGCATCTCGCCCAGGCGAGAGGGGTCTCGCCTAAGGCGAGAGGGGTCTCGCCTAAGGCGAGAGGGGTCTCGCCTAAGTGAGATCCAGCATTGCTTCCTGATGCTCTTTTCGAGCCCTCGCCTGAGCGAGACCCTTCAGCCTGAGCGAGGGATTGGGCGAGACAGGGTGGTGTTTGGTTGTGTGTTGCTCTCTTATGATTGGAATTGTTTGGGTATGACTGCCATTATGAGATACATGTATATATATGTATGGATATATGCCTAATGGATTGCTATATGTGTGACATGATTCATAAATGATGAATGATGGGTGTTGTGGGAACTTGACATGAGAAATGGATGAGTGGTTTGGAACTAAAGGAACATGGTGTTGATATGAGATGAGACCCTAGACTCATGGGGTGGTGATGATCAGAGGTATGGATTCGAAATGTAATGCATATGAGAAATTAATCTCAGGGGTTGGTATGGAATTATAAATATGATTTAATGTTCTTTTATTATTGATTTATGCATGTTGGGTCCGTGTTAGTGCGTAAGTCCTTGGGGATCTCTAAGTGAGATTCCCAAGGCCGCGCTTCAGTGGTCGGGACGTAATTCCATGGCCCCTGTTAGTGGGTGTCCATGGTGGTGCCCCATCGGTATAACTAGGTAAGGATTCAAGGTAAGGTTGCATCCTAACACTCTAAGGGGTCAGTTAGTCTCACCTAGAGCAGACTGACTCCTGTGGTGAGAGTAGCAGGAGGCCTGAAATTCACTAAGGGCTAACATTGTGGTGAGGGAAAATTGATCCATCGTAACACTTGTAACACATAGCTCGGGGGTGAGCAGAGGTATCCACCACAAGTGCAAGCATCCGCTGAATCCGACCAGGTTATACGTATCCGGATGAGTCGAGTCGTAGTGTATTGAATGAAGAGTCATGACATGCTTGGTTGTTGTATGGGTATGGGATGGTGAAAATATAATTGATTGTATGATGAATATGTTATTGGCTCTAGCTTACCCGTTTTGTTGTATGATTGTATTGTGTGTGGCTGATCTTTCTTGCAATGATCATCAATTTGATTTATGGGAACAGATGGGCGAGGTTCTCGTGGCCAACGGTGATTCCGCTACTTAGCCATCTGGGCTGGAGTTACTTTCTTCATGTTTTCTTTAGGACTACGGCCATGTATCGCTTTATGCATTTCTACCCTACACTCTTTGTTAGACTTGTATTTGGTTTTCCTTTGGCATCGTGGTGTGCCCGATTTGTAAGGGTTATGTTAAGGACCCCAAGTCTTCACTACATTGTTATCTTTGTGTGACGTTTCCGTTAATTTCGCACTTTAAATTAAATGGGACGTTACAATAACAGATGACGTATTCATTTATTCTAATTTGATTAATTAGTGTTATTTACCTTAATTTTATAAAAAAAAAAGTAAACTAGTCATTTATCTTATTTTTTCTATTTTTTATTATAAAATTTCAAATAATCTATCTTCTCAATTAGTCAATCCGATATTATAATTAATTGGATTGGATTATAAAGGAATCAAAACTGAGTGGAACTTTGTCTATTTACACCCTTAGCTAACTTGAGTTCAATTAACATTAACATAGATGCATACAAAACATAACTGTGTCTCCTATGAATGACAACCCTTATCTATCACATGATTTAAATATTTTGATTGAAGTATATTTATTTGTAATTTTCTATGTTTCGATTTTGGTTGAGTTGACAACAATCCCTATCCTATTGGTTCAGAATTAACTTTTATCCTTGAGAAAGTGTGACTTGCATTATGCCGTAACCTACCTTTTTTATATTAGAATTGGTCATATTTTACGTTACTACAACCGCTTTTCATTTTGTTCTTATTTCAAATGATTTAATTTTGAGCCAACAGAACATAAGAAAAACATCTGCCATTAAACATCCAAAATTGAATAACCTCAATTTAGAAACAGGTTTTGGCCTCTTAATGAACGACCATGTCTAGCAGATAAAAACTAGCATCTCCTATGTTATATGCATAATATAGAGTAAATAAAGAGAATTCAACCAGGAAAAATCAGAAAGGAAGGGACCAGTATCTTGAATTGTGAGAGAAGCCAAAGAGCAATCCGCGTGCATCAACCCACACGAACTACAAAAGTTGGAAATCATTAACTTATTGGAAACGCTCTGATAAGCACTGCAGCTTCAATAAGACTTTCTTGCATCAATCCCTTTCTCCTCAATATGTTTTAACACGAAAAATAATGTTATAACTAAACCGAATTTTAAATCTGAGCAGAAGCAACTATTCATTTGTAAGCAGCTTTCACTGCTTTTTGGGCAGCGTCATCTAAATCTTCAGCCGTTATTAATGCCATACCACTTTCCTGTTGAACAATTGATAATAAAAAACATATTAAGCAACTCTTCTCAACAACACTTTTCATTATATGATAATTAATAAATCTAACATTTACCTTCAAAATTCTTTTTCCTTGATCAACATTGGTGCCTTCCAGACGAACAATTACTGGTACTTTCAATGCAACCTTGAGAAAAATAGCAGGAAAAGTTAATATATCAGGATAAAATTGGTATTATGTTCAATCCCAATTTTTTTTCAAATAAAAGGATCGAGAACAATGATAGTAGTTCTTTATGTCAAATTTTATTTCAAAAATTCAAATATCCACAATTTACATCAACATCGTAGACAAAAATTGAAATGTTAATAGACGTCAAATATAAAGAATTTACATTTTCTTGGCTTCACCTTGGTCTCTCAATATCAAAAAGATCCAAATAAAACTCTAAATTGCTAACGAGGATAAGATTAAAAACTTAATCTGAACAGATAAATAATCCTCTTCGTTCTCATCAATATGGTAGCACAGAGGAGTAACAAAATTTGACTAAGTTTTTTGTTTTTTTTTTTTTCTTTGTTTCTGGAGAGAGGGAGAGGGAGATGGGTGGATATAGTCATAACTTTACTAACCTCTTTTGCAGCATTCACTATTCCACTTGCTATAACATCACACTTCATTATACCACCAAAAATATTAACCAAAATTGCCTTCACTTTGTCATCAGCAGTCAATATTTTAAATGCCTCAATCACCTGAATTACATAATTGCATTAAATATGAACAAAAAATCATAAGATGGAGATTATTCGTGTTAAACTATGTTTTTTAATTGTCTTTTTGGAGTAAAGTCTAGGTTAATGCATCAACCGATTACAAAATTGATTTAATAAAGGACACAAGAACAATGATGTTGCTGATCATAATGGTTAATAGTAATACCAACTTCGAGACCTTACCTGACCTTCAGAGGCATTCCCACCCACATCCAGAAAATTGGCAGGAGTACCCCCATGCAATTTAATTATATCCATTGTTGCCATTGCCAAACCGGCTCCATTCACCATGCAGCCAATTTCTCCATCTAAACCAATATAATTTAAGTCTGCCTTTGCAGCAGCCACCTGTTCAAAGATAAAAGCCACAATGTTACACGCAATAAAGAAAGTAGATTCAGGGATATAAGGGCTTAATAATACGCCATAAATAGATTGTGTGAAACTCGCTTTGCCACATAGAATCATTGTTAGGAAGAAAAAAGAACTACCTACTGCAAATACCATGAAGACTACCATTGTAGAAAGATAATAAAATAAGCATTCATATTTTCCCTTCATGATAATAGGTAAGGAATGATGTGTACATATACCGTAAAAGGTGCCAACAATTGAATAATGACCCTACAGGTGTCATCATTTGGCTTTAGTGAATTTAAATAAAAACTAAATAATATTAAAACAACAACCCAATATCCTGATGTCCATCCAATAAATTCCTTAAACCATTTAGGTTTTATGGCATTTATGAGCCTTCCTAAACCATCCTAACATTCTCACTGTCTTACCATAAGTATATCATAAACTTAAGCTCCACATACATATGCGTATGTTGAACAGCTAAACTGGGTTTCTTAACATGAACCCACCCAATATATATGGCCAGGCCAACTTTTTGACACAGGCCAAGCCCAACTAATAACCTGGCCAACCTATATCGACAAAAACATAAAAAGTTGAATATTAAGCATGTTGATATTGCATATGTCTTAAAATTTAGAAGTAGGAAAGTAGAGCTAAGGAATGTTACACAATATACATATATTATCATGTTTTGTAAAAGGTATTATTTAAGCCGAGAACTTTCTTATTTATCACTAATTACAAAAAACGCTTCCTATGGCATCATGCCAAGTCGAGCTTACTTAAAATATGTTTTGGATCTAACCCAAAAACACACTATACCTAATTCTTAGAAACCAAGGCATTTCAATTAAATCTCAGCTGGTTTGAATCCCCCAGGGCCCAAGTGACAAAGATGAAGTGGATTTGGGCAATAAATCCTCCATCACCATGTAAGGTAAAACACAAACAAAATAGGAAGTAAACCTCTCGAGGGTCCTCTTGTGTTGTATCACGGAGAGCAAATATCTCTTTTTGACGATATGCAGCATTATCGTCAAAATTCAACTTAGCATCAGCAGCCACCAATTGATTATCCGCTGTCTCTGCTATGGGATTGATCTGTTCAAAATAATCATTTTTTTAAGAGACGTCTTCGTAAAATAAATATGTATAAAATCACACAACTAAAACTTGCTTATGCTTACTTCCAAGAGAGTGCAGTCACAATCAACAAAAAGTTTATACAAATTCTTTACTTGTTCGATTGACTTATTTCTATCAGCTCCTTTGGGAGCCAGACCATCAACAACCTTTGCAGCACCTTCATCAGTAATTCCTTCAAAAACATCGACAGGTACCTACTAGGAAGAAAGAGTGCATCAGGTGCGTGCTGCAAAGAAGACTGCTCAGGCAAAAACTCAAATCATCACAAGAAAAACCATGGATAACAAACCTTTATAATCATGTCAGGAAATTTCTCTGCAAGGTCTTCAATGCTGGTTCCTCCTTTGCTACAAGCAATTATAATCTACAAAAGAAAAAACATAAAAAGAAAATAATTACAATAAGTAATAATATAACAGTTTATTGGATATAAGAATTTAACTTTGTATATAATGCAAATCAAAGATAACATATCGAAATAGGAAACGTACTGGACCAGCAGTTGTTCGATCCAGAGTTATAGCAAAGTACATCTCATTTACAAGAGAAAGCTTTTCACACAAGTAAACCTGTGGAACATGGAAAAAATGTGCAGTTAAACAAACAACCCCCTTTCCGTGAATATTTTATATATAAATGAATTGAGTGGTACACAATAAAACAAAAATAGCCACGGCCGTTGTGCATCCAGTTTTTAGAATAAAGACACTATGAGCATTACACAACGTATTTGAATATCCAATTTGGCATTACTAGCAGGAAATTTACTTTCAATATCAATAAAACAGGTTAGGAATCAAATGGAATAAGTGGCTAGCACAGTCAGTTATTAATTAATAGCTTAAGTAACATTTGATAGAAATCTTTTGAAAGAAAGCATGTTCAGTTAACCAATCCAAGGACTAAAAGTCACACAGGTTCATCAGTTCAACTGCCAGACAACACCAGTTCACATATTGAAATCAACCTACATAAAACCGGACTATAAATATGAAGTAACTGAAGTAATGATAGGAAGCAAGCACCAAATTATCTCAGAACACATACTACAGAAAATGAACCCGATGGGACCTCAAAAGAGGTTGGAAATCTTTTCCATAAAGAAAAGAACAAAACTACTAAAGCGTAATACATCTGTGAAGGTTTATATCATTGCATTGCCAGACCAAATGTTCAATTTCTAGAAACGGAAATTCCTAGCATATAGGCAGAAACTGAAAATGCTAGCATATTTGCACCGAGAATGGTTGAATAATTTCAAACCTTGCTAACTATTTTGCCCTGAGGACCAGTTTGTTTGGTAACTAGTATCTGTCCAAGCATCTTCCCTGAAATAATAATAATAATAATGACAATGACAGCAATGAAATTATAATAGTACTAAGAAAAAATATCACTTAAATCGCATTATAGAGTAGCATATGAGCACGTTATGTCACAGGTGATAGTTTAGTATTGAAGGCCAGAAGAGCATAAAATGAGAACAAGGAAATTGCAATTAGAGGAATAACATGCATTACCAGCCAAGTCTTCAACCTGCTCAGTCTTAACAATGTGCACTCCTCCCTGAAGGCCGCTTTTGAAAGTTCCCAAGCCTCTTCCACCAGCTAAAATTTGACTCTTAACCACCAACTGCACAATCATCCCATTTACACTGTTCGTCATCATAGTCATATGCAATCTATCCCAAGCCAAGACATTATATAACGTTTCCAGATGGAAAACATGCAGAAATAAGGTTTCTATTTTTATTAAGGGAATTAATAGAAACACATAGCACTTTGCAATTCTAAAAAATACAGTTGTTAGTATTTTCTGAGAGCATCAAGTTACGACATGGATTACCTCTTTTTCATTAGGAAAAAAGTC
Organism: Vigna unguiculata; assembly: GCF_037176805.1. Classification (NCBI taxonomy): domain Eukaryota; kingdom Viridiplantae; phylum Streptophyta; class Magnoliopsida; order Fabales; family Fabaceae; genus Vigna; species Vigna unguiculata. The sequence continues at coordinate 15,140,895 of NC_140798.1, read as the reverse complement.
CTTAATGGCCTTTCTGACCTCTTCAACAGAGGAAACAGCCACCCCCCTGGGAACGTTCACACCGTGTTTGCTCATCAACTCAGCGCCCTAGTTTTACGGAAATTCAATTGTCGTTAAAAGCGATGCTCGGTTAATCAATAAATCAAAGAGCTCCGACAAAAAAACATCCAAAATTTCACAAATTATATATCGAAGGTACTCCAGATTCATTATCCATAGAAACTATAACGCATCATTTCTTGAGAACAGATCCCGAGAGAGGCATCTCTGGGATCAGATTCCGAATTGATTTGTAAATCGTAATAATATCGATAACGGTGAGGTAGGAAAAGAGAAATAGACCTGGTACTCGTGGATGTTGAGGCGGCGGAGTTGGTGGTGCTGCCATTTTCCAGCGACGGAGAGAGAGCGAGAGACGAGCTTGTTGAGCAATCCCCTCACCATTGTTGTTGCGGATTTGGAGATCGGAGAGTGGCACGATCAAATGGAATTCGATTCGTTTGAACAGTGAGAAAACCTCTACCTCTTATGCTCCCTTCAACGTTCAAACGCTGCGCAGTCTGTGGCAGACACCAAGACCCTAGCAATTTTTTTGTTTAATAAAATAAAGGAAAAACAGAATCTCCAAATACGTATAAACCTGTTGTTTTTCTTTTATTTAATAATAATGTATAGCATAGAAGAAATACAGTAGTATAATATATCTATTCTATTCTATATGATTGAGAAAAACTAATATTATTTACTAGTATTATTATCTATACAATTTCACTCTTTATCAAATTAAAATGTTTTATTGTTTAATAAAATATATAACAATACAGTATAATTGTTTAACTAAAAGCAGTTAAATAATTATTCAAGTTCTACTTTTATAAATTATTTATTTTTAAATTTAAAAATTATATTATTTTAATATAATAAAAATATAGACAGAAAGTTAATGGAATACATCTATGTTTATAATGGTCATAAGAATACTATGGATTTTACCATAAATTACGCCACATTTTTGTAAATAAAAACAAAAATAGTGGAAACATATACGTGGTCGGTCTATACATAATTTAAAGGCTTAAATACCTTTTTGTCCTCATTTTCGTAATGTTTGTTGCGAATGGTTCTCATATTGACAGAATATTTAAAATGGTCCTTATTTTGACAGAATGTTTAAAATGGTCCTCATTTTGACAGAATGTTTAAAATGGTCCTTATTTTTACCGAATATTTAAAATGATTTTCATTTTCACAATTCGTGTTTTATTTGGTCATTTTCTGTAACGTCGTTTAAATCATTAACAGAGCATTGTACAGGTGGCATGATTTGTATTAGGGTGTGTTACGTGTACTGTACAGGTGTGGTATTAGATATTTGGGAATAAATAAGTGAGCTAGAGTTTTGGTAAGGAATGTTTGGGCAGTTGGTGAGTTTTGGCAATCTTGTTCCTCCATTCTCAATTGGTGTTGTTGCTGCAATTTTCTTCTCCTTGCAATCCCATTATATAGGTATGTTACGGTCCCAAATTTCTTCCTTTACCTCTGGTTGGAATCGTTGGAGGCAACCGTGTTGTATCACTTCGTGCACTGTTGGTGGTTCAACGAGAAATGGATTAACCCGATTTGTAGCTGCGGAAAGATGTCAGCTTTGAGGATGGCAAGAACTCTAAAGAATATTGGTAGAAAATTTTGGGTACAATCTGTTTTTATTTTTGTGTTAATAATAAATTGATTTTAATTTTTGGTTTATTGATTTACAGAGTGGTGGTTCCAATAATGTGGGCTGCAACTTTTTCAAATGGTGGTGGTGATGAAAATAATGTCATCATCATGACACAAATGAGACAAATTAATGATTTGGAGAAGTCAAGGAAGGTTGGTGAGAAGAGACTGGAATTAGTAATAGGGTTCACTTGTGTTGTTATTGTATTATTCGTACTGTTATTATGTGTAATCTTTTAAAGTCCAATCTGTTTTGTACTATTGTTAAATGAATAAATGAATTAGTTTGATTATGTTGATATTAGTCCCAACATGTTCAAAATGACATCTTAATCTAAGCATTGAAGTAAGTGATATTGATCTAAGTTTGGGAAAAATTAAATTGATCTAAGTCTGGAAGAAGTTAAATTCATAACGTTAATTCATCCTCATCAAAATACACTACATCAATGTTTGGCAAAAGTGAAATTGAACGAAGTTTAAGGAAAGTCAAAATGCAGTACATCAATAATGAATTCTACATCAGAAATTCCAAAATATAACTAAGACGTTTGTAGCTGCTATCATGGTCTCCTCTTAATCTGTAATTTCATCCTAAACTACTGAGATGGTTCTTCTGGTGTTGGTAATGGTGCTGTTTGACTCTCCACTTCATTCTTTGGTGGTTGAGTTGTTTGAGTTTCAGTATTTGGTGCATTCTCAGCAGTTGGTGCATTCTCAACAGTTTAGGCATCTGGTGTAGTCTCAGCATGTGTTACAGTCTGCTCATCCACTACAAATCGGGGTTAATCCATTTCTCGTTGAACCACCAACAGTGCACGAAGTGATACAATACGGTTGCCTCCAACAATTACAACCAGAGGTAAAGGAAGAAAATTGGGACCGTAACATACCTATATAATGGGATTGCAGGAAGAAGAAGATTGCAGCAATACCAATTGGGAATGGAGGAACAAGATTGTCAAAACTCACCAACTACCCAAACATTCCTTACCAAAATCATAGCTCACTTATTTATCCCCAAATATCTAATTATCACATTTGTACAATACACGTAACACACTCTAATACAAACTGTGCCACATGTACAATGCTCCGTTAATGATTTAAACGGCGTTACAGAAAAGGACCAAATAAAACACGAAATGCGAAAATGAGGACTATTTTAAACATTCGGTACAAGTGAGGACCATTTTAAATATTATGTCAAAATGAGGATCATCCACAATAAACACTACGAAAATGATGACAAAAAAGGTATTTAAGCCTAATTTAAAATAGTAACAATAATAAATAATTTATAAAGAAATACTAGTTGAAAACTGTCTACTTATTTTAATAAAATAATTATATGAAATAAAGGGATTACATAATTATCAAATAATAGAATTATGTTGATTTAATAAAAAGTAAAATCTTTATAAAAACTTAGGTTAAAATACCTTTTTGTCCTAATGTTTGTCAAGTTTTATCAAATAAGTCCTAATTTTGATTTTGTGTTCAAATAGGTCCCAATTTTCGTCAATTTTGTTCAATCGGGTCCTTTTTTGCTAACATCGTTTAAATTATTAACGGCCATGAACAGTGACTGTCACGTGTCACTTCGTGATTTTTTTGGACTTTTTATTTATTTATTTTTTATTTTTTTCAATGTGCACGTGTCAACCCAGTAGTGTGCCACATGTTAAATTCAATGTTCTATATTCAATTTGGTCCCATATTTGTTATTTTTGTTCAATTTAGTCTAAATTTTGTTTAAAATTGACTAGTTTTGTTCATGTCGAAGATGTGACCAAATTTATTTTTTATATCAAAGTTATAATGATGTGAATTTTAATATATTATAGAAAAATATTTAATAAAAAATGTGAATTTTGATATAAAAATTAAATTTGGTTTCAATTTAGAGAGGGACCAAATTGGTTCATGTTAACAAAAATTGAGACTAAATTGAACAAAAATAACAAATATAGGGGAACCAAATTGAATATAGAACATTGACTTTGACACGTGACACGCTATTGAGATGACACGTCGACAATTAAAAAAAATTCAAAATTCAAAATTTTAAAAAAAAATCAAAAATAAAAATAAAAAATAAAACCACAAAGTAATGTGGCAGTCATTGTTCATGGTCGTTAATGATTTAAACGGTGTTAGCAAAAACGGACTCAATTAAACAAAATTGACAAAAATTGGGACCTATTTAAACACAAAACCAAAATTAGAATTTATTTAACAAAACTCAACAAAAATTGGGATCAAAAAGATATTTTAACCAAAAACTTATGTCCCAATCCATCGATATTCTCTTGAAATAGGCGTTATATTTTTAATAAAATAACATTCACATTTTTTTAATTTTGAAACTAGTTTGTGACCCGTGAGTATGCACAGGTCTCTTTTTCCTCTTGTTTTTTTTATAAAATAATAATATAATTATTATTATATTTATCTAAATAAATTTAAAATTACATATTTAATTATTAAAAATATTATTAGTAATATTATTAATAATTATAAATTACAAATTTTTAAAAATTAAAAATTAATTTAATAAAACTTTATAGTACAATAATTATTTTTTATAATTAATATATATATAATAATGACAATATTATCAATAATAATAATAATAAACTAATGATAATAATAAAAATATTTATGCTGAAAATATTAATATAAATGTTAATACTAATGTTAATATTAACTACAATAATTTATAACTATATATAAAAAATATATATTTTTAATGTCCTCTTTTATTTTTATAAATTCATCATCTTAACTATTAATTTTTATTTAAATAAAAAAATTACTTTTCAATTTTATCAATTTACTAATTTTAGTAATTAATTTTTAAATTCAAATAATTACTTTGATGTTGAGATAAATCAACAACAAAACAAATTAAAGATGTAAGTAATTGAGATATTCTCAAGTAGTAAAAAAAATGAACTGCTCTGATACCATAAATATAACGTCTCATTTAATAGATAAATCTAATTAAATAAAACATTGCATGTTTTATAATATCCAAAGAGCACGAGGCTTAGAGTATAAAGGATTTTACAGTCATACAAATATACCAAAAGAAAAACAAAGGCACTAGACAATGTCGAGAACAAATTTAAAGTTCACAGTTATCCAAAAGAACTTGCTCATAAACAGTTATCCAAGCATGTGATAGCAAACAAGCAAGACTCTAAGACTCAATTTATCCGCGATAACCCTCCATGCGCGGGCAAGCGTTCCTCAGATGTGGGCCTCCACATATGAAGCACTACACTCGGCCCTGCTGGGGAGGAAAGCTCTTAGACCCCTGGGACTGATGGTGGGGTCTATCATATGGCTTCCTTCTCTCCTCCTGTCTCGGCTTAGACCCAGATGGTCCACCAATCCTCTGATGTTGTGGTAGGCGTTGACCTTCTACCCCATTCTTCATTTTCTCCATCACTCTGGCCTTCTCCACTAGAGCAACAAAATCCTTGATGGACAATGGAGCCACCATCAACCAGATATCGCTGCGGAGACCGTTCTCGAACTTACGACATCTTCACTCTTCATCGAGTGGTAAGGTATAGAAGCAACTGATATGCTTGAACTTCTCAGCATACTCTGTTACAGACTTCCCTCTCTGAGTGAGTTGGAGGAACTCTACTTCTTTGGCATACCTCACACTATCAGAGAAATACTCATAGAGGAATTTCCCCCTGAATGCCTCCTACGTCACTGGTTCCTCCCACTCTTCCATGATGGATTTCATGCTGATCCACCAATGCTCCGCTTCCCCGATGAGCATGTATACTATGAAGGCCAATCTGTTCTCTGCAGGGCACATTTTTGTATAAAAAATACGCTCCAAGTCCTTCAACCATTGGTTTGCGGCATCAAGACTAGTCTTCCCATCAAACTTCACCGGGTGGTGCTTCAGGAAGTCTTCCAAGCTCTACTCCCTGACTGTAGGTCGTGGCTCAGGACCAAATACAGGGGCAACTACCTTGTTCTCCTCCAGCTTCTAGAGAGCTTCCATATGTTGCTTGTGGCCATCCTCCGCAGCTACCCTAGCAGCCTCCATTTGCTGCATCACCAGTTGTTGCTGCTCAAGCGACATTGCCTGTCGCTACATCAATGCTTCATGTTGTTGCAGCATCGTCGTACTTTGTTGTGTCATAGCAGCCACCATCGCTTCTATTGCTCTGGCGATATCAAGTACGTCTCCTTGAGATGATTGGGAGTTCCTACGAGGAGGTGCCATGACTCACTGGCACACAGGAAACCAATTGTCAGATTGATAAGATAGACAACTTAACTAAAGACTCTAGAAAGACACCACGAAAGCTAAGCGGACACCCAAGTCCACAGACCTAAGGAATGACCGCTCTGATACTGTAAATGTAACACCCCCTTTAAATAATAACTTTAATTTAAATGAAATACCACACAAATAGAAATTTAGAGACAAGTCTTGAAGTATTAACGCTACTTCTTACAATATCCAGAAAATGCCAAGAGAACCAAGGCACACCACGATGCCATATACAAACGAAATCCAAGGACTTAACAAAATTTAATAGAGTACTAAAGAGCAAAGCAGTACATAAGCCCTTGCTCTAAAGAAAAGCCCAAATAAAACATAAAGTCCAGCCCAGGTAGACTATGCAGCAGAATCATCCCTTCTTTGTTGACCTCGAGTACCTCTCGCATATGCTCACATCAATAAATTGATGAGCATCGCAAAAGTAGAAGAACCACATACAAAGCAATCAAACAAGCAAAAGGGTAAGCTAGAGCCAAAAAATAGTGTTATCATGCAATTATATACTCTTTCACAGTCAATTATACATACATCACCCCAACATGTTATGACCTTCCAAACAATACACTAAGACTCGACACGACTCATCCGGATACGTATAATTTAGTCAGATTCAACGGATGCTTGCACTTGTGGTGGATTTCTCTGCTCACCCCTGAGCTGTTCACCCCCGAGCTAAGTGTTACAATATCTCGATCCCCCCCCCACACAAGGTTAGCGCTTAATGAGTTTCAGGCCTTCCGCTACTCTCACCACAAGAGTCAGTCCGCTCTATGTGAGACTAACTGACTCCTTAGAGCGTCAGGATGCAACCTTACCTTGAATCCTTACTAAATTATATAGATAGGGCACCACCATGAACTCCCACTAACAGGGGTCATGGAATTACGTCCCGACCACTGAAGCACCACCATAAGGTCTCACCTAGAGGCCCATGGAATTACGTACTGACCACAGACCAGTCATATTCAAACAACCAGTAATATATATATCATGCATAGAAACCTCATGCCAACCTCTGTAACCAATCCTCATTCATATCACATGTGGAATCCATACCAACTCATTCTTCCCAATCCATGAATATAGAATTTCCGCTCATACCAATACCATGTCACTTTAATACCAACCATTTCATTTAAATCACATGCCAAGATCATACCCAAAATTCATCATTCCTCACCCATGAACCATTCCATATCTCATATCAAATCCATACCAAACTCATCATATTCAATCCATGAACCAATCCCATACATGCACATTATGTGTTTCATGCCTTAAACAGATCAAATCACCCAAACATATAGCGACCATATAGAGACAACAGAGAAAATAGAACCTGGTGCATTCTCGCCCAACTTCTCGCTCAGGCAGAAGAGTCTCGCTCAGGCGAGAGCGTTCTCTCGCTCAGGCGAGAGCTCGAAGAAGGAACATTGGTGTTGTCGCGTTCTCTCGCTTGGGCAAGACCTCCTCGCCTGAGCGAGATGTCCTCTCGCTCAAGACTGGAGCTCGTCGCTTGAGCGGCAGTTCGCGCAACAGCAGAGAGGGTTTCCTGATACTCGCTTGGGCGAGATTATCAAGTTCACTCCACTGTTCGGACATGCCAACATACAAATTCATCCATAACAGTCCCACAATACATATTCATTCATTCCAATCATCATTCAATCATCACACACGAAATAAAGTTGTAAGATCAATAATATACCATGAAACACGAAAAACAGTAAGGGTCCTATGAGCTAGCACAAGACCTCGACACCAATCACTGAACACAAAAGCTCTAAGAATAGACTCAGAAACTAGAAAACAACAGAAAATCAAAGGAACGAGGTTACTATGGAACCTCAAAGGCGAGAGTATGCTTTAAAGAAGATTGGTATAAGCTTGGGAATCACTTACATGGAATGGAAAACGAAACTGGACTTGTGCAACCTTGACCAAGATTGGAGTTAACCCTAGCAGAGAGTTTGCGGCTGCTCTAGAAAGGAGTGAGGGAACAGTTTTCTGAAGAGTGAATGGAAAAGAGAGTGTTAGGGTAGATTAGGGTCTGGATCCCCTTTTTGGGCCAGCCCTAGGCCCAACTAATTGGGGCAACCCCTTTTTAAAATAACGGCAAAAAAAATATTGGGTCTTACAATCTCATATTAAATAAAAGTAAAATGTGTGTTATACTATACTACTACTACTAATAATATCGGTATAATAATATCCCGTGATAATAATAATAATAATAATAATAATAATACAACAACTACATATATGTAAATTTATACACATCTTGCCCTCTTTTTGTTTTTAGAATTTTATCTTCTTAATTATTGTTTTCAATTTAAATATTTTTCATAATAAAAATATTATTTTCAATTTTATTATTTTATTACTTTTGTAACTACTTATTTGAATTCAAATAATACTCATATGTATAGATAAATGAACAACACAATAAATAAAAATTACAAGTAATTGAGACATACTCCCATAGTAAACAAAAGTAAAATGTGTGTCTAACTATAATAACAATAATAATAATAATAATTAAAAATAATAATAATATCACTATAATAATATCTCGTAGTGATAAAATACTAATAACAATAGTAATAATAATATTATCACTATAATAATATCTCGGAGTGATAATAATAAAAATAATAATAATAATACCATTATAATAATATAATAATAATAATTATTATTATTATTATAAATGCAATATAATTATCATAATAAAAAAATATTTTCCAGTTCTATTAATTTACTAATCTTACTATCTACTTTTTGAGTTCAAAGATTTAAAGATAAATGAATAATAAAACAAATAAAAAATACAAGTAATTGAGATATGATCCCGTATTAAATAAAAATAAGATGTTTGTCTCACCATACTACTACTACTAATAATAATAATAATATTAATACCGCAATAATAATATCCCGTGACAAAAATAATAGTGATAATAATAATAATAATAGTAATAATAAGAAAATAAATTTTTTATCTGAGATTGAAAAATAAAGTAGTGAGAAAAGATGATGGTGTTAGGTCGCGCCAAGAGAATAAAACTCAAAAGTAAAAGTAAGAAAAGAAGAATAATGAAAAAGTTGAGAGAAATCAAATTTCCTGGGGTTCATTCAAAAAGACCTCAACACTTCTCAGGAAATTAAAAAACCTCTATCCTATAAACAAATTACTTGAGATCATTTTAATCCCTCTTAATAAACCCCACTTATAAATCAGAATTGTTGTAGTGAACTACACATATGTAAAAAAATACACATTTTAATGTCCTATTTTGTTTTTAGAATTTTATCTTTTTATTAATTTTTAAATTTATAAAATATTTCACTAAAAAATATTTTAAATTTTATTATTTTTTGTCACTATTTATTGAATTCAAATAATACTCAGTTGGATTGATAAATAATCAACCAATAAATAAAAAATTACAAGAAATAAGATTGGTAGTAAATAAAACTAAAATGTGTGTGTAATTACAATAATAATACTACTAAAAAAATAATATTCTATTTTGATAAAACTAATAATAATAATAATAATAATAATTATTATTATTATTATATAGTAATATAAGAATAATAATACGTTTATAGAAATATAATAATAGTAACCATTATAAATACACTATGATTATGATAATGAAAATAATTTTTTAGTTCTATTAATTTAGTAATTTTAGTAACTATTTTATTGAGTTGAAATATTTAAAGATAAATCAACCACTACACAAATAAAAGTGTTATGATTTCGAAATAAATAAAGTAGGATGTGTGTCTATCTATTATAATAATAATATTATTATTATTATTATTATTATTATTATCCCATGATAAAAAAAATTAAATGATAATATAACAACTACATGTATGTAAAAAGATACACATATTTAATGTCCTATGTTATTCTTAGAATTTTATCCTCTTAATTATAATTTTTTAAATTTAAATAATTATTGATGATAGAAAAAATTATTTTTTTAATTTTATTATTTTATTAATTTTGTAACTACTTATTTAAATTCAAGAAATTACTTAGATATAGAAATAATAATAATAATATGATAATACTACTAATAATAATAATTTTAATAATAATAATAATAATATAATAACAATTTATTTTTATTACTATAATTATAACAACAACAAAAATAATAACAATAATGTAAATTCTGAATGATATAATATCAATAATAATAAAAAGTATAATAATAATAATATAATAATAATTTTAATAATAATGATAATAAAAAAACAATAAAAACAATAATTTCAATAATTATAATAATAATAATTAATATAATAATACTATCATAATAATTATTATAATAATAATCGTAATGATATAAATTACAATAAAAAATACTATTATAAATAAAACAATATTTATAATTATTATAATAAATATAATAATATTCACAATAATAATATTAGTAATAATAAAAGTTAATATGAAAAATAAAATAAAAATATTATAATCATAACAATTATAATTATAAAAATAATATTAGTATTAAAAATTATAATAATAATAATACAAATAATATTAATAATAACAATAAAATTAATTGTAATAATAATGTTAATAATAATAATACAATAATAGAAAAAATAATTTAAATTACAAAAAACATTATAATAATAACAATATTTTTGATAATGTTATAATCAAAGTAATAATAATAAAAATATTATTAATTATAATAATAATATTAAAATAATTATAATGATTTGAGGTGTAAAATCAATATATTAATATTAAAAATAATAGTAAAAACAAAAATAACAATATAAATTGTAATAATTTCAATAATAATAACAATAACAATTAATATAATAATATTAATAATAATATAAAATATTTCAATAAACAAAACAGAAATATAATCAATAAAAATTTTATTTAATGATAATAATAATATTATTATTAATGTAATAATTATAATAAAAAATAACATTAATAATAATAAAAAAATTAATTATAATAATGTTAATAATAATAATAATAATAATTACGTTGTAGTAAAAAGAATAAAAATTATAACATTATTAATAATAATTTTCATAATGATAAAATATTATTAATAATAAATTTAATAATAATAATAATAATAATATTACATGTTCGTAAATAATATAAGTGGCATTTTCGTGAATAAGGAAAGATAGTAGGAATAATAATTCAGTGACAATTTCGTGTATAGGAAAAAGTAGTAAGGACAGCTTCGTAAATCGGGTAATAGGTCAATGTAAAATTACCAATTAACCAAAAACGTGTAGATGTGTCAAATTTTAAAATAGGGGTGGTTTAGAAATTTCAATAGTACTTAATTTTCTTATATATATATATAGTAAATATATAGTAAATAGCTTCTCGTCTTTACTTTTTTAAATAAAATAATGTTTTGTATATATTTAGTTTCCAATAAAGAATTAATTTTAAATATATTTACAATAGATGACATTAGCTTATTTTTATTTTTTTTATAAGTGATACTTGTTTATCTTATTTTATTTAAAAAATTTATTAACTAAAATTTAAATAAAAAATTAAAAATAAATTAAAATTAAAATTTTAGATTTTTTATAAAGACAATAACTGAAGTGATACTCACTGTATTAAAAAAAAGTGTTGCTTATTGAAAAGATAAAGAGGCAAAAGTGTTTAAATTAGGATAAATGTCAATAATTTTTAGAATAAATATTATGTCTTTGTTTGCATCTTTCGGTGATATTGTATAGAAAGAAGGGAGAGCATTTTCAACATGACATTTGTATTCGAGCCGGTTCATACATGACCCTTATTTATGTATTTATGCATTTATGCATCATTTCATAAAGATTGAAGTTGGAAATAATGGTGACACAAAAAAAGTCGATATATATGTCTTCGAACCTCATATGACGCAAAAAAAAAAAAACATTTTAGTAATGTCAAAAACAACACACAACTATGTTGGTTCACCTATCATGCAACATGTATTTTACTCTTAACGATGCAAGATTATTTTCACAAACATTAAAATACATTCTTCATTATGTTGGTTTCTCTCACATTTTTCATATTCTACAATGTTGTTTTCTCTCCCGATTTTCAAACCCTGATTTTTCATAAATCCTATACTCCTCTTTTTGTTGAACCTCCTACTCCACCACTTCAAGCTTTGCCAAAACAATACAATTCATTGCGAAGTACTTTCTAAACTCCAAAATCATGATGTTCATTTTATCATGTTCATTATCATGTCTTCGCCAAAGTAATTTCACCAATGCACTATTTGCCAAATTTATGTAATGCACTTTTGATTAAGTTTATTCTTTGACTTCAACACTCACCAAAAAGGAAATTTGTTATGGTTCTAAGCATTTATTGTATGCATGCCCTTTCTCAGTTTCAACAAGGTTAAAGTTTTTAGTTACAGTAAAATTTCTCTCAATAAATAAATGAATTGGTAAAATCTTTAACCTAACATCCATTGCGATTTGAAATTTGAACTTTAAACCTTTATTGCAAATCTTTTGTCGCAATCTCAAGTTGTTTATAATTTAAAGTATGGTTTTCGTTATTGTTCTTACCAGATTTGGCTAGTGGTCTCCTAGGTAGGGGAGGGATCACACTTGGTTTGATAACCTTAGGTTTTAATACTACAAAAATGGGGTTAGAATTACATTAAAGAGTACTTCTAGGAACGCTAAAGAAAAGAACATAACTTATAGAGAATTAAGGATACAGTTGAGTGAAAGAAGTCAAGTTTAATCCCAACATCATTTATCTTTGTTATTTATCAAACTTATTTTCAAAATTGCCAAACCTTTATCACTATTTTATTACAAACTTAAATAGATCATAATATTTTTCTATCAAACCAAATTCCTGTGGATGCAACCTTGTTGTGCTACAACTGAACCAGTGCACTTGCTGGATAATTTACACCCTTAATAGGAGGTCAACAAGTACTTAGAGTGTTGTTCAAGTAAGTCAATGGTTGAACACTCGTAACATAGTTGTTATGCTATAACTGAACCAATGCACATGTTGGATAAATTACACCTTTAGTGGGATTTCAACAAGCACTTGGAGTTTTTTCCATGCAAGTCCATGGTTAAACACTCGTAAGGTACTTGGAGTTTTCCAAGTCCATGTTGGACACTCGTCTAGGAGTTTTTTTCAAGTAAGTCCATGGTCAAACACTTATACGATACTTAGAGTGTTTTCCATGTAAGTCCATGGTCAGACACTCGTAAGATACTTGGAGTGTTTTCCAAATAAGTTCATGGTTGGACACTCTAAGGTATTTAGTATGTTTTCCCAATAGGTTCATGGTTGGAAACTCGTAATGTACTTGGATTTTCTAAATAGGTCCATGGTCGTACACAATTGGGCTCAGATCTACTGAGTATCCTCCAGACTAGGTCTACTTTTTGGAATACTTATGTGTTATAATGTAAAACCCGAGAAAAATAAATAAATAATTAAGAATTAAAGAATGGAGATTGGAACAGAAAAGTAAGTATATGAAATTGATGACTCATGATATGGATATGGAAGCAACATGTAGCTTAGTTGGTTAGAGCTCTTTGTTGGGTTTGGGGGGTCCTTTATGCAATTGGTGTGTTTTTGATTTAATTAATTTTAATTAATGTTATATGTGTGTCTTGTGCATGTTTGTGATATTTATTGTGTGTATGTTCAATAGGAAAATTTTAATAGTTTGTTTGGTTTGGAGTTTTGTTTAGAACTTGGTGGTTTTGTGTTTAAACCTTGGTTAAAGCAAAATTATGATTTTTTATTTTTTAGCTTTAATGGCATTTTTCGATAGGTGAAAAGTTGAAGGTAGGTTTAATGAATCTAGATGTAGAGAAGTTGTTTAATTGGGTTTAAATGGAAAGCCATTTTCATTTTTCTGCCTGCTGGCATTGTAGTATCACATGATGTTTCATATTGGTTATGACAATTGATGTTTTTTACGATGTTTATTGTGTGTATGTTTAACAAGAAAAATGAGATAGTTTGTTTGGTTTGGAGTGTTGTTTAGAACTTGGTGGTTGTGTGTTTAAACCTTAGTTAGAGCAAAATTATGATAATTTATTTTTTAGCTTTAATGACATTTTTGGGTAGATGAAGAGTTAAAGGTAGGTTCAATGAATCTAGATACAAACAAGTTTTTAATTGGGTTTAAATGGAAAACAATTTTCATTTTTTAGCTGTTATCATTGTAGTATTGTGACGCCCCGACTACTATACTAAATAATTATTATTTGATAAAAAGATAAGGAATTATTATTTTTTTCATAAGATTATCCTTGAGAGAACATTAATAATAACATAACTTCATATTCATATATATAGTTTACATCTATGTAATTGTTCATGAAATATTACAAAAATATATATATTTGTAAATATTAAGAGTCCTACATCAGAATAAAAGATTGTCTATATTTTTAATATCTCCTAAAGACATTAATAGAAATTATCCATGAGTCAATCTTCAGAAGATCCACCAATAATATCTCTAACAACTCTCATTGAGCAGGTCCCTCTTCTGCTCATGCAACAGATACATATGAAAGAAAAATATGAAAGGAGTGAGGTCTTTATAAGCCTTAAATATCAATCTTAATAAACTCAACAAACAATACAGATACCGGGGGCCTAGATTTGGACCTATAACCACAAAACTTGATCTTGTTTTACCAGACATATGGATCCATATTCCACTTCTAATGATCCAATATGAACATCAAAAGTTACTTTGGGAAGTGATTAGGTAGTTGAGTATTTCTCATAAAATATTGGTACAATCATAATTATTTCTTTCTCGAGAATATTAGCCATTCATCGGCTCACAAAAGAGATATATACTCACTACCTATCCAGATATTCACCTACTTGGTAAAACTTCCTTAGACCCCACCATGGTCCCTGCCTTTCATCCCGTAGTGTACCAAACTGTGACTTCCCAAATACAACCACTCTAACACTGGTTTAATCTCAACTTATTGAAACCAGACTTAACTCTTACTTAACTGACATACTCTTGGATATTTTCAAAGTTCATAAAATGTGATGACTATCAATTCATGTCATTGTATAAACTATACACAAAGAATATAAAACAACGATAAAATGTACATGCAATTTTCTTCTATCCAAGCTCACCGAATAAAATAATATTTACTTTCACTTCACATTTATTTATTTTTAATTATAAAATAATGATAAAATAAGAATCAAAGCAAGAACATTAAATAAATAATTAGATAAGGATTAGAAAGTTATAAATAAATATAGTAACAAAATATAAATTAAACAAGACCAGTGCGTAACTGGAGATAAAAATAAATAAAATAAATAAATAGGACCAGTACATAACTGGAGATAAATAAAAAATAAAATAAATAAATAGGACTAGTGCGTAACTAGAGATAAATTAAATAAATAAATAAATAGGATCAGTGCGTAACTGGAGATAAATTAAATAAACTAAATAAATAAGACCAGTGCATAACTGGAGATAAATTAAATAAAATAAATAAACAGGATCAATACATAATTGGAGATTAAATTAAATAAATAAATAAATAAGATCAGTGCATAATTGAAGATTAAATAAAATAAATATAAAAGGATAATAAATAAAAATAAGTTAAATGAAAGTAAATAGAATAATATATAAGTCAAAATAAATAAAAGTTTAATATAAAACCCATGAGTTTATCAAGATTAATATAAAAAGAGCTTAACCTCACTCCCCCTTACGTTATTGATTGAAGGGCACACTAATAATCTTTCAAGAAGACTAAGATCTCCTTGAATCTTTGCTCTAAACTTTCTTTCCCTCTCTTCTTTCTCTTCCTCTTTCTCTCTCTTCTTTCTCTTTCTCTCCTTTCTTTCTCTTTCTCCTTTTCTTTCTCCTTTCTTTCTTTTACCTTCACATAACCTCATTCCATCTATATATATATATATATATATATATATATATATATATATATATATATATATATATATATATATATATATATAAGCAAGCCATGTGCTTATCCTTTTTTTTTCAAAAATCATGATTACATGCATTAATGAAGAGATAATCCTTATCTCTTCATCTTATCTTTTTTTTCTTCTTTTCTTCTTATCTTTTCTTCTTATCTCTTCTTTTTCTTTTTCTTTTTTTTTCTTTTCTATATTTTTTTTATCTCTTTTAGAAGATTCTTCATATATATTTTTTCTTACACACACCTATTTAAGAAAAATATTTTTACCTAATATTTATATATATATATATATATACATATTTTATTTATTTTGTTTTGTTCTTATTGTTATATTTAATAAGTAAAAACTACATGATGATAAAATATATTTTTATTGTTTAAACTACATTTAGATAAAATATGAAACATTAGTAAAACCATAAGATTTTCTAATTGTTTTATTTAAAATAAATAATACAGTTTATTAAAAATAGGGATGTTACAAGTATCACATGATGTTTCATGTGGGTTATGACAATTGATGTTTTCTATGATGGGTTTGAGGTTTGGTTGATCATGTATAGGTTTGGAGGCATGACAATTACTATTATTTTGGTGAAAGCATGATGCATATGAATGTTCTTGTGAATACATTGCTTCCTCAATCTTTAATTGAACCAGCATTTCTATCTCTCGCTTTGTAAAGCACCACTTTGCAATGTAAAATTCTCCTTACTCATATGGAATTATGTGGAAAAAGTAATAAATAAAATACTGAGTAGATACTAGAGTGGTAAGTTATTGTGGATGCTGGAATCATTCTGAATTATGAATATGAATTGCAAATAGCCTAGGGCTCCAAAAACAATGTATTATTAGTCAAATTAAAGATATTGAAGTCTAGTTTCCAACCCAAAAAGAATCAACTCAATTGAACATATGTAGAAAACAATGTGAGTAAAACCGTAAAATATATTTTTGTGTGATGTTGACACTATTTCGCAAATCTGTTTGAAATTTTCCAAATTAAACTGCAACTTCTACAAAACTTCAAAAATTATGTTCTAGTAATTGAATTAAAGATAATTGAGTATATGATCTAAGAAAAAAAAGAATCAAATCATTTGGAGATTTTCTGAAAAAGTTATAAGCAAAATAGTAAGAAAATGTCAAGGTTTCCATAATGCAATTTTAACTAACTTACATTCTATGACATTGCTTGTAGCTTTCGTTTTATGATATTGCTTGTAAAATTGAGTTTGATTGCATGATTTGATGTTATGGAATGTGAATTTCATGTATTTGGTTTTGGAATACATAAGTTTAAGTCAGTGCATGTGGGATTTCGGATGTATTTTAGATGCTGGTACTGTATCAGAAATTTGATGTTGTTGTTTTAAAAATAAAAAAATGTTGTTGTCGTCGTAAAAATATTGTTGTTTTGTATTATTTGGTGCAGAATTATGGTTGGTTTTTGTTTAATTGTGTTCAAAAATTTTTGGGAGTTATATGTTAAAATCCTGAAGTGCAAAGAAATAATGCTTAAGTTATGTTATGATGATGATTGTATGATGTCGATGTATTGAGATACATGTGATGATGAGGCCTTCAGGTGCCTATGTGATTGTTGATCATGAATGTGGATAATCATGTGATTATTGATTGATGCATGATCATGATAAGACAATGTTATACTTGGATGCGAATGTAATGAAAGGTAACTCTGAGTAATTGTACTGGAGGAGCACTTCATCAGGGCTCTCGATAAGAGTAATAGGAGATTGCATATCTCGTTGGAATCTCAATATGAGTAATGAGAAATTGCATATTTTGTTGGGGTTCGTGATATGAATAATGGAAAGTTGCGTACTTTTTGGGGGCTTTAGATATGAGTAATGGGAAATTGCGTATTTTTTCGAGGCTCGTGATATGAGTAGTGGGAAGTTGTATAATTCGTCGCGACTCCTAAGAGAGTAATAGGAAGTGGCATCCTTGGTAAGTTCGTGTGAAAGTTACAACTCATGGTTCCTTATGCTGGGTTGCATAAACTGTTGATATTAGGGAGGTTTGGTCATGTTGTACCATGACATGTGAATATGTTTTGGTAATCTCTACGTAGTTGTACCGACAATGTACTTTGTCGGGGCTCTCCAAGAGAGTAATCAGAAGTGGCACCATTAGTAAGTTGCATACGAGAACTTTGAATCAATTCTTTGATGAATTCTTGACCCCAACCAAAGATGGAGGTACATATTTAAGAAGACTAAGTGTGTTTACAAGGAAGTTCCATAATTCTTCATCCCTTTCATTATTTTTCATTATGTTTGAATTTCCCTAAGTTGACTTGCTTGACTTAACCTTGGTTAACTTGTTGACCTTTGACTAAGGTTGACTAGTTTATTAGAGTTGACTTAACCTACGTCAACGTGTTAATCTTTGTTTATGTGTTTTGTCAATTTAATTAAGGTTAAGTATGGTCGATGATATGGCGCATGCAAGGTGGAAAGTAGAGATGACTTGGCACCTAGAGGGAGGAGAGAGGAAAGCATAAAGTAAAAAGCATAAAGCAAGTGTACCTTTGTACCAATTGGTCTCCTTAGTCTTTAACACCTTTTTGGCCTTTTTGGAGACATATGACATACATTCCTTGGTCTCCTTTAGAGCTTGGACAAAATTTCCTTTGCATACACCATAGTTAGCTCCTTTTGTCTCATTTTGTAACCTAATTTTAACCTAGTTTCTATAAGCTAGGGTTAGGTATTTGTAGACATACCCTTGTACAATTTTGGTTATTGCTTAGAGGCCATTAAACTCTTCTATATAAGGGGTGCTCTTAGACTTGTAGAAGGGTTGATCATTTTGAGTTATACACTAAGTGTTTCAACCATTTTTCCATGAGGTCTTTCTCCAATTGAGTGAAGGCTCTCCTTTGCCTTATCTTGCATAACAAGTGGCAGCTCCATCACTCATCTTTAGGGTTAGCCATATGGCCCCCCTATGAATGGCGTGCTTCACTTCTATCCATATCATCTTCTATGCTTTCCATTTTTTTAGCTTGTTCTTCTTGTTTTCTATTTGGTTTTAAGGTTATGCTATCCATTTTGTTTTGCTTCCTAAATCAATCCATTACTCTCCTTCTCTTTGAGCCTTTTGAAATGCACATTCACATCTAGATAACTTGTTATATTAATGTCCAATGGGAATCTTAACAAGGTTTTCTTAAGCAATTCATCACGATATTAAAAAATATAAAATGAACCAACTCACTTCTTCATCATTTAGTATCTAGAGCCTAGGTTATCTTGAATATAGTGTTTTTCATGTGCTAACAATTGTGTTCTTGGGTTTTTTCTCTTGGTGGATCTCTCAGCATTTTGATGTTGAAGTTGGTGTGCAAAAAATTTTCCCACTTGACATGAGGTTTAAGTATTTAAATCTCATCTTCTTGATGCATGTTTCTTAGTGAAGTGAGGACATGAAATTTGGTGCCTATTTTGTGTTTGGCAGAGAGTTATCTATGTTGTTACCATGCCAAATTTTCTTCACATGTGAAAGTGTCTTTAAATGTGCTTAGCTTTGATTTTGAGTCTATTGTCATATGTTCATTTGAAGTTTTCTTGTTGTTGTTCAAAGTATTTGAATATTGTATGAACTTCATATCTTGTTTGGTGTATGCTCCATGGAATTGATTTGTGGCCTAAAAATTAAGAAACTAAGTGTCCAAACCACCTTAAACACCTTCTTATCATCTTTGTTGAGCTAGTTGTGAAAGAAAAAAATTTCAAATTACTCCTTGGTGAACTAAAATCTGAAAATTTGTTGTGTTATGATCCTAATGATGGAGATGTGACAATGAGCAAGGACAAGGATCCACTTGAAGAACTTAGAGGACCTATGACAAAGGCTAGAGCTAGGAAAGCAAAAGAAGTTACGCAGCAAGTGTTGTCCATAATATTTGAATACAAGCCTAAATTTCAAGGAGAAAATACTAAGGATTTTAATTGCATCATGGCCCAAATGGAGGACTAATATACCAATTTGTGGTCCATAGAGGATCAAGCACAAGCTGATATTAGTGGTAGGATTTTTGGAGTATGCCAATACTTGGTGGCGTAAAGTGTAACATCCTGGTCGGATATTACTAATTTAAATAAAATAAAATAGAAAAAAAAATACAAACTCGCGTTTATTATAACTTACCTTCCCAAAACGCGGGAAATTTAAAACATTTATTACATCTCCAAGCAATTCAAAATCCACAAAAGGAAAATAAATTCCACTACGAGTTCCATGTCTGTAAAAAAAATAAAGGTTTATAAAATCATGAAAATCCGCAAAATATTAAGTTTCCATGAAAAGCTTTCCCATGCTAGCTCTTCTCCGACAATATGCTTCACCAGCACCACCTGCAACATCATCTGCTCCCGTGTAACGAATTACATGATCATCGCCAAACACAAGCAGATAGGGTGATCTAACAGGTAAATTTATAGACAATTCAAAAATATATGCATACATCCATCAAAAGAACTCTATCCTTTAATTCCATGCCACATGGCCACAACCATGTTATCCATGTTCTACGTCTTTAGATTATAATCTCAAGCTACCCTTTGTTGGCTCCACCTACAAGCCACAACTTGTAGAACACGTGCAGGAAACCTGCTATGGACCACACTTTGTAACACCAGGTGGAATTTCCAATACGAACCATAATTCGTATTTGTCCCAAGACTAACAAACTCGTCGGCTAACGCCGAGAAGGGCAATCTTTTTGGATCCATCCATACGAGTCACAACTCGCACACTCACACCAATAACACTTGCCAATCCGAGCCACAACTCAAGGAATGATCGTGTTCATCCGCTATCCCGAGCCACAACTCAAGGAATGCCCACGTGTTTACCCTCTATCCCAAGCCACAACTCAAGGGATATCATTCTGAGTCATAACTCAAGGAATGTCATAACAAAGTTCATCCTTAAGATATCACTCAAAGCCTTGTAGACCACGCACATCCAAAGAAACAAACCACAAGTCGTGTAAAACTCTAAGTCTCATTATGCTCCTGAAACTATTATTCCAAGCACACCATACAAATACTTGACCATGGACCCAGGATATATCATGCTTCCACGAACCTGCCCGCTCGTGGTCCAACTTCTACAAACCTCCCCGCTCGTATCCTCACACGAGAGAATCATTAATATGAACCTCCTCGCTCATATTCATCATGCGTTCATCACCAATCATGAACCTACCCGCTCATGACACTGTCAAGCATCTCCTAGTCCAAGTCCAACATCATAAACACACAAAACACAAGCCAAAAGAACGCATTGTCCTCTAAGTTATTGCCTGACGCTGCGTAAGCACCGCCATGCGACATTCTGATGTAAACCACCTAGCGTTGTGTTTCTCCCAGAGCTTACCCGCACCCACTATCGCCTAGCGACTTACCTCGTGCCACTAGGCGCGTCAATGCTACTGGTTTTTGGCACTCCAGAACAGGTTCTAATGAACCTACTCACCCCACACGCAATCCAGAACACCAACAACATGTTGATAAATATACCAAAACTCAACGCATATTCCACAAGTCATAAGAATCAAGCACGTATATTTTTACACAAGGATTCATGCATTTATACCATGCCAATACTTGATTTAATACGAACCATTCATGTTATAAGGAACTCAAAATCAGAACCCAATATGCACCCAACTCATAAGCTTTACAAAATAACTCAAACATTAGTTATAACATTCTCTTGAATCTCACATACAAATTGATGAGTGCATATTTTTGCCCTCATTTAATGTTTAATTCTGGATTTTTAGTTGAATTTTATTCTTAAAAGATTGATTTAATTGAGATTTCTTATAATTGGGTTTATTAAGCATGAGATACAAAAAGATGTTAAAAATAGCTTTTTAGTTGCATAAATGTTCTTTGGATATTTTGAGGTGTGTTAGTGCAATTGTAGCTAAGTTGAGCTCATGGAGGTGTAGAAATAAATTGCTTAAAACTTCATGACACCTTAAACATAAATCCAAGAATAAGAAATTACCAAATTACAAAAATCCAAGTCAAGCAATGCATGAAGACGATAAGAAAAGCTTGAAAAAGTGAAGAAGTTTGGCTAAGCCAAGAAGAAGGAACATGCAACAAAAATTGGACCTTGCGGTTTTCTCTATCTTTTTCCAGAACAAGGGCTTTGATAATTTATAAATATTTATGATAAAAGATAATTTGCGAAAATATATCTTTAGATATTTTATTTGATATTTTTAAATAATTGTCTTATTTAATTATATCATAAAATATAAAAAGATAATAATTACCAATCTTTTTAAATATGGAAAGATCTTCTTGAATCTTTAGATCTCCACAACAAACAAATATATCTTGAAGATATTGGATTATTTAGAATATAATTGGAGGAGATTACAAGAGGGGCATAATTGGAAATTGGATCGAAATTAATTTGCTGAATAATTGATTAAAGATTTTTGATTAATTATCTTTGATATATCTCAAAATTATCAACAAAGAAAATCTTCCAAATATTTTACAAACTCATAAAATTTGTTAATTATTTTAGAGATATTATATCAAAAGATAAAAGATTCCAGCAACAGAAGATTCAAGTCCAATCAAAGCCTATATAAAGAGACCAAAGGAAAGCAGAAAAAGCTCGGCACTTCGGAATTTAGGAACCCTTAGGGGAGCCTAATTTCTTTCTCTCTCCTTTCTTCTTCTGTTTTTATTTTATTTTGTATTTCATGGAGTGTTAAACTTCTTGGGTTGATTCCATTGTAATTTCATTATGGATTCTGAGGTTAGAATGAAATAATTTCTTTATTCTTTTTGTTATTGTTGAGGTTTTAATTCATCTATGTCTTTTATCTTTAAATCACGTGAAAAGTAATGGTTTTTACATCATAGCTAATTAGTGATATGCTTTAATCTATATGCATATCAATCATATGAGTTCAAATGTTTTTAATTTTAGTTGAGAATTTACTTTGATTAAATTTAGAAACTTTCATGTGATTAAATGAGTTTTTACCAATAATTAAGAATGTACTTTGATTAGAGGTGAAAACTTTAACTAGAATTAATCAAGAATGTATTTTGGTTAATTAGCTTTTTGCTTGATTTTAGAGGTAAAAGAATGAACATGATTAAGGATAGTAATATTTAATTGAGAATGTACTTTGGTTAAATTTACTATAATTAGTCTACAAAGTTCTTGATTTTGATTGAGAATTTATTTTGGTTAATATTGAGAACGCCAACAAATTAATTGAGAATTTATATTGATTAATTTGTAAATCTACAACAATAATTAATTGAGCAATAATCTTTAGATAACTGATGATGGATCTATTTTGAAAAAGCAATGGAATCAATATATTTTTCTTTATCATTGTTTTTTTTATCTTTTTATCTTTTTAAAATTTTATTTCTTTATTCCTTATTTTATTTAATTAACCATTTTGTATAGTTTTTATAACAATTAATTTGTTAAAAATCAATTTCGTGTTCGTTGGAAGACGACTTTGGGTTACTTTACCCTTTCTATTTTGTTGGCTACTTTCTTAACAATACTGAAGTTGTTATAGATAAATAGTATTAATTTAATCGCGTCAACGACAGCGATATCACAAACCCAAATTTAACCTTGTCACATGGCAATAATTTCTTACTTACGAATCCCACAATAGAAATCTATTCATTTTACAATAATTTCCCATGCATTATGTCAAGCCCACAATTTATCATCCCTACATGATCATGCACTTTAAAGACTTCCAAACCAACAATCATGCATAAAATATATCTCTAGCTACAGGCGTCCAAATAACATCTCCACCGTTCAAAGTAAAGAACATCATGTTATGGATCACTTGTCAAAATTTCACCTAAATCGGACGGTTAACGAACCAAGAAATACAGATTTACTAAAACTACACAGACTACAAAACCAGTGGCGCCCAACACCCAGAAATTAGGGACCTGGTGCCTAGCGGTTCCTGTTGCACGAAAATATGAAAAACAACATTTTTCATGAAAATAACACCAGCACACGTCACCTGACGGTAGCTCTTCACTGTCAGGCAATTCTTAACAGAATCCCAAAAATTGGGTTCTTTTAATATGAGTCACCTGGCGACTTTGAAGGCCCGACAGGCGGTTTCTGAAAAACATCCAGAAACTTATCATAGTCCAGAAAATCACGTACACAA
Source organism: Vigna unguiculata (assembly GCF_037176805.1). Lineage (NCBI taxonomy): Eukaryota > Viridiplantae > Streptophyta > Magnoliopsida > Fabales > Fabaceae > Vigna > Vigna unguiculata. The sequence continues at coordinate 15,116,605 of NC_140798.1, read as the reverse complement.
TAAATTCATGCTTATCATACAATTCAAAATTATGAATTTAAAATCAAGAAACACGATGAACAACTCCTCTAACATGGATTCCTTGCTCAATTACCAAAACCTTGGTCTTTTGTGTTAGCAACGTGCCCTCCTCCTTGACTCCTTCTAGTCTTCTTCTTCAATGTGCTTCCAATCTCCCTCCCAACTGTTTGTTTTCAATGCTAGTTGTGTGCTTGTACCAAAAGGACACTATATCTCTCTAATCTGCCTATTACCCTCCCTTTACACCTTAATTTTAATTCCCTTCATAGCCAAAACGAAAATTGACATTAAAATGGTTTTAATGGTTATTCAATGACTGTTTTAGATGCCTTCCCAGCTCTTGCAATTGATCTCCCAAACGGTTAGGGTTTTCTGACCCTTCACGTTCATGCCAAAAAGAGTTTTGGCAAAAATTTCCAAAAACTTATCACAGTCCATAAAATCACGCACACAATACATTCATGTTTATCATAAAATTCAAAATTATGAATTTAAAATCAAGCAACGCGATGAACAACTCCCCTGACCTGGATTCCTTGCTTAATTGCCAAAACCTTAGTCTTTTGTGTTTGCAACATGCCCTCCTCCTTGACTCCTTCTAGTCTTATTCTTTAATGTGCTTCCAATCTCCCTCCCAACTCTATGTTTTCAGTGCTAGTTGTGTGCTTGTACCAAAAGGACACTCTATCTCTCTAATCTCCCTATTACCCTCCCTTTACACCTTAATTTTAATTCCCTTCATGGCCAAAACGAAAATTGACATTAAAATGGTTTTAATGGTTATTCAATAACTGTTTTAAGATGCCTTCCCAACCCTTGTCGCTGATCTCCCAAACGGCTAGGGTTTTCTGACCCTTCACGTTCATGCCAAAAAGAGTTTTGGCAAAAAGAAACCTATTTCACGTAGGCCAAGGTTCAAACACACAACTAGTCAATGTACAATCATTTAACCAATTCATGTTTCATGATAATTCTTATAAATGTATGATTATATTATCATTCATCATGATAAATCATTTTATCAAAATAATACATAATTAAAATACACTCAATTTGGCATACACAAGACTTGAACCCAAGTCCTCTCAACACATACAAGTACTCCCAATCATTTAAGAGAGTATTTTTCCACATTATAAAAGTCAGCAGTAATTGTCATAAAGGCTTCCACCACCCGCATTTATTAATTATTTATGTATTTATTTAATTAAATTTCTTGGTTCTTACATAAAGTTTGTAAGAATTATGACCAAGGGTCACCCGCGACTTCTTGGATGGACATTAAAACTCTTATGCGCGTTAGATTTGTTTCTCCCTCCTATAGGAAGGAACGTTTTTTGAAGCTTCAAAGGCTTCACCAAGGTCATATATGTGTGAGTGTGTACTTTAAAGAATTAGAGTCTTAAATGCTTAGGGTTGGAATCAAATAAACTAACAAAGAGAAAAGAAGGTTTGTGAGTGGTCCTAGGAGAAACATACAAGACCAAATAGAGTTGTATGAGTACTCCACTCTTGAAAATGTTTTTACGCTTGCCCTTAGGATTGAAATTCAATTGAAAATAAAAAGTAGGGCAAAGAAGAATTACTCACCCAACCACTACTATGGCCACTCATGGAAGGAAAAGAAGAAAAAGAAACATGATACATCCCCTTCTAAGTTTCACCAAGAACCACCAAGAAAAAGTAAGTCACAAAGTGGTCATACTCAGTATTCCACTTCTCCAAGATCAAGTTTCATTAAATGTTATAAATGTTTAGGGTATAAACACATTGCTTTGAATTGTTCAATCAAAAGAACCATGATCTTAAAGAAGAGTAATGATGTTGTTTGCATCTCATACCAGTGGAGATACAAGGTCAACAAAAACATGGCATTGAACTCTATTCCTAAATAGTTGTTCAACTAACAACATTCATGGCACCTTACTAGAACAAGGATCCATGTCAACCTACATCATCTTCTTAGCAATTTGTCTCGTAGTTACCTAAGGCAATGAAGTGATAAATCTACTTGATTTGCTCTTTTTGCTGCCAAATTTGGAGTTCGCCATCATCCTAAAAAATAACAATCTTAGTAATTCATTTAAAAAAAATTTAAATACATTATAATAATAAAAGCATGAAAAAAAATAAATGAACACCTATTAAGAAGTTATTATTTCCTATATTCCTTCACTATGATCACTTTAATTTGCATGTAATTCGTCCACTTCATTGTCCACATTGATAGGTGAGAAAGACAATGTTTCGTGCATATTTAGAGAGTTGTCATCATGAGTTTCGAGTAACTTCTTTCTTTCATAACAACTTACCATTTATCATTACATGGACTAGTCATGTAGAGTATTTATCTTGCTTGATATGTCATAACAAATGATTCATCTTTATCACCCACTTTATTTAGATCCACCAAAGTAAACTCGTACTTCCTCACACAGATATTATCATCTACTCATCTACACTTGGATACTAGGACTTTAAATGTCACATAATCAATTTCACACATTGATGTATCTGATTTAGATAACAAATGCAAGGACAATAATATGCTTCATTGATAGGTTTTCCATTTTTGGTAAGTAAATTGCAAAATCTCACTAACTTCCTTCTTATACTCTACATTAACATGATGTTCATTCATTCAACTTTGTTCCATAACTATGTACGTTAAAAACTCCATCATCAACCATGAAATATGAAATTCTCACTTCTATAATTGAAGGTGAGGCTCTATCCATTTGGAAAAGTATTTGTCATAATTCGGTAATACATACAATAAAATCTATTATCCTGAATTTGATAAAATTTTGGCAACATTTTATGTTGGTCTCTGAAGTACTTAAAATGAAAATGGTCACAACACACTATCAAGTATGCATTTAGAGAATCACACAAAATATTTTGAATCAAAATATTATCAAATTTAAGCATATTACAATTTGTATGCATTAATAAGTTATGAAAAATAATTTTCCTAAATTGTCCAATTGGGCAATCATTTAATACAAATATTACTCCTTGACCACTTGCACTAAATCTCATACAGAAACTAAGTGTCGCCCAATATGTACATGAATAGTACTTAATGTAAATAACGTTAGTAGAACAAAACATACATACAGTATCACTTAAATATTATATGGTACATTTTACTTCTATGATCAATCTAAACTATATCTTTCCATATAATTTTCTTAAAATATATTATATAAATAACCTATAATTTAATCTTTTAAAAAAAATCAAACTAATGACTTAATAATTAACTCCTGGAGACTAAAATAATTAATTAGTCCTCGTAGTTTTACTATTTCTAAATTTTAAATTTTAATTTTAAACACTTAATAACACTAATACTTTGTATTAAATTAATTTTAGCAAATTAACTTTAATATTAAGAATTTCAAATTTAAACATTTGAATAACACATGGTTTCGATATCGACATTATTGTGATCGAGAATCTCCAAAATAACTGTGATATCAATTTGAAAAACAAAATGAACGTTTAAATCACTAACCTGAGTGAAGAATGTTAACTATAATTTAATCAGAAAAAAAGTTCATTAGTCCAAACCATTCACATAGATGGAAGAAAAACAAACATTGAGTGAGTAATGCATAGTCAAGAATAGGGGTCACAATGTGGGTTGACTCAGCCCATTTAGACCCGACTCACATTTGACCTCCACAATGCAGACTGGCCCGCATCACCTCGCATAAGAGTGGGCCTGCTAGCTAGCCCACTTTTTTTTTATTTTTTTATTTTTATGATAAGATTTTTAATGTTAAAAAAGTTGGAAAACTTTAAGAAGTTCACAAAATTAAGCAAAAACTTTGGAAGTTGGATGATAAATTGATAATTCAATATTTTTATCATATTCATATTTTTACTTTGACATACACGATGTATTTTTTCAAATTTTAGCATATTAAAAAATACATAATACTTGTCTTTTCCAGTTATACAATAATTTGGAACGAAATGCAAGAGTTTAGAAAAAAAAGTAATTAATATACACAAGTGTAAGTTTTTTTTTTATGCAAGATTGTAGATCAATTTGTGTAGACTGCGAACTTTTGCAGGTCAAGCCACTGCAGGTTCACTATCGTGACTCGTCCCATGGTATTTTTACGAATCTGTATACCAACACGACATACCATGCCCATATTACCACCCATAGTTGCAATCATTATGATTACTTACGGTTAGTGTGGGAGAAGAGCAAAATCATCATTTTCATGAAAAAAGTGAAGAAAAATAAACACTTGTGTAGAGATATAATAATATTTACGTCATAATCTACAGTTTTTTATGTACAAATTTTGTTTTTAATTACAAAAATATTATCGTGTTTCTTTTAACGTTGTGTACTTCAAAGTCGAAGATTAATTTTGTAACGTATTTTTTTCTTTTCCACCATCCGTAAATGATATATACATTAAATTAAAATGAACATGACAACAATGTACATACATCGGAAACAAGATAAAAAAAAATCCTACAATTTAACTGCTAGTACAAACTAAAATATTTTTCTTCTTCTATAGACTTGTGGTGGACCATTTTATCATTAAAAAGACTTTATTATCCATATATTAACCCAATATAAATGATAAATGAACTCTAATTACAATTCGAAAATATGTACTTATAAAAATCACTGCAATTTTGTTCTCCTATATTAGTGTTTGCTTCCATATTGAATAAATACAAATAAACTTACTCAACCCTTCTTTATTTAAATAACTAAGATAAACTAATTTTACACAAAAACAAGTTTATCCAATAAAGTCCATCAACTAAGATTTATTTGTTGTTAATTAGGAAAAACAATAATACTTTAGCACCTCTTAAAAGAAATACACTCACTTTATAACTCATTTTAGTAATATAATGATATATATTTAAATTTTAAATTAAAAAAAATAAAATAAATATATTTAAAATATTATTATTTTAAGTTGTGAAAGATATATATTTTCTATTAAGTGAGTATCAAGATATTATTACTCATTAATAGTTATATTTATTATTGCATTAAAGCAAATATTATGAATACTTAAAAACACCAAATAGTTTTTCTTTGTTTTTTTTTTTGCTTAATTACTGTTTTGATATCTTAATATGTTGGTTTGGTTCATTTTGGTCTCCTTTTTATTTTTATTTTTTCAATTTGGTCCTCTAATCTTTTAGAAAAGGTTCAATTTAGTCTTTCTTGTTAAGTTGACGTTAACATCGTGTCCGTACATGTCACGTGTTATTTTGTATAATTTTTAATTTTTATTTATTTATTTTTCAATCTTTTTTAACATTTTTTTAAAATTAAACTGTCACGTTTCACATCATGGTTGGGACACAGGTCAATTTGATTTTTTTTTAATTTTAAAAAAAAACTGTCATGTGATAGGTCACGATGTGTCACGTGTCAATTTAACTGTGAATGTTCTCAAATTAGTCCCTTAATTGGTCCTTTTATTTAAAATTTTGATTCAATTTAGTCCTCTTATATCTTAAAATGATTCAATTTTGTCTTATCGAATTTGAGACCAATTAGTAATTAACCTTAATTACATCTTATATATGCATGTTAACATAATTTTTGATCATTTATAGATCAAATTACTCTACCTAACTATTCAAATTATTTTACTTTTTTACATGTATAAAAAATTTCAAGTGTAAAAGATTACAAGTGAAAAAGATGTAAGAAATAAAATAACATGAGTATTTTGGGAGTGATTTGATATATAAATGAAAAAAAATAATTAATATGAATATATAAGTTGTAATTAAGCTTAATTATTAATTTGGTCTCAATTTGGAGATGATAAAATTGAATCATTTTAAAATGTAGGGAACTAAATTGAATCAAAATATAAATAAATGGACTAAATTGAAAACAACCATGAGCAACTTGACACGTGTCACAATCATGACCTGCTACATGATAGTTTTTTTTTAATTAAAAAAATCTCAAGTTAACACATAGCACAACCATGACGTGACACATGATAGTTTAATTTTTAAAAAGAAACTAGTATACTGTACGCACAAGACGTATTTTTTTTATTTTGTATATTAAAATAATAAAATAGTGAAAATATCATGTAATGAAATATTATGAAAATGAAGTTATATTGTTGTAAATGTTGTTATTAAAGTAATGAAATAGTAAATCTAAATGATGCAGTAATAATTTCAGTTTTAAATATAATAAATAGAATTGATATCACACTATAATATATTTTACAAAATAATTATAATAGACTATGATCCATGCGAACATTTATTTTTTGTTTTTTTTATTTAATTTTTTTTTTAGAATAATAATATAAATGTTATTATATTTATTTAACCATTAAAAATACTAATAATAATATTAATATAAATTATGAATTATAAATTATAAAAATTTTAAAACATTAACACTCTATTTAGCAATAGTATTTAGTATAACAACGTTTTATATAATTAAAAAAAACACTTATAATAATAACACCATTATGAATAGTAATAATAATAATAATAATAAAAATAATAATGATACCAATAATAATAATAATATTTATGCTATAAATATTAATATTAATGCTAACACTAAATCTATTGTCAACTATAATAATCCATAATTACATATAAAGATATACATTAACAACAAAATAAATAAAAATGATAAATAATTGAAATATGATCACGTAATAAGTTAATTTAATATATGTGTTTAACTATAATGATAATAATAATAATAATAATAATAATAATAATAATAATATCATTATAATAATATCTCGTAGTGATAAAAAGAATAATAATAATATAATAACTATATATATATATATATATATATATATATAAGGAGATATACATTTGTTGTGTCCTTTTTTTTTTATACAATTTTATCCTCTTAATTATTATTTGTTAAATTAAAATAATTATTCATAATAAAAACGATTTGTCCATTTTATTATTTTAATAATTTTAGTAACTATTTTTTTAATTCAAATAATTACATAGATATAAAAATAAAATGAACAACAAAACAAATAAAAAGTGCAAGTAATTGAGATATGATCTCGTAGTAAATAAATATAAAATATGTGTTTAACTATAATAATAATTATAATAACAATAATAATAATAACACTAAAATAATATTGTGTAGTGATAAAATAATAATAATAATAATAATATTATTATTATTATTATTATTAATAATACAACTACGTATATAAAGAGATAAACATCTTTGGTCCTTTTCTGTTTTTTCAATTTTATCCTCTTAATTGTTATATTTTGAACTTAAATAATTATTTAAAATAAAAAATTTATTTTTCAGTTTTATTATTTTACTAATTTTGGTAACTATTATTTTGAATTGAAATAATTATTCAAATGTAAAGATAAATAAACAACAAAACAAATAAAAAGGTCAAGTAATTGAAACATGATTCATAGATAATAAGTAAAAGTAAAATGTGTATGTAACCTTAACAATAAAAAATAATAATAATAATAAATATTATAATAATTATAGTTCTAATTAATAATAATAGTACTAATAATAATAATAGTAATATAGTAATAGAAATAATTGTAGTTAATAATGATAATAATAATACTTGTTAGTAATATTGATCATAATAATTATAGTTGATAACAACAATTATAGTTAATTATTATTATTATTAGAGCTTATAATAATAATAATAATAATAATAATAATAATTAGAGTTATAATTGATAATAATAACAATAATATAAAAATAAAATAATAAATATCATGAAAATTAGGTTATATGGTTGTAAATATTACTATGAAATAAAGTTGGAAATTCAGTTTTAAATATAATAAATAAAATTAATATCACAATACGATGAAGTTAATAGATTTTACAAAATAATTATAATAGTATATGATGTTTTTTATTTATTTTAAATATATTTAGAATAATAATATAATTGTTATTATATTTATTTAACCATTAAAAATAATAATAATAATATTAATATAAATTATAAATTATAAATTATAAAATTTTTAAAAGATTAAAAATCTATTTAGTAAAAATATTTAGTATAATAATGTTTTTTATAATTTAAAAAAGCACTTATACTAATAACATCACTATAAATAATAATAATAATAACAATGATACTAATAATAACAAACAAAATGATAATAATAATAATTTTTATGCTATAAATACCAAGGCTAATTTTGACATACTAATAATCTATAATTATATACAAAGATATACATCAACAATAAAATAATTAAGAAGGACAACTAATTGAAATATGATCTCGTAGTAAATAAAATTAAGATGCGTGTCTAACTATAATAATAATAATATCATTATAATAATATCCTATAGTGATAATAATAATAATAATAATAATAATACCATTATAATAATATTTCATAGTGATAATAATAATAATAATAATAATAATAATAATAATACACTAACTAAATATATAAAGAGATATACATTTTTTATGTCTTTTTTTTTACAATTTTATTCTATTAATTATCATTTATTAAATTTAAATAATTATTCATAATAAAAAAATATTTGTCAGTTTTATCACTCTACTAATTTTACTAACTATTTTTTTTCAATTCAAAAAATACCAAGATATATAGATAAAATAAATAACAAAACAAATACAAATAGCAAGTAATTGAAATATGATCCTGTAGTAAATAAAAGTAAATTACGTATCTGACTATAATAATAATAATAATAATAATAATAATAATAATAATAATAATAATAATAATAATGATAATAATATCACTATAATAATATCGCATAATGATAAAAAAAAAATACTATTACTACTACTAATAATAATATTAATATTAATACAACTATATATATATATATATATATATATATATATATATATATATATATATATATATATATATATATATAAAGAGATAAACATTTTTGTTGTCCTTTTTATTTTATCAATTTTATCCTCTTAATTATTATATTTTAAATTTAAATAATTGTTTATAATTAAAAAAAATATTTTTCAGTTTTATTATTTTACTAATTTTAGTAACTATTTTTTTAAATTGAAATAATTGTTCAAATGTAAAGATAAATGAACAACAAAACAAATAAAAATGACAAGTTATAGAAACATGATTCCTACATGGTAAATAAAAGTAAAATGTATATCTAATAATAATAATAAAAACAATAATAATAATAATAAATATTATAATAATTATAGTTTTTATTATTAATAATAATATTAGTAATATAATAATAGAAATAATTATATTTAATAATAATGATAATAATATTTATAGTTGATAGTAATAATGATTATTAATTATAGTTGATAATAATAACCCGTGACGGATCTTAACCAATAATTTTGGAGCAGCCAAAACAATGTATAGTAAAAAATTTTGAACTCATCAATAATTTATTCGGAATAAAAATCTTCAGTCTTTAGCTATTTCTTTTTGAATGTAAATAATCATATTGTGTTCAAGAAATCCATCTTTCATCTTATTCTGAATTTTGTTTTGATAATCTTCGCTCTAGAAAATGAAACATTAATAGTTAAATAAAATGAATTAGGCAATCAACCAAGTAAAATATCTTTAATTTGTTTGTTGTTGTCAAAGATTGACATAATTCAATAATGATCGACAAATCCTTCAAATTTGAATGGGTATGAACATCGACAATGAAATGTTGGAGTGAAATTTTATACTAATCATATATTTATCAATATATCTATTTTTTTTAAGACAAAAAAATAATTTATCATAATCTAATAAAAATTGAGACATAATTACTAACAAAAATATATAATAGTAATAATATTATATATTACAAATAAGAGTAATAAATTTACTACTAATAATGTTAATAATACTAATAGTAATAATATATAATAGTAACATATAATAATAATAATAACAATTATTATTATTATAATACTAATATTTGTTATAATTTTACTACTATCACTATGAATAATATTTACAATAATAATATTATTAATAATTAGAAATACTAATATTTATAAAAATATTACAAATAATAATATTATTTATAGTTAATATTATAGTTAAAATCATAAATAAATGAAAAAATAATAAAAACAAATTAAATTTTGTAGAATTTAAATCCGAGTCCTTTTGTACCAGAATTTTAAAATAATGAAAAAACTAATTTTTATGACGCGTGTCAATAAAAGAAAATAGATAATATAGTAATTTTGGTAGTATATTCTTTTTTTTCTTAATATGTAATAGATTAAAAAAAGTTCAAAAAATTTAAAAATAAAAAATAAAAAATAAAAAAAATTGAGAAATTCCACAAGATGAGACATGTACTGTAAGGCTGCTCCCTTATTTTTAAGGGCTGCCCTACAACAGTTGGGCTTAAAGGCTGGCCTATAGGATAAAAGCCTTTTCGTGTTGCCCTAATTCACACTTCTTTTTCACTTTCAGGAAACTTAGTCGTCATCTTCCCCTCGCGCCTAAAATTTAGCTCTGCTAGGGTTTAGCTCCCGCTCGTTCATACTAGCTCAAGAGTTCGCTTCATTTCATGTAAGTTGGTCTTGAACCTTGCTTTCCTTTCCGAGTTGTCTTTCATGGGTTCAGTTAAAGTTCACATGGTAACCCTATTATACTTCTGTACCACTGTTTTTCCAGCTCCTAACCCTCTACTCGGAGCTGTTGTGCTCTACGTTGCTTGTCAAAGCCTGTGTTAAACCCTTCCAGGTATGGGAAGCTAGAATCCCTCCAAAATGTCTGAAATATTTGTGGTTGATGGTGTTGGTCTTGCGTTTGATTGCATTTTGAGCACTATTATAAACGTATAAAATGATTGGATCACTGTTTGGTATGCTATGTTATCAGCTGTAGGAGAATACAGTGGCGAGAACTATTAAACTCGCCTAAGCGGGCATGTCTCGCCTATGCGAGGTTAGCAGGAGCTCGCCTAAGTATTTTTGGCACGAAGGGTCGCCCAGGCGACCCACTGGAATTTTGAGCGAGCGACGTCTCGCTTAGGCGAGGAGAGTCTCGCCTGAGCGAGAACACGCGTAAAATCTCTGTACTGGAAGTCGAGCTCTTGCCTAGGCGAGGGAAGCTCGCCTGAGCGAGGGTCCTCCTCGCCTGGGCGAGATCCTGCTGCCTGAGCGAGAAGCTGGGCGAGAAGGTGGCTAGCCTTGAAGTTTTCCTTGATTTAAAATGTGATTATGTGCTTGGATGGTTATTACCTTTAAGAATATGAGCTGAATGACTTTTATGAATGGGATGGTATAAGAGTTATGATTTATGCGTTTTAACATGATGTGAGTATGATATATGTATGAGATGATTCATGAAATTGAGATGATAAGTTTGACATGAGTTCGGCATGAGACATGAAAGAGGTTGGTATTGATATGGCATGGTAATGATATGAGACAGAGTTCCATATTCTGGTTTCGAGAATAATGAGTTGGCATGGTTTGGTTGGGAATACGAAAGAGGTGAATTATGAGAAATTGTATGAGACGTATATGTACATATATTGTGTGTATGCATGCCGAATCTGTTTGATTGATTTAGAAAGTTTGGTCCGTGTTAGTGCGTAAGTCCTTGGGATCTCTAGGTGAGATTCCCAGGGTCGTGCTTCAGTGGTCGGGACGTAATCCCATGGCCCCTGTTAGTGAGTGTCCATGGTGGTGCCCCATCTGTATAACTAGGTAAGGATTCAAGGTAAGGTTGCATCCTGACACTCTAAGGAGTCAGTTAGTCTCACTTAGAGCGAACTGACTCCTGTGGTGAGAGTAGCAGGAGGCCCGAAATTCATTAAGGGCTAACCTTGTGGTGAGGGAAAATTTATTCATTATAACACTTGTAACACATAGCTCGGGGGTGAGCAGCTCGAGGGGTGAGCAGAGGTATCCACCACAAGTGCAAGCATCCGCTGAATCCGACCAGGTTACATGTATCCGGATGAGCCGAGTCGAGTCGTAGTGTATTGCTTGGGAGGTCGTGACATGTTTGTGTGATGTATGCATAATGGGCTGTGAATATGTATCTGACTTCATTGATGAAATGTTTTTGGCTCTAGCTTACCCTGTTTGTTGTATGGTTGTCTTGTATGTGGCTCTTCTTTCTTGCGATGATCATCAATTTGATTGATGGGAGCAGATGGGCGAGGTTCTCGCGGTCAACAAGGAAATGACGATTCCACTGCTTAGCCATCTAGACTGGACTTTATTTTCTTCTTGGACCTTCTTTAGGGCTATGGCCCATATATTGTTTTATGCTTTACTACTCTATTCTTATTTGTTAGACTTTTATCTGGTTTCCCGTTGGTATCGTGGTGTGTCCAGGTTGTTGTAGGGATTGTGTTAAGGACCCTAAATTACGCTACAGTATTATCTTTGTATGACGTTTCCTTTAATTTCGTTTAATAATTAAATAGAACATTACATGTACAGATATAATTTTATCAATTTTATCAACTTAACGACAAGTACTAAATGGAAGTTTTTTAATAAATTAAAAAATCAAAATAAACCGAATAATAATAAAAAAACAAAAATAAATCAAATCAACAAGAACCAAAATAATCACCCTTTGTAATTTTTCTTTAGGCATCTACGGATGCCCTGAGTAATATTTATTAAAAGATGCGATAATCATTTAAAGGCTTGAAAACTTTTTCTGCACATAACTTTATCTTTCTGTTTATATTTTCTCTTTATCTTTCTGTTTATACTTTCCCTTGCTGAGATTAAAATTTATGAGAGAATATCTAACCGGCTTTGCCAGATTTATATTCTCATAAACTTTACCTCTGTTATGTTTATATCTGTTATGTTTATATTTCCCCCTCTCTTATTTCCCTTCCTCTTATTTCTTTCTGGTATTAGAGCGAGAAATCCTTGGATACCTTTTTGAATATACGTGTGATTGAAGTGGCTTGTATTCGCTAGGATACCCTTTGTAGATCGGGCATGTTAAGGCTAGTAGAGCCAACAGAACTATAAGTCCCTGATGATCTTCCTTTGTGGGTTGAGGAATACTTTGCATATTGCGGCACTCTTTACACTTATGTTTTCTTGTACATGACAAAATTTTATGTTTTAAATCTGACAGAAACAATCAAACACTGCGCGTATTCTGGGTTATATTGCTTGTAGTGGGCATATAACTACGGAGTATATATTAAGAGGAGTGCTAACAGCACTTGGGTATAACAACCCCTTAGCTCGCAGTTGAGGTACACGAAGTCAGAGATCAAAAAAAAAAAAAAAGAGTTTTTGAGCCTTATGATTATTTATATTCTTTTATAAGTATTACTCTACAGTGTATTCCGTAGATTCCTGCCTTTTTATCTCCTACTACTGCTTTTCCGCTTTGCCTGCTTACTACTGCTTTTACTACTGCTTTACTCCAGTTACACTGCTTTCTTACTTTTTCAGTATAAAATTTCTTTAATGGATAACATACAGCCATTTTTAGGCTCAGACTACAAATCAGCTTTAACAGCTGTTGAAAAAATTACAAACTCTCCTCCTATAGGTTATAAAAAGCCTACTTCAGAAGTAGACTCTGTACACACAGTCCTTATAGGACAAAATAACACTATAATAGCTCTTCTAGAAGAAGTTTCTAGAAAATTGAATCATATGATTGATTCTACTAAAAAGACGAACTTGTCCGAAGACTTAGATGGTCTTATAAAGCAAATATCAAAACTATCCTTAGGGACAAACACACCTATAAAAACAACTTCTAAAAATTCACAGAAATTTATAAAAGTCACAACTAAAAAAGATTCAAAAGCTGCAAGTACCAACGCAGCACCTGCCACAAACAATAATGATAGTTTATAATGATAACACAACCCAATACTTCTACACAAACACAAACTGATGATATTAATATGAATAGTACAACAAATAGCACACAAACACAAGGATTCCCTGGAATCCCCAGAAGATTAAGAGAACACCAGACTAGGAGTCAAAATCTTATACAACACCCAGGAATTTTAGACAGATTCTTAAATAGACAAAGAACTACTAATATTAGAAGATTAGAAGATTTAGTAGATATACAACAAAATACAGATATAGGATCTAACTCAAGGATAGATTCCCTAAATCCTAGACAATTATACAATATAGGATGGTTGAGCTCTGAACGAACCAGCCTTTACAGGTATAGGAGAATAGAAGATTTTCATCTTCCTGACAACACCTATGAGATAATCCCACTAATATCTCCACAAACAGGGAGACAATTACAAAACCAACAAGGAAGATATGTCCACATGGGATTAATTACCATAGGAGTCAGATCCTTAGCCAGACATATGATTGGAGCTAGAGCTTTGATAGTTCTACACGATTCAAGATTTCAAAATAATGATTCACAAAGTGTAATAGGGATTTTAGAGGTAGACTTAAATCAACCTTTTTCCCTTATTTATCTTGCTCCAAATTTCACATTAACTTTACAGGATTTTATAAATCACATAAACTTAGAAGTACAAACAATAGGTTTTGGACCCTCAACCCACAAAGGAAGATCATCAGGGACTTATAGTTCTGTTGGCTCTACTAGCCTTAACATGCCCGATCTATAAAGGGTATCCTAGCGAATACAAGCCACTTCAATCACACGTATATTCAAAAAGGTATCCAAGGATTTCTCGCTCTGATACCAGAAAGAAATAAGAGGGAGGGAAATAAGAGAGGGGGAAATATAAACATAACAGATATAAACATAACAGAGGTAAAGTTTATGAGAATATAAATCTGGCAAAGCCGGTTAGATATTCTCTCATAAATTTTAATCTCAGTAAGGGAAAGTATAAACAGAAAGATAAAGAGAAAATATAAACAGAAAGATAAAGTTATGTGCAGAAAAAGTTTTCAAGCCTTTAAATGATTATCGCATCTTTTAATAAATATTACTCAGGGCATCCGTAGATGCCTAAAGAAAAATTACTCCATAAAAACTTACTTAGATTCCAGTGGGAGGGGGGAGAGATCTGAAATTCCTCGTTTATTTATGGTTGAATATACAGTAGCAGAGGGAGGAAAGTTGAGAGAGGAGAGAGAGAACTAGAGAGAAGGCAGAGGAAAGAGTAAGAGAGATTAAGAGAGATTAAGAGAGAGGGAGGGGTTCTGAGTTTTCTTGCCCAGCATAAGGGTCTTACAGACTCTTTTATAGAAAAATGTTTGACTTGTAACCTGTTGAATCGGTTTTAAATGACCGATTACTTGTAGTGTCGGTCATGTGATAACTGTGTTGTTTTACCCTTCAGTCTATTACTCAGGTAAGAGTAAAATTACTGTGTCACAGGTAAAACTTTCTTTATTGTCCTTTTCTGGAGACCATAGTGGATGTTAAGTCTTCATGGTCTTCTTCAAGGATTTGATCCGAGTCTTCATTGTCTGAAGGGAAAGAAGATCCAGGTGTTCCTTGTCCATGGCTTCCTGTTTCTTCGTAGATTTCTCTGTATATCCTTTCTTTTTCAAATCTTTTTACCAGTATTGGACTGGCTTCAATAGGGAAAGGATGAAATTTATTTCCCATAAACTTTTTCCAATACATCTTGGTGTTTATGGTCTCTTTCAAAAGGATATATTCTGAGTTATCCTTCCTAGAGAAATTCCAGTTTGATCCTTCAACATATGCCTTCCAGAGCTGGTATTGGTAAAGCTTTTCTTTGTTTAAAGAAAGTCCTTTCAAGGTTCCGTGTTGCAGATGGACATGAGCCTCAGGATTTGACTCTGTGTATAGTTTTATCACATGGGTTGTCATGCTGTCAGGGTTCATGGCGCTCTTGGGAGAAGAGGTAATTTGTAGGCAGATGGTGGTCATATATTCTGCTTGTATCTCATTTACTACCGAATTTATTTCTTGGGTAAGAGAGTTAAACTTTTCGGTAGGGGGGATAATAAGTGTCTGGAGACATCCTGCCTCTAATAATAAGGAAGGACATATGACCACGTCTCTGTATAGTTGGTTTTTGAAGGTCTTTAAATCAATTTGGGCCTTCCTAAAGATAAACTTGATCTGGCAAGTACATTTTGTGGACACTGTTTTACAATAGTCGGAGGATTCTTGACACGGTGTCTTTGTATCAAAATATGTTTGGGGTTTAACAAACAAACCGTTGTAATTTTGTGTTTCAGAGTGTACCTCAAACAAGAATTCTTGTATGACATCGAATTTTGCAAGGAAAATGTTTGGGTTTATTTGTGGTGAAAAACTGCAAGAGGCAGCATAGGTATGTGTTTGGGTCTTGGGTTCGAATGCCATCCCAGTCTTTATTTTTTCTTCATCAATAGTTCCTAGTTTTAAAGCCATTTGAGCTTCTTCTAGGGAATTAAAACCTTTGTATGTAGACCAGAATTGGTCTTGTTTTGCCTCAGAGAGGTCTTTGTATGAAGTATAAACTCCTTTGTTTGGCCCTGTGATCAAGGCATAATGTGTAAATCCCTTCCCAGAGGGAGAGGATGGTGAAGTTAACAAAACTCCTTTGTTATCTGCATTGCAGAAATTGTATAATGCACTAATGATGCTTTGTTTCACCTTAGTGACTTGTTGTTCATTCTGAACTGTGTATTTTGGAATATTCCAAATGTTGTCAATTAAAACATTTAATTTGACATTTGTGTTGTCTCTACCGGGGAAATGGTAGGTATTTGTAAGTATTGGCAACTCTTGTTTGCCATATTTTGTGTATTGGTCCACCACAAAAGGGGATTTTACTGTTTTAGGACCTGGAGGTCCCTTCTTGGTATTTTGTATAAATTCCATTCTAGGATTTTTGTACCTGCAATAAGACAAAAGTGGTTAGGCAATAAAATGTCTAAATGTTTGAAGGTGTTGTTCTAGGACCATGATTTTGGCTTTATACGAGGCAAGTGTATAAGCGTATTGAAAGGGGTTGTGTGGGAATAATTCATTCCTTCTTCGCCTTAACTTGGCTAATTTTCTTTTGAATCTTTTTATTAGTCTAGATATTTCGATGGCAGGATTAGGGCTAAAATTAGGACTAGTTCCTCTTGGTGGTAATGGTTGTATTCTGATCCTGACCCGGAATCCGGGAGGGATCTCAGGATCTTCAATGTGTATCATATCCATGTATACGATTGTATAGAAGATTCTTTTGAGTCTTATTTCTGTATGATGTACCTGGAAAGGATATCAGTAAACATATTGTCAGATCCTTTGATATGTTCAAAATTTATTATTTTTCCGGAGTTTATATAGTCTCTGAAAAGTAGCCATCGTCTGTGAGGCTTTTTGTCATTATTTATTTGGTTTTTTCCATAGGAAACAATTGCTTCGCAATCAGTTCTAATGGTTATTTCTGGTTTATTTATTAAAAATAATTTAAATGCTTCTAAAGCATGTATGATTGCATTGACCTCATAATCGGTGCTAGTTTGGTAAACTTGTGGTTTTACAGTATATTTTCCAGAAGCATATCTGCATATTTGTTCATCCTTTTTAGACAGATATTTATTTTTCTTTCTTTTTAGGATGACTCCCCATCCTGCTTCACAACCATCACATTCGACTACTAAATAATCTGAATCTAATGGTAATTGTAGAGTAGGTAATTTATTTACCTTTTGTTTTATGTTTTGAACCAATTTTATATCTTCAGAATTAAACTTTCTTTCTCCTTTTAGGGAAGTTTTATTGTATAAAGGGGCAGTGTATTTTCCCAAATCTGGGATAAAATTTCTAGCATAATTTAGAAGTCCTAAAAAGGATCTTAGTGTTTTTATATCTTCCATTTTGTCAGGAAAATCTTGTATTTTTTTAGAAATATGTGGTTGGAGTTTGATAGTTCCATTACCTATTTCTGTTCCAAGGAATTCAATGAAATTTTTACAAATTTCCATTTTTCCTTTTGATATAATTAAACCATATCTTTCAAGTTTGTATAGCACTTGTTTTAGATGTAGATAATGGTCTTCTTTTGTTTTGGAAAAAATAAGTATATCGTCTATATAAACACACGTAAAAGTTTTGAAGTCATTAAAAATGTTATCCATTTTTCTTTGAAAAATTGCTGGAGCATTTTTAAGACCAAAAGGCATGACATGCCATTCGTATAATCCTTCAGAACAGGAGAATGCTGTCCATTTTATGGATTATGGTTCCATTTTAACTTGATGAAATCCACTTTTGAGATCGAATTTTGAAAACCACTTTGCGTTCTGAATTCGGTTTATAAGGATTTCTTTAGATGGAATCGTATATCCATCTTCAACTGTATTATCATTCAAACGTTTATAGTTGTAAACCATTCTGGATTTACCTCTTTTTTGTTCAAAAGATTTATTTACTATGAAAGCAGGACTCCTGTGAGGGCTTTCACTTGGAGCTATTACTTTTAATTTCAGAAGGTGGTCGATATGCATCCGACATTCTTCTTGTTCCCAGTTATTGAACTGTATATCCTTAGTTTTTATAATTAAATCTGGGTTAATTATATTTAATTTACAAGTAATGGGATCACGATCCCAAAATTTTGTGGGATCTTCTCCTATTATACTGGTTTTATTTAACCTATCTAAAATTTGTTGGATATTATCAAAAGTAATTGTTTTGGATATTTTTATGGATGAAAAAGAGTCCATAGTGTCATCTAGACAGTAATCTATGGATTCTAAATCTTCTTTCATACAATCACATTTTTCTGAGGATTTATTGTTTGTACATGAACACTCATCAGGGGATGGTTTTGTATAGCTGTCTCCACTAATTATGGGTGACATTTGTGTTTTGTCGCTAATAATGACATAATCTTTGTTTATAGTGATAGTTCTATTATGGCCTAGAATAAAATCTAACCCAATAATCATGCTTTGTTTTGAAGGAACTAAATTTTCTACACGCATGGTTCTAAGGTGTATTTTTTGGCCAAATAGGTCACAATTTGTACTAAATTGAAGAGAAATATTGTTTATTTCTTCATCATTTATCATTACTATTCCAGACATAGTTCTTGTTTTTTGTATATGTTTACTTTTAGTAATCATATATGGAGGTACTTTTGTTTTGCAGACGACTGTCTCAGAGCATCCTGTGTCTAAGAGGGCCTGTATGATTTCTTCTTTAGCAGGGTTTTTGTTTTGTTTTGGGAAATTTAATTTTACTAATACTTTAACAGATATTAGTTGTTTTTCATTACAAACTAATGGGATACATTCTGTTGTTCCCATCATGTTATTTTGTATGTTGCCTGATCCAGAATCTTGGATTATTTGTTCTAGACGAAGGATTTTTTCTTCTAGGTTATTTACCCTGGTTTCTAAAATTGAAGTCCTAGTATCAATTATATTTTTATCCTTTATGTTTTCTTTTTGTTCTAAAAAGATTGGTATTTCTTGTATTTTTAAATGTGTTGTAATACATTTTATACAAAAATTTTTGTAACATAAAGGACAATGAGCCCTTTGTGATTTATGAAAATATCTATCACAGTACTGGCAGGGAATGGATGTTGGTCCTGAAAAGTATTGTAATGTATGAGGACAAATATTTGTTTCAGTTATGTTCATTAGATAATATCCAGAATCATCTAATATTTCGCCTAGTTCGTTATATTTGTCATTTAATTCGAAATTGTATTCTTTAGGGTAAAGTTGGATAAATTCATTATTTGTGAAATCATTTATTAAATCATAATTTTTGGGTTGTTTTTCTAAATTAATTTCATCATTGAATTCTGTTATACTAACTACTGATAATATTTCAGAATCAGTAGATACATCTTCGTCGATCGGAAGAAGATTCATGTGGCAAGATTTGATTAGCTCTGCTTCTTTTGTGTAAAGATTTGCTATGTTTGGACAATCTCTTGAGAAATGTCCAGTTTGGTTACAAGCATAACATTTTAATGCTTGTTTGTAATTTTTATTTTCTCTAAATTTTCTGACGTGCCTGTCAGGGTTTAGAGTAGGTTTCCTAGAATTTGAGGATCTTACTGTATAAGTTTTTCTAGAATTTGAAGGTTTTTGTATAGAGGATTGGGTCCTTTGACTGTAAGATTGGTTATATTTAGGTCTTCTTTTGGGAATATATTTTCTGTTAGGTCTGTTTTGATGGTACTGTTGTGGAGTGTATATCTGTTTACAAATTCCAGAATCGGAATTTTTTAGCTGTTTTTGTATTGCAATATGTGTGCAGGTGTCTTCCATTATTTTCATAATGTGTTGTATTCTTATTGAGAGGTTATTTAACATGGGAGTTACCTCATCGTTTTTCCAGGATTCTCTAATTTTCTGACCTAATTTTCCTGGAAGTTTGAGGAACATTTTTTCTCCAATACTTATATCATGAAAGCATCCAGCTATGGAGGCATACATGAGATAATCTTGTAAAAATTCTTTAATCTTTCCAAAATACGTTATAGACAACCTTTCTAGATGTCCTAGGTAAATTCGTTGTCTGAGTGTATTCCCATCATTTGCAGATTGGGAGGTGAGTAATCTTTGTATTAGAGAACAAAAATTATAGATATTAGGACCGGGTTCGATCACTAATGTATTTAATTCTGTTGGGTATTTTTGTTTAAAAGATTCCCAACATGCTCTTGCTATATCACCTAAATAGGTTTCACCTTTGGCAATCATTTCTTGTGAAGATTGGACTTCTTTTTCGTAATGGATACCGTAATCACGGATTACAGTAGCAGTTCATTGTTCAATGTATGTTGGTAATAACTGAGGGTCAATTCCTCCTATATTTAATAAAAGATTTGGTAATGGGAAATTTGGTTCTATTGGGAGTCTTTTTCCCTGTGTTGTATATTGATTATCTGTAAGAATAACACTTGTTGGAGATTCTCTGGGTATGAACCCAGTAGAATAGCTTTGTGTACCAACATGTTCTAACTGATAACTGTTGGGGTTTACTGATCCTATACTTTCATTGACAAGGCCTATTGTAGATAGAGGTTCTGATTTTACTGAAGAATTATCTTCTTCTTCTAAATACAGACTATCAAGAAATTCATTTATGATATTGTTTGTTTCATCATAAATATCTTCAGAATTTGTGTTTGTAGAGGGATTCATAGATCCTTGTCTATACATGGCTATAATTTCTTGATGATGATTCCACTCTTCGTCAGTCATTTCATCATCTTTATCTTCTTCGTATTGTAAGATATTCATCATGGAAATGTGTTCGTTGTCAGGTATGGCTGAGGTGCTATACCTATTTTCAACTAACCTATCTTGTTCTAAGTCAATTTGTGGTATATTTGTGTAATCTACAAAACTTAGACTAAGTCTTCTAGACCTGTTATGTAAAATGGCAGATGAAGGGGCTGTAATTGGGTTATTTTCTTCTCTGGGTAAATGTGTTTGCCATAAATGTCCTTCATTTCTTCTTGTGAAGGCTTGAGCTGGCAAGAACTGTGTACCATAAGAGCTAATGGCTTCTTCTAATGGTCTAGTGTTTATTCTATACATAGAAGAAATTTGGTTACTTATCCTTCCTATGAAGGTTATGTCTAAATGTAGATTTTCACCCATCCAATTGGGTCCAAAACCTATTGTTTGTACTTCTAAGTTTATGTGATTTATAAAATCCTGTAAAGTTAATGTGAAATTTGGAGCAAGATAAATAAGGGAAAAAGGTTGATTTAAGTCTACCTCTAAAATCCCTATTACACTTTGTGAATCATTATTTTGAAATCTTGAATCGTGTAGAACTATCAAAGCTCTAGCTCCAATCATATGTCTGGCTAAGGATCTGACTCCTATGGTAATTAATCCCATGTGGACATATCTTCCTTGTTGGTTTTGTAATTGTCTCCCTGTTTGTGGAGATATTAGTGGGATTATCTCATAGGTGTTGTCAGGAAGATGAAAATCTTCTATTCTCCTATACCTGTAAAGGCTGGTTCGTTCAGAGCTCAACCATCCTATATTGTATAATTGTCTAGGATTTAGGGAATCTATCCTTGAGTTAGATCCTATATCTGTATTTTGTTGTATATCTACTAAATCTTCTAATCTTCTAATATTAGTAGTTCTTTGTCTATTTAAGAATCTGTCTAAAATTCCTGGGTGTTGTATAAGATTTTGACTCCTAGTCTGGTGTTCTCTTAATCTTTTGGGGATTCCAGGGAATCTTTGTGTTTGTGTGCTATTTGTTGTACTATTCATATTAATATCATCAGTTTGTGTTTGTGTAGAAGTATTGGGTTGTGTTATCATTATAAACTATCATTATTGTTTGTGGCAGGTGCTGCGTTGGTACTTGCAGCTTTTGAATCTTTTTTAGTTGTGACTTTTATAAATTTCTGTGAATTTTTAGAAGTTGTTTTTAT
The DNA here is from genome assembly GCF_037176805.1 of Vigna unguiculata. Lineage (NCBI taxonomy): Eukaryota > Viridiplantae > Streptophyta > Magnoliopsida > Fabales > Fabaceae > Vigna > Vigna unguiculata. The sequence goes on along the minus strand of NC_140798.1, from coordinate 15,094,223 downwards.
AGGTGTGTTTGTCCCTAAGGATAGTTTTGATATTTGCTTTATAAGACCATCTAAGTCTTCGGACAAGTTCGTCTTTTTAGTAGAATCAATCATATGATTCAATTTTCTAGAAACTTCTTCTAGAAGAGCTATTATAGTGTTATTTTGTCCTATAAGGACTGTGTGTACAGAGTCTACTTCTGAAGTAGGCTTTTTATAACCTATAGGAGGAGAGTTTGTAATTTTTTCAACAGCTGTTAAAGCTGATTTGTAGTCTGAGCCTAAAAATGGCTGTATGTTATCCATTAAAGAAATTTTATACTGAAAAAGTAAGAAAGCAGTGTAACTGGAGTAAAGCAGTAGTAAAAGCAGTAGTAAGCAGGCAAAGCGGAAAAGCAGTAGTAGGAGATAAAAAGGCAGGAATCTACGGAATACACTGTAGAGTAATACTTATAAAAGAATATAAATAATCATAAGGCTCAAAAACTCTTTTTTTTTTTTTTTTTTGATCTCTGACTTCGTGTACCTCAACTGCGAGCTAAGGGGTTGTTATACCCAAGTGCTGTTAGCACTCCTCTTAATATATACTCCGTAGTTATATGCCCACTACAAGCAATATAACCCAGAATACGCGCAGTGTTTGATTGTTTCTGTCAGATTTAAAACATAAAATTTTGTCATGTACAAGAAAACATAAGTGTAAAGAGTGCCGCAATATGCAAAGTATTCCTCAACCCACAAAGGAAGATCATCAGGGACTTATAGTTCTGTTGGCTCTACTAGCCTTAACATGTCCGATCTACAAAGGGTATCCTAGCGTACAAGCCACTTCAATCACACGTATATTCAAAAAGGTATCCAAGGATTTCTCGCTCTGATACCAGAAAGAAATAAGAGGGAGGGAAATAAGAGAGGGGGAAATATAAACATAACAAATATAAACATAACAGAGATAAAATTTATGAGAATATAAATCAACAAGAACCAAATTAATAATTAATCTTTGTTTTCTTTATAAGTGAGTCTATTATATAAAACGTGTCTCGATATGTGTGTTACACAGCTGATGCAAAAGTTACGCTGATAAGACTTTTGCTTCAATGCTAATAAAACAGAAAACAAAATATAAAATAATTGTGGTAGAGTTTGTACCAGTCTTCCGGTTCGTTTTAATAACAATCACACTTTATCCCCTTCCATACCTCTCATTAAATAACATTAAGGAATATTTATTAAAAATAATGATTATTAGTTAATTAATAATAAATATATATATATATATATATATATATATTAATTATTGTTAATAAACTAATAATCAATTTTTTATGTTCACATTTTCATTACTAGATAAACATGTGCACAGGGACATGTTTTTCCATTAGTCATCATAGTATTTTTTTTAGATATAATAATATTTTCATACATAAAATAAATATTAAATATTAATATATATATATATATATATATATATATATATATAAGTAAATATAAATTTTAGATAACATTAGAATCATTTAAACTTCACTTCTTCTTAAATCATATAAAAATCACTTAATATTTTATTCTATTTAAATTTACTATTTATTATGTTTATCACACCACATATTATCAAACTGTTTATGTATAAATATCTAATCACACATAAAAAAACTTACCTATTTTGACCTAAAACAGTATATTAATTTAAAATGTAATTCTTAAATCAGAAAATTAAATTCTAAAGTGCTAACAATTCAATTATTTACAAAAACAAACCAAACTTTATTCACATCGCCATTAAACCAGATTTAATTAATAATATTGGTGAGCATCTAAAAAATGACATGACCACCAATTTCTCCTCCAAAAGTGAACACAGACAAGAACTGAAAAAGTGAAATGGGGTAGCAAAAAGAAATAAGAAGCATTTACTGTGAATAAGTAAAAGTATCGAAAATATATGGTAACACAATAAATAGTTTTGCATCCATCAACAGTTTTTGCCTTATTAAGAACCATGGATACAGAGTTGAAAAAGAAGTGTGTGTGCCTCTCTTTGACAAATAATCAATAAATGAAGGATGTAAATGAATATTTCAAAATTTGAACATAATTCTAAAATTTTTATACAATTTCAAGAATGGTTAAAATATGACTTACATTATATAGTGTTCCATTTATTTTTCATTCAATTGTCTAGGTAACTAAACGACAAGAAAGTGGTTGAAATTTTGCACTTTCCACATTGAAAATTTAAGATATTCTTGTAATCACACTTTGCAAATTAAAAATGAAAATTATACAGGCACGCCCATTTTTTTAAGTATATGGGTAGAAGGAAGAAAGAGGTAAAAATATAAAGATATTGAGAAGTATGAAAATTTATTTTATAAAAATTAAGAGAGAGATATTAAAGGATAAAAAAGAAGTGTTATTTGTTTTGAGTGCAAGAAAATTTTGATAGAAACATATGGGAATGTTTTTTATTTTAGAAATTCATATCTCTATTTCTTTAATATGTCCCATTTATGTTTTGAGTGCATAAATTAATAAAAACATCATTTTTTATAATTTTCAATACATGTTTAATAACATTTTTATCATAATTTTGACATTCTTTTTACAGAGACAATTACTCATAATTAATAGTATCTTTTATACAAATTTTTCCTTATTGTATGATAGTTTATCTTCTCTCTTTACAATAAAGTATCCATTTTGTTTTCTTTCCACTAAAATGCAACATGTAAAATAGAGTAGGTAAAGCATTCTTTTTTTAATCTTAATAAAACAAATTTCGTTTATGATTTTTAATCTCAAAACCACCATAACTTGAAGCATTATTAGAAGACTTTTAATATCACTCATAATCTTAAATTAAAAAAATATTACTCCATATATCCATAAAACAATTAATTGATACAAATTGCCGTCTACTAACATTATGATATTTTGTATTAATATAACAATGCAAATTCCGATTTATTTAAAATCTCATAGAAGGAATCATTTTATTTTCTTTGAATTTTAAAAAAATCAAGAATATAATTAGTAAAATAATAATTAAAATATTTTTCAACACATATAAATAGAAACACAATTTAATAACAATTAAAATAAAAGGAGAAGATGGAGTATATAATTAAAAGTTTACATTTTCTTATGAGCAGACCAACTTCATTTCTACCTTATTCTTTTCATTTTCATTTTAAAAAAAAAATCAAATGCAGAGGAGTTTTCTAAAAATGGAAAATAAACCCTCAATTTATTTTCCTCCAAACATGTCCAAAAATAATTATTAGGGTACTTTAAATAATGACCAAGTATTGTTTGTAACATAGGTAGAAGATAAGAGAAAGCGACATAATGAGAAGCGAGAAACACGTTTAATATGATTTTTTTTTTTTTAAATCTTGTAAAAAGAAAAAATAGTTGTTTACTTATTCTTCTACCTTCTTCTGGCTACCTATTATTGCATTAACTTACCTATTTGAATCTATAGCATTTTTTTTTTTTTGTAACAGAATCCAAAGCATTTATTATATTTATAGCACAGTGACGCATATACGACCGTTAAAATTCAATTATTCAAAGGTCTAAAACACTTTATCTTATTTTAGGGTGGAGTATGCTAACCCTAGGTCATCAATGTTCCATGAAGTATCCCATAGAATGAAGAAATATTTCATGACTAATCACTAATTAGAATTATAGCTTCATAATATAAGGTTAAAATTACAATAATTAAGAAACACATTGCACACATGTCTCAAACGGTTCAAATCAATCAAATTCATCAATATAGTTTTTTGCATTTGGTTTTGTTAACAATGCAGTTCAAATGTTTGATTAAATGTCTGAATGAATATTTACATGTGATAGTAATAGTCTAAAAAACGAAGTAGTATGCATATTGGATCTCCTTTTAACGGTAACTTCTTTTAGCATTATAAAATCATAATAAAATGAAAGATTAAATATGTTTTTAATCTTTTAATTTTTAATATATTTTAGAATTAGTTTATTTTAAAATTTTGAATTAATTTAGTTTTTTATCTTTTGAAATACGTAAATTTAATATTTTTAATCAAATTTTATTAAGTTTATTTGATATTTCAAACATGTTTCATAATAGTATTTGACTTAACGTTAAAGTCAGAATATGTCCATCAGTGTAAATAACTCAAATGCAATCCTAAAATGCGTACGAAACATCAAATAAACCTAACAAAATTAATTTAATTAAAAGAACTAAATTCACATATTTCAAAAGATAAAAGACTAAATTAGTTCAAAGTTTCAAAATGAACTAATTCAAAATTCACTGAAAGATAAGAGACAAAAAATATATTTAACCATAAAATCAATAAATTTTTCAGTCCGGTATTAAATATTTGGTAACATGAATAATTCCTTTTTTATCAAGAATAAATATTAAAAAAAAACCATAGAACAATATTTATGACTAGATACCGCAACAATCGCCTGCTAAATTCTTGCTTAATTGAAAATAAATAAATAAAAACGTGACTTTTACTCTGATATTAATAATTCGATAAAATATTTTGCTTATTATTAAACGGATAATTATAGACCTCTCTACGTAAAACGGTAATAATAACTTCTAAAAAATCGAACAACTAAAAACAAACCAATAATGTAAGGGATATAATGAAGAGCTATTATAGATTAACAAAGTGTTTTTAACAAAGTTTTAGCAAAGTTTCTCATCTAGGTAAAAAAATATTATTTTATTATTTTATTTTAATTAAAAAATAAAAATTAATCTACTTTAATTCCATTTTTAAAAACTTTGTTAAGATTGTCAAAAAAGAAAATTTGTCAACAGGTAATTTATGAATTATTTGTTCTGAAAGTGAAATATTTCATCTTATATACTTCATACCGATATTCTTCGTGTATTGTCGTATATGTTTACATATAAAAAATAAATTGAAATACATGTTTTGATTTATTTAGTTGATATATTACGTTGTTCCATGTTTTAAAATAAGGTTAAAATACTCTATTGGTTTATGTTTTTGTTAAAAAATCTCAAATAGGTCCTAAGATTTTTTTTAGTCTCAATTAAGTCCATATTTTTGAAAATGTGTAACAATTAGGCCCATTCCGTTAGTATAGAGTTAACGGTGTTAAAGATGTGCCACGTGTCAACTCCACATTTTTTTTGAATTTTTTTAAAAAATTTTTAATTTTTTTTGAATTTTTTTGAATTTTTTTTTTTTGAAAATTATTCATGCCACGTGTCACGTCAGTATTGTGCCACGTGTCAAGTCAGTAAGGTGACACGTGTCAAATCATTGTCTGAATCTCAATTTGGTCCATATATTTGTTATTTTTATTACATTTCAGTCTATTTTTTTAAAATTTATTAAATATATTTATTTTAACTTTTTACAAAATTGTTTTAAAATTTTATATTTAAATTTATAAAATTGTTAATTTTAAACCAACTCTAACATTTGTATATAAATTATTTAAAAAAATTTTGTAACAAGTTAAAATAAATATTTTAAAATTTTAAAACAAAATATAAAATAAACTTAATATTATTAAAATGTTTAATAAAAATATCATTATAAAATTTATATAAAAGTTAAATTTGATCTCAATTTGGAGAGGATGAAATTAAAAATTAAAAAAAAATGGATTGAAATATAATTAAAATAACAAATATATGAACCAAATTGAGATTCAAACAATGACTTGACACGTGTCACCTTATTGACTTGACACGTGGCACAATATTGATGTGACACGTGGCATGAATAATTTTCAAAAATAAAAATTAAAAAAATTAAAAATAAATTAAAATAAATTAAAAAAAAATTAAAAAATTAAAAAAAATGAGAAGCTGACACGTGGCATATCCTTAACACCGTTAACACTATACTAACGGAATGAGTCTAATTTTTACACATTTTAAAAAATATGAACCTAATTGAGACTAAAAAAAATCTTATGACCTATTTGAGATTTTTCAACAAAAACATGAACCAATGGAGTATTTTAACCTTAAAATAATAACTTCAAAGAAAGTTGGAATGTACCAAAGAGAGTTAACTTTTTTGATTTTTCAAAATACCCTACAATTTATGCACTACACATGAAGTGAAAAGGTAAACGAGTAAAATGTTTTATAATATGATAGATGGGAAATTTTTTATTAAATGAATAATGTTATGTAATGATTTTCTATTCATGTATAGAATAAAGAGTTCAGTGATTAAAAGTCTAAAAGATGAAAAACAATAAAACTTACTCTACTAGATATACTTGAATGAAACTTACATTAGAGTTTCAATTCCTATTCCTATATATGTAAAACGTTGAACGCAGACTTAGTTTGATTTAAAGAACAATTGGGCCAAACTAGTAATAATTTGAACAAAAGAAAAGAATATACATATATTACAAGTATGACAGTGAAACTTGATGATTAATAAAAACAAGTTGATGATAAAAAAAGGGACTTGTTAATTTAGACTATTAATTTTGTTCATTATTATTTTACAAATGGATAATGAATGTTCTTTGTTGATTTTTTTAGTGTTATTTCTCTAATGTTATTTTTCTAATGTTATTTGTCTACTACACCTTTAAAATAAGCTAATCTTGATGTATTAATTTTTTTAATATATTTTAAAATATTAAAATTGTAACATTCAGTGGAAACTATTAAGTACAATATTAATATTATAATAAAGTAAAAAATAGATAGTTAAAATTATATAAAATATTAATATAGTTATAAAATAATAATCATATATATATATATATATAACTATTCTTAAACATAATCAAGATATAACTTTATTGAGCAATCTCAATATTGTCCATCAGAGAAGCATGCATCCTTAAGTGTGTCCTCCTCTAGTCACACAGTGAAGTGATCATTGCAAAAGAAAGTCAAACAACACATAAATCACAGGGTAAACTAATATAGAAAGAGAATTGTACATAAGAAAATAAATCATATCACTTTAGCATCAATATATTAACAATACATGATTATACACAAATAGTAGTTGACACTAAACTCAATTATCCCGATACATGTCATTGATATAGGATTCATCAAAGTGTGCACTTGTGATGGTTTCTAGACTCCGCAAAGTTCAAAGCCACATGGGGTTATCAGTCAACCACAAAAGATTAATCCCTTTCATGCTTAAGACCAAAGAACAAGTCCAATGGTTAAGATTTCTTGATACTCTCACTACATAACTTATTATACTCTATTTGAGTGTGAATGATTATTAGAGTTCAAAATACCTCCTTCTAGACATCTCATTTATCAATGCATACACTAATAATACCATCACTAAGAATTTCCCTTGAAATCCTCCAACTTCATCTTATATGCTTACCACAACAGATTCTATTCAATTCATCATAACAAGAACCATAAATATGCTTCATTTCAAACACAAAACACCCAAATACAACCAAACAATGAAAAACAGGCAAAATAAGACATATTTGACACTAACCGCCATTTGCCTTGTAAAAATGGGCGCCTAGTGCCAACATCTCAGCACTCAGCGCCATTTGTCTCATAAAAATGGGTGCCCAATGCTAGAATGTCAGTGCTCAACGCCATAAAGCTAAAATGCTCCCAGGTCTACAGTGGTCTCCAACGCTCAACGTCACATATCCAGCGCTCAACGCCAATCAACTTGTAAAAATTAGCGTTCAGCGACAACATTATGGGGCTCAACACTACATAAGATTTAAAAAAATGCAATTTAAGGTTTTTGGACAATTTGGACTTGTTTCATAACTCAAATTGGTACTCCTCCTTTAGGTATTGGTTTAAAAATTGTTAATCATAGGATTTGGTACCAATTTTATCAATGACTCAAATCCTAAATTTCCCCAGTTACCTCAAAATAATCAACCAATCATACATAATTCATCAAACAATTCACATACTAAAATCATTCATACTAACAGTAATCATTACCAAACTCAATCAACCACAAGCTTGCAAATATTAATGTTTATCAAACTTACACGCAAAGACAAAGACTAGTTTCCCTTACCTAGTGAAAAGCTCGTCTGACTCTAACAACACCAAAACCTTCCCCAAACCACGTGATACTCTATCTATACATAGAAATACTACAAAAATGATCAGATCATACCTTCATCACCATTGATCAAGAGAAAACCAAACAAAAGACTAAAGGAATACATGCAACCTCAAAGAGAGACACATGCAAGCAAGGATGATAAAAAATTACACAAAAGAAAAAGTTGAAAATCAACTTACTCAAATGGAAAAATTGATCGGATAAACTTGAAGATCTTGTTGCAAGGATCACACAAGCGGTCTCCGATCTTCAAACAAATGAACAAGAAATCAGGTAGCTTAGAGAGAGATTTTTAGAGAGATAAAATATTTTGAAATAAAAAGATCTCTTTATAAAATTTTTATTTATAATAAACATATCATTATTAAAATAATATGGTCTCGTTATTTTAAAACACTATTACTCGTAAAATACTATTTTTTGTTCTCAGAAAAATCATACGTCAATATATTTTAATAATACAATATATAGAAAATAACAACAATAAAAATTAGAAAATCCAAATTTAGTGTTTGCTGGTGCTATTGTGCAAGTTGCATTCTTAATGAACAACGAAGATGAAAAAGTTTCATATTTGTTCTTCCTTCCGAGATTTTAAAAAGTAAATGAAATTTTTGTTATGGCACATCAAATTCCAAACATGATGACATATTGAATCATCATGAACATGCATAGCACTTTAGTTTAACAGAGCAAACCATAACAATACTAGAATGATACATTTTTGTGCCAAAGGAGGAATAAAAAAAATAATGTTCTAAATTTGTGAGATTGATACAAACAATATATCTTATTTTAAAGAATTAAAAAAAAATTAACCCTTTAAAACTATATATCATTTATAAAAAGTAATATAAATTAGTCTAATGGATTATTACTACTTTAAATACAAAATAGGAAAAGAGGTAATAAATATTTATTAAACATTTCAATAAATACTTCAATGACATTAAATTGTATACTTATTATTATTATTTCTTAATTCTTTAATCATTACCATGAATATAATTATTAGAAAAATTGATATAAAATTTGTACATTAAAATGTTATGAAAATTTTTAATTATTACAAGAAAACCTCCTTCTCTTGAACCCTACTGTGGAGTGGGTAGAATGTAACTGTTTCTAAGTTATCATTAAATCAGAAATTGTGAAGAAGTCTATTTACAAAAAATTAAAGTGTAGTTATTATAAAATTTAAATAATTACTGGGCTTTCAAAGTTAAATCTATTTACAAAAACAATCTTTTCATCACAAAAACTATTTTAAAATAATTATGCACCAGTCCAAACCCATTACTATAAATTAACTTCTACTTCACTTCAGAAGTCAGATTTAAATTGAAACGATGTAAAGGCTTGAATTAAAAAATAGTCTAATAAATAGAATTTGTCTAAAATCTAACATAAGTCGGAAGAAAAAAAAAACTGAATCAGTTTCCCAATTGAATGCATTGAATTGGTTTCAAATTAGATTTAGACATTATCCGAAACACATACACAAACTCTACAGAACAGATTCAATTGCGATAAATAAAAAAAAAGGGGTAAGTACAGTGACAACTACCCTAATCAGTTCTAAAAATCTTGCATCAGCAGATAAGAAAATTCGCAAAGCATAACACAAACACTTAATTTTCATGCACCAAACCGTCATACTAATAATGAACACTCTTTGTTTATGTAAGTGCGTGAAACAATTCAAGAAAAAAAAACCACACACACTTTTCCTTTCCCGCATCAGATTCCGTGTATGCCAGAATAATCAACACCGTTTCAATTAATAGCATCTTTCTTCACACATTTAAATGAGGCATAACTGAAACTCCATAACCATCTTCTTCTTCCTTATTACAAGTGTTTTATCTGGGCGTTAAAAATGTGGCACGTGCGTTACTTGAATCAACTATGTATCATCAATGCTTAAACAGAGTCTAATTAATTGTACACATAACAATCATCTAATCAAACCAAAGAGCAGAAACAGAAATAAACAAAGTAAGATAATTAGATAAACCATGAAGATTTGTTCAGCAGAGAAGGAGTAATAATAAAACAGAGGAAACAAATGAAATGGTTGAAACTAAAAGCATGTACTTTGCATGAGAATGCATACATCAAGAGGATGACATACATACAACTTGCATGCATCAGAAAATTTTCCTTTTCCATCTGTCTCAGATTAAAAAAAAAAGAAAAAAAGAAAAAGAAAAGAGAGCGATGGAGGAGAAACTTCTCTCCCCGGTTTCGTTTTGTCTCGGGAGGAACAAAACGGGGAGAGCGAATGGGATCGTTCCACGTGTCCGATAGGACTCTCCCAGTGGTTTTCTAGCGTTAGATCACAAGTGCAAGAAACGGGCGAGTTGGGTGGGGTTCACCACGCCGGGGAGCTGGGTCCCACCACCCTTCAACAAACTCGCCACTTCGGCGTACCTTTCCCGCTCCTGCTCCGTCCGCTGGTACGGCGGCGGCGCCGCCGTAGGCTCTGCTTCTTCGCCGCCGTCCTCCGTCGACTTTCCTTTTGGTGGGGCCCAGGGCTGACCCAGTAGGGTGCCTTTGGTGAGGAACTCGTGGGCCAGGTAGCCCGCTAAGAGTTGGTTGGAGGGCTTGGGCTCCACGAAGACGGCTTTGCTGGTGGCGGTGATCGGGTCGACGGGCCTATCTGGCTTGAGTATTTTGGTGGTGGGTGGTGCGGGTATGGGCTTGGGCCTGTCAAATGGGTCATCTCTCTCTTTGCGCTTATTGGTAGGTGTCAACACACGACGTGGGGGGAGACGCATCGTTTTGGTATTCATGGCTTTCTATCCGCATGCCACGTCACTACCAAACCACCCTCAAAACAAAACTGACACAAATAGTTTTGTTTTCAAACAATAAAAAAAAAAGAAAAAAACAACGGTAATTATTTATCTATCTTCTGGTGAAAAGTGAGGGGTAAAAAGGTAAATTTTGAAAATACAGGGGGTAAAAGGATAAATTGACACAAAACGGATGGGGCACGCTATGGTGAAGACGATGTGATGGGAGAGAGAGACAGGGACGAGAGAAACTTGTGGCCGGAATCTGGCAATTATCAAGATTTAATAAAAACAAAATAAGAGATGAGGTAGAGAGAGAACAGAGAAGATGAGAGAGAAGGAAGAGAGAGAGAGAGAGCGAAAAAGAGAGAATGTAAGAGAAAAATGTGAGAAGAAGAGAATGCGCAGCGGGTCAGGGACTTCGTTATTTATAGTGCTTCTTCTCTCTAATTGCCCCTATGAAGTTCAGCTAATTACTAAAATACCTTGGTTGACCTAAATTACTCAATTACCCTCCCGTTTTATAATTATCTTCCCAAAATGAAGATGGAAAATTTTCCCCTTTTAAGCTTTTTCTCATGCGCCGAGGATTGGTTCAGATTGCATTTGCTTCCTTCCACCGCGGCGGACGGCGATTGGTTGAACGGGAGGGGGTAATTAATTATTCGTTCTGTTTATTTTATTAATTTTCTGGTAATTATTTAATTCTTGGAGTGGTTTGATTATATGATTGGGTTTGGGTCTCAAGCATGCCATTGCTATTCTGTGGAATTGCATGAGATACGAAGAAGGTGAAGAGTTGTCTCATTGAAATTGTTTTGTTTTGCTCGATTTTGCAGTAAGGCCTATTCAAGCTTTATTCACTTGAATGTTTATATTAAAAATACATTATTACCACTGGTGATGATAGGGTCTGAAAAATGAATTCCCCCAAATATTGCTTCAGACACGTAGGTTTATTTTGGTGACTATCTTATAAAGTTCTTCTTTCTGTTAATTAAATAGAATGTTGAAATGCAGAGAGATATGTATTTAATCTTAAAAATTGGAGAAATTGTGACTGATTTTAACCTTAAATTTTGTTCTGCCAGGTTTCCTGGTTCATCCACTATGATGGCAGGCACCATATTCTGCAAATAAGGAAATTAGTAATTGAGTTTTAATCCCAGAGTAAGTAATTTCATGAACAGTCCTTGGATATGATTATTTGCCATGAAGCTGCTCAAGTTTAAGTAGCAGATAATTTTCTGGAGAAATTTTGTTTTTATGCTGATCAATATTCAACTGTTACGACTTCTATATCTTACCCTGTTTCACTTTCCTGCACTACTTTAGTATAAATTTCTGTTTTTATTAAAAGAATGCCTTTTTTTCTTGTTTTGCCATGTTAATTAGTCTTCGCGTCATATTCATTCTAAAGTGATTTTTTTAGTTATAATCAATTTAAATATATACTTTACTTGTGTTTAGCAATTTTACATTAAATAAATTAAAATAAAGGTTATCTTATAACTCTAAAATAAGCAAATCTATATTTGAATATAACTTTTAATCACTATCTAAACGCGTTTAAGTAAAATGCTATTCAGCCCAAGACGCGTAGCCATACACATTTCCTTCACCCATTGGAAACTAAATTTAATGAAAATTATAAAATAACATGATAAACTTGTTTTAAACATAGTGTTCTTTCTTTCTTTTTATTTTTCTGGAAATAATCTGAATGCTTATTAAAACGCAAGTTAACATGTTGATGATACCACTAAGATTAAAAATTAGAGCTTAAGTTTGAAGCATTACCTGTATGAGAATTTTGACTTATCGTATATAATTTTGATAGTGAACTTCTTTAACCAGTATTAGAATTTTCGTATTAGTCAATTATTTAAAACTCAGATTGTGTAAGTCAACTCCTTTATTTACTAGGTGGGCAATGTATAATTAGGTTAAACTGTTAATAAAATACTAATTTAAGTTTATGTAAATAATGATAGACTCGTGTTGTTTAATCAAAGTGATTAGGATTTGATTCTTAATTTTTGAAAAGTGACTAAATGCTCCTTCCTAATGAACAAAACAAATGTTAATAAGGTTATTCCTTTGATGAATCCATTTTCTTATTATAATAATCATATAAAAGTTTAGATCTAATCCTTTATACAAACTAGTCTCGAGTATTACCACCAATAGTTCATAGCCCAATAATCTTCATAAACGTGTAGAGTTCATATTGTATTCAAATTTTCTTGCTATTGCAGTTACTTTTTTTGGTTAAGGCACTCCTAACCTTTTTATTGTTGAATCTTTTGTTGCTATTGACATTTACGTTTTTAGTTTCAGTAATTCTTTTTTTCCAAAAACATGAACGATTTGAAAATCCTTGAGAATTTTTTATTAAAATTTCTTTTCTTATAGAAAAAATAATTGTTATAAATCTCCACATATAAAAGAAAATGTCAATATTTGTTTATTTCTTAGTAGAACTATTATAATTAAATAGAAAAGACTACATTGTTGCATTAACAAATATTAAGAAATTTCATTGAATAATTTGTTTATATGTAAATGCGATTAAGTTAAACAAATAAAATTAGCAAATGAATAATGTTATATAATACTATATTCTGATGTATGATATGGTTCGGTTAATGATTAAGATGATAAATGGAAAACTTTTACTATATATAAAGAGACAACAAAGATACTAAAGATGTCTTTTCTCTTTGAAAAACAAGTAGTATTTGGATGAGGAAGATTTATTTTTATAAATAATTTGAAGTGTTTTGTAATAATACGTTATTTGGATAAATAGTTTAAAAAATTAAAATTTAATTAATATCAATTCAACACTTTACCAAATTCTGAGTAAATACAATAAACCAATTTCAATTATATTTTTAAAATTTTGAAATTCAATTACGTTGTTATAATACATATATAACGTATAATAAGTAATGTAAATTTTTATACATGTCAATCATTTTATGAAGCATGTGTAGACGATAGACCATTGAATTTATTCCCTACTATCTCCGGTGGTTTGTTATGCTGAAAAGATATTTATAAAATAATAATAATAATAATAATAATAATAATAATAATAATAATAATAATAAAATACCACAAAGTTAAGCAATTGACGTGGTAGAAAAATGACAACTCAAAAGGGATAAAGCAAGCATATGAGTTATGAAAACATCTCAAATAAACTTCTAAAAGAAAAGACATGTTAATCTGAGTTCTATAATTATAAGGAAGCACAAATCAACACTGCTGAAAACTTGTTAAACTATTGGACGATTTGTTCTTATATATAAAACTTGTAACAGCTTAAGTCAAACTAAACAAGAAAAACTTCTACTTATTATAATACAAATCTTATTTCTAATTTTCAAACTCAACCTAATTTATAAACGTTACAATGGTGAGAAAAAGATACATATGATCTTAAACTCAAACTCACTGTTTGATTGAGATTTGATTAATGACATTCATGGTACCTGATTTACTTTTGTAATATTTTTTTTCTTCATTAATTATTATGTTAGAAATAAAACTGGTAATATTGACTTTGATATAACTACGAGATCAAGTACTTGCTCAAAGTTATAACTTTAATTAGAGTTCAACTATTTTTCTTTAAAAATGTAGAATTAAGTGTGAAAAGCTTGAATCTTGAAAACAAGTATTTTACTTTGGAAACATGAATATATTTGTTATTCTCAAGCCAACTTTTCCGAAATCGAAGGAACACTCTTTTAGTTGTCAATTTTGAGTATTAAAATATCTATTTCTGTTACCTTTCAAAATTAGTTTTATAAATATATTATATTTTTTTCTTAAAGATAGGAAATAGAAAAAAACAGTTTATATATATGAAAATATACTTTACCAAACATTAGAAACGAGATTGAGGTTTTCCTTTTACGATACAAAAGTAAGAAACCTTTTCCTTCTTCTTTTCCACTTTTTGGGCATTGAGAGTCTGCAGTTCCAACTCCTTCCACGAGTGCATGAGGGTAGGAGGTGTTGTGTTAACCTTGGGGAGCGATCTGTGTTAATCGGTTGCACCTCGGCCATGCCGGAATTTCGCTTTCAGGGTAGTGGTTCTTCCATGACACAACTATCTTGATTTCTGTCTTGATAATTTGTTATATTGCTAACAATCTGCTATTTTGATTTCTCTATTTTGCTAAAAATCTGAAAGTGAAACCCTATTCCTTTTCAAAATTCTTCAACGATGGTTGTTGCGTCTGGTTCTGTTCTCAAATCACTGCCCGATCTCTCCAAGCTTGAACCTTTAGATGGAATCAACTACAAACGTTGGTCCCAAAAGCCTTTAATCTTCTTCGAACGGCTTGAGGTTGATTATGTTCTGTTCACTCTTGTTCCCGATAATGATCTCGTTGTTCTTGCTACTCCAACAGTCACACCTTCAACGGAAAAAACGAGAAAAGATGATGAGGAGTCAAAGGCAAAATATGTGAAGGATAATAAAGTTGTCAGGGGTCATCTTCTCAATCACGTGACCAATGCTCTCTTTGATATTTTTGTTGAACAGAAATACGCAAAGGAAATATGGGATAACTTGGAATCAAGGTATGGTGTCGATGATGTTGGAAGGAAAAAATACGTGGTGGGAAAATGGATGGAGTTCTAGATGGTAGATGACAAGCCTATAATAGAGTAGATTCACGAGTATGAGAACTTGGTTGCAGATGTGCTAAGAGAAGGCATGAAAATGTGTGATGTCTTGTAGGCTAATGTTTTGTTGGAAAAATTTCCACCTTCATGGATGATTACAAGAACCATCTGAAACACAAAAAGAAGGACTTGTCTTTACAGGAGTTGATAAGTCACATGAAAACTGAGGAGGCTAATCGTTTGAAAGATAAGAAAAATTTTGTTTCTTCTATTTTTGTTAAAGTTAACTTGGTTGAACCTTCTTTTGCCTATAAAGACAGGTACAAAGCCAAAGGAAAGAAATTCAAAAACAACAGATATCACAAACACCCCAAAGGTGATAAAGGGAAGAATCACAATGGCAAAGTGATACTCTGTTTTGAATGTGGAAAACCAGGCCACAAGTCATACCAGTGTTGGAACATGAAGGATAAGAAACCTATTAGTAAGCCCAATAACGTTGCACCACAAGCCAATGTTGTTGAAAAGGAAGATATAATTGTTGTTGTGGTGGTAGAAGCAAACCTGTTGGAAAACAAGGTAGATTGGTTGCTAGACACTGGTGCCACCAGACATATTTGCTCCAACAAGGCTCTTTTCCAAGAATTTTATGATGCAGTAAATGGTGAACATGTCTTTATGGGCAATTCATCCACAATTATGGTGCTTGGTAAAGGAAAAATATTCCTAAAACTTACCTCTGGAAAAACTTTAGCTTTGAATGATGTGTTGTATGTTCCCTCCCTTCGTAGGAACCTAGTTTCTAGTAGTTTGCTTAATAAGGTTGGTTTGAAACTTGTGTTTGAGGGTGATAAAGTGATTTTAGCAAAAAATGGGGATTTTGTGGGTAAGGGATACTTGTCTGATAAGCTGTTTATTCTGAACTATGTTCCTATTATTGCTAATGAAAGTACCTTTAGTTGTGCTTATATTGTTGAACTGTTAGCTTATGGCATGGTAGGTTAGGCCATGTAAATTTTGGGTCCATCAAAAGATTGAAAATATGCATCTTATAAATACGTCTAATGAAAATGAGTATTCTAAATGTACGGTTTGTGTTGAAGCAAAATTTACAAAGAAACCTTTTAAACAAGTCACTTCCAGAAGCACTGAATTGCTTGAATTGGTACGTTCTTACTTGGCTGAATTTAAAAATACAATGAGTAAAGGTGGCAAAAAATATTATATAACTTTTGTTGACGACTTTTCCAGATATACTAAGATTTATTTTTTTAAAGTCAAAAGATGAGATTGCTCAAATCTTTTTAAAGTATAAAGCTAAAGTAGAAAATCAATTGGATAAAAAGATTAAAAGACTTAGGTCTGATAGAGGTGGTGAATATAATACAAATTATATTAAGGAGTATTGTGATGAAAATGGTATTATACATGAATCTTTTGCCCCTTATACACTTGAACAAAATGACATAGCTGAACAGAAAAATAGGACACTGAAAGAAATGATGAATGCTATGTTATTAAGTTTTGGGATGCCTGATGACATGTGGGGTGAAGCTGTTTTGTCTGCATGCTATATTCTGAACAAAGTTCCTCATAAGAAACTAGATAAAACTCCTTATGAACTATGGAAAGGTTTTTCACCCAACTTAAATTATTTAATGGTTCGGGGGTGCTTCGCTAAAGTTGCATATTCAAAATTTAGAAAACCTAACATTGGACCTAAAACCTTTGATTGTGCATTCATTGGCTATGCTCAAAATAGTGTTGCATACAGATTCGTGTTTGAATGATAATTTTATTTATGAATCTAGAGATGTTGAATTCTTTGAACTTGTGTTTCCTCTTAATAAAACGATAACTGAAAATGTTGCTTTGTCAAGGGTTGATATGGTAAATGAATCTACTTCTACTGATCATGTGAATGAACTTAGAAGGAGTAAGAGGAAGAGAACTAAGAATATCTTTGGGCCTGATTTTTTGACTGCGTTTATTGTTGAAAAACCTCATAAAATCAATGAGCAATTTGTTTCTATATTTTTGATTGGTGATGATCCTAAAACCTATAAAGAGGCATTAAGCTCTATAGATTCTAGCTTTTGGAAAGAAGCAATTAAAAGTGAATTAGACTCTATTATGATGAACCACACTTGGGATTTGGTTGATTTACCTAAAGGTAGTAAACCTATTAAGTGTAAATGGATCTTCAAAAAAAAAAAAAAGATTAGATGGGTCTATAGAAAAATTCAAGCCTAGACTAGTGGTAGTGGGATATACACAAAAGGAAGGTATTTATTATTTTGACACTTATTCTCCTATGACCTAAAATTGCTACTATTAGATCTTTGATTGCTCTTTCAGCTATTCGAGGTTTGATAATTCATCAAATGGATGTAAAAATGGCTTTCCTTAATGGAGACTTGGAGGAAGAAATTTACATGGACCAACCAGAGGGATTTGTAGTTGCTGGACAAGAGGCCAATGTATGCAAGCTTATAAAATCTCTCTACGACCTTAAACAGGCACCCAAACAATGGTATGAAAAATTTGATCGTACTTTAGTAAACAATGGGTATGTTGTGAATGCCTCTAATTCATGTGTTTACTCTAAATTGTTTGGTTCTAATTGTGTGATTATATGTTTGTATGTTGATGACATGCTCATTTTCGGCTTTAACTTGGAAGTAATAAATGATACCAAGACGTTTCTAATTGCTCACTTTGAGATGAAAGATTTAGGTGAGGCAAATGTTATTCTTGGTGTCAAAATAAGGAAAACTGAATTTGGCTTTTCATTATGTCAATCATACTACATTGAAAAGATACTTAAGAAATTTGATTGTTTTGATACAATGCCTGTAAGAACTCCTTATGACCCTAGCATGAGTCTTAAAAGAAACAATGGTGATAGTGTTTCATAAGCTGAATATGCTAAAATTATAGGAAGTGTTATGTATCTCATGAACTACACAAGACCTGATATTGCTTATGTTGTAAGTAGACTAAGTAGATACACTCATAATCCTAATAGTGAACATTGGAACACACTTCATCAATTGTTAAAATACCTTAATGGAACTATGAATTTATGTCTGCATTTTAACAATTTTCCTACTGTTTTAGAAGGTTATTGTGATGCAAACTGGGTGACAGATAATAATGAAGTGAGTTCTACTAGTGGATATGTGTTCACTTTAGGGGGAGGAGCTGTTTCATGGAAATCTTCCAAACAGACCTGTATTGCTCGTTCCACTATGGAATCTGAATTCATCGCTCTTGAGCTAGCAGGTCAAGAAGCTGAATGGTTGAAAAACTTGTTAGGTGATATTCAATTATGTGGTCTTCTGTACCAATATCATTGCATTGTGATTCACAAGCTACTATTGGAGTTGCCAAAAATTATGTATATAACGACAAAAGAAGACATATTCGTATAAGGCATGGTGTAGTTAAACAACTTTTGAAGAATGGAATAATTTGTCTAGAGTTTGTGAGATCAGAAAGAAACCTAGCAGATCCTTTAACAAATGGATTGAGTAGGAGAGTCATTCAAGAGACTTCTCAAGGGATGGTACTTAAGCCTTTGGCTTGAAAATATTGTGATGCACTACAGTCCATCCTTGTACCTATGGTAGTGCTTAAATCCATAACTCTATGTGTTGAGTGGTCCTCAATAGGACTTGATGAATGATTGTGATATGAGTCTAAAGGACTTAATAACTTTATAGCTCTATTTGTTGAGTGGTCTATTGTGATAGACTTGATAAAGTTATTGTTTAGATGAGTTTGAAGGTGGGCCGCCTTCCATGAAAGAATACAAAATTTACTTTCTAGAGCACTCATGGAACCAAGGAATATGCGCATGGCCTTTAATAGCGCTTGTATTGTATCGAGGAATAATAGACATCAATGAATTGATACGTGTTATGGGGGTCTCAACCTAAGCCTTTGAAAGTTCAAGAATTATTTCACTTTCATTAGCTATATATTTACCTCATTTCACTATACATTAATTCAATCGAAAGATATTAATGTTTAAGTAACTTAGTTCCTTCTGCTTGCCCAGGAATGTATTTTTAAACATATAGTCATATGTGGGGGATTGTTGGGAATATGACTATATTTGTTATACTTAAGCCAACTTTTCCGAAACTAAAGGGAGCACTCTTTTAGTTGTCAGTTTTCATTATAAAAATATCTCTTTCTATTACCTTTCAAAATCAATTTTATAAATATATTATATTTTTCCTTAAAGATAGGAAATAAAAAAAAGCAGTTTATATATATATATATATATATATATATATATATATATATATATGGAAATATACTTTACCAAACAGCAGAAACAAGATTGGGGTTTTCCTTTTATGAGACAAAAGTAAGAAACCTTTTCCTTCTTCTTTTTCACTTTCTAGGCATGTAGAGTCTGCAATTCCAACTCCTTCCACGAGCGCGCACGAGGGTAGGAGGTGTTATGTTAACCTTGGGGAGCGAACGACGTTAATCGGTTTCACTTTCAAGGCAGTGCTTCTTTCACGACACAACTGTCTTGATTTTTGTCTTGATAATTTGTTGTATTGCTAACAGTCTGCTGTTTTGATTTCTCTATTTTGCTAACATTTTATATATATATTATGTAGTTTTCATATTCTTCATTTTTATTTTTATTTTTTAACTTATTTTCTTCTTACAAAAGTAATAAATTATGTTCATTGTACATTTTTTTATTTTATATTTTCAGCTCATTTAACATTTGCTAATTGTTTTGATTATATTTTTTGTTATAAATGTTTTTTAGATACTGATTACATTAGATTCTATATTTAAAAGCCTTCAAAATTTATACATGTTTTTATGGATTTGGAGTTTTATGTAGGAATGACAATCACATGAGATGGGTTCCGTTTCATTCTTCCATTCCATCTTTAAAGTAAAAATTTACCTTCATATTCAACGAGTATAAAATTGTTGTTTTATCTTCATTCCCATTGAATAATGGATATACAAGTACCTGCATTTGTATTTAGTTTCTTATTTTTCAAAATATTAATTAACATAGATTTTAAATACCATGAAAGATAATTTGTTGTTATGAAGATAATGGTGTTAGTACTTATAAATTTTGATCTCTAGATTCTTTTTTCAAATTAATATAGGTAATATACGATCAAAAGAAAGAAGAACAAATGAAGTAAAGTTGACGAAGTTAAACAATGTTTTTAAAACATTTTTTATCTTAAATTTGGCAAGTTACATAAGGAATTGGAGTTTATCAAAGGAATATAGGTTCTTTTCACCTAATGAATTAGGGTTTTGGGTAAATTTATGATTGATGTTAATGTTGAAAGCCAAAGTAGATGTTTAGTTAAGTCTAACCCTAACAATTTACTCCTTTTGCAAAAACTCAACCTATTAGTTTACTAATTTTTCATAACACAAGACAGAACAACACTGGAAATAACTTTGGACAAAAACGTTGGTCCCAGACAACGGCGCCAAATTTGATCAAGATCATACCCCGACCAAATAGAACAATTTAAATGTAGTACTTAGGAAGTGATCCTAAGGTCGTCTCCCAATGACCAATATTATCAATCAAAGATTCTCAATGCAACACAAAGGGGGGTGGCAGATTCAATACATAATTCAAATCGTAATTGCAAATTCATAAAATAGTGAACAAAAACAATATTGATTCCTTGATCCAATTGAAATTCCACCAATCACATGTCACGAAATTACTTGGTTATGTTAACTCTCATAAAACTCATGATCATGCAACTAAGCGAAGCTTAAAAACGAGTTCATCATGCAATTAAGCAAAACATACATCATTCAACTTCTATTGCACAAATTAAGCTATTGTGATACAACCCACACTCATTGAGCATGAACAAAGGTTGATGTGAAATGCACAACAGAAATGTGAAATTGTGATTAAGCATCTACCAATTTTGCATTCCTTCCAAAGACAATGAAGAGTAAACAAAATTGAAATTGAAATACGAATCAACAACCTCAAGGTTTCATTTCAATTTCTTCAAGGAATCAATACAAGCATATTAGCTAGACATGGAATCCAAAATACAAATCAAGGGAAAACAAAAATGTATCATTCAATTGAAGAAATGTTGTAGAAATGTTAACCAATGACAAAGCATAACATGAAAACGTGAACTAAGCAAGAAAAATGAAAACCCAAGGTTGGGTGTTGTTCCAAAGTGAAAACAAAACTGAATAAGCTTCAAAGAGAGACTAATTCAAATTTTCACTGAAAGTTGAAGGACCAAAAACATTTTAACCCTAAAATAAATTGTAAAAATGAAACATTCGATGGTGAGCCAACCCACTAACTCACCAACATGTTACAAGTTGAGTCAAATTACAAAATTTCTAGCTCACCAAAAAGTGAGTCGAGTTGAATTGTCCCTTTTAGCTCAAGCCGTCGTGTGTAAATCCCTATGAGTCAAGTTAACTCACTTTGACACCCCTAGGTATTGGATTGAACTAGTATGGTTGGTATAGCATAAATATGCATATTTGCGTTTTCTACAAAATTATGCAAACTTATTGGGCAAGAGATTGTATCACTAGGCAACGTCAGAGTTAGAGAGTCACTGATTTGATATAGTCGTTGGGTGAGGATATTCTCACCGAGCAACTCTAAAATCAGAGAGTTCACTGATTTGATTGTCTAAACAAAAATATTATTATTTTAGTTGAAAATATGTTTTAGTAGCTTATTATATTTTGTCTAAATTATTTATACTAATGGTGGTAAGAATGTAATATATATATATATATATATATATATATATATATATATATATATATATATATATATATATATATAAACCCTCATGAATATAAAAAGTAAGGTTTAGTCACATGGAAGGTTCCATTTTCGTTAAAAAATTTTAATTGGGTACTCTAGTTTTAAGTCGTTCCAATTGGGTCTTATTTTGAAATTTTTTTTCAAATACCAAATAATAAATACAGGGACCAAATCGAGATTTTTCACATAAACAATTGACACGTGACAGAACCATAATTTAACACATGGCAGATTTTATTTTTTGTTTTAATTAATTTTGTTAATTAAAAATATAAAAAAAAAATAAAAAAACAAGTTGACAGATAGAAAAATCCTAATTTGACACATATAAGTTATTTTTTTAAAGTAAAAAAATCATGAATTAACAAGTGACACAAAATTAACGTCACAATAATACCCTAATAGAAAATAATCAAATTAAAATAAATTTTCAAAAATAATACCTAATTGAAACGACTTAAAACCGAAAATCCAATTAAAATGTTTTAAGGTGATCTTCCTATGATTAAAACTAAAAGCAAATAATTTTTTATCTGTAACTAAAACAAAGTAGGTTTATATTTATGAAGAAATTTTAAAAATATATCGAATCCTCGACTAAAAAGAATTTATTCCATATTTAAGTAATTATATTTAAATAAACTATAAATAAGGTCTTGTTATAGTTTGTTTTTCATCTTCTTTCTATTTATTTTCAATGTGCATTAATCATATTCGGAGGGGAGTTATGGGTACCCTACCTAGGTCTAGGGTGTGACATAGGCCAATAATTTTGGGTACCCTGCCTTGTGCTTGGCCATGTTTTGGTATACACAAAAACATATTTAATTATATAAAAAAAATCAAATGTTTTAATTAATTAATTGATATTTTAAGTAGATAAACTGACACCATGTCTCTAATCTATTGGATTGGTGACCAAAAGAGATGGGTTAAAGTGGATAATCACTTTCATTATTCTACAATCACAGTCAATATTATGTTAAAATACAATTATAATTATAATTTTTCTGATTAAATCTATTGTTTTGAGATAAACCATGTTAGAAAAATATATTTTCTCCAAAATTTATTTTGAAAAGGTAGTTAGAACATGCCAAGCCACAAGAGGAAAAGTTAGTTTTATATATTTAAAATGCTACTAGTATTATGTTAATTTTGTTTTCTATTAGTTTATACCACTGCGACTTAACTAATTTATTTTGGAAATTCTTTTTATAGTAAAGTGAGGCGGTGGTTGAGGTCATGGACTTAGATTAGATATTTTATTTTGACCGGCACTCACGTAACCAAATTCAAAATTCATATAAGAAATTCTCTGACTTTCGTTTCTATTTTAAAAATTCTCTAGGATGGTAATTAATAAATCTAATGTGAATTATAAAA
Source organism: Vigna unguiculata (assembly GCF_037176805.1). NCBI lineage: Eukaryota > Viridiplantae > Streptophyta > Magnoliopsida > Fabales > Fabaceae > Vigna > Vigna unguiculata. Next base: position 15,070,482 of record NC_140798.1, on the reverse strand, counting down.
AAAATAGCTGCTAATTAATTGCGCCAAAGCTACTGGTCATTCAGTGCAAGTTTGATTTTTATATGGAATAATAAACTTTTTGTTTTTCAGTTTTCATTCATGTATCAATCTATACGCTTTTCTAATCCAGTTAAAGTGACATTTATTTTAAATTTTAATCGACTTAATTTTACAATATTTTCTTAAAATTTTGATAGTTTAAACCTCAATTATCTAATTGACTTAAACTTTTGGTATACTAAACGGTTTTTTTAAAGTTTTTTTATATTTTCTTTTTAAGCTTTTGGTAGATTTAAACTTTCTAATTAAAATCCCAACACACGCCTTTCCATCATCGTCATCATCACTATCTTTTCAACGTGACAAATCAATCTACATATTGAACTTATATTGCTTAAACATGTGCATAAGGTTAATTAAAAAATGTAATATTTATAAAATTAAATTAATAGTCTATAAAATTGTTACTCATAATCAATCTAAATTAAATTTAATAAGGTTTAATATACAAGAATGAATACGGATTAAATTATACATCTAATTAGGTATACTCTTTCAAGATAAAAGGAATTGTATTGTGAATTAATATAAGGGTTAAATATGATTTTTGTCCCCCAAGTTTCAATAAAATTTGTAATTAGTCTCTCTTTACAACTATTGATCAATTTAGTCCTTTATCTTTAAAAATGCGTGAATTTAGTCATTTTAACCAAATTTTGTTAAGTTTATCTAATGTTTCAAGCACATTTCATGATAATATTTGACTTGTTTACACCGTTTGACACATTTTTGTTTTAATGTTAACCAAATATAATCATAAAATACGTTTAAAATGTCAAATAAACTTAACAAAATTTGGTAAGAAGGACTAAATTAACGCATTTCTAAAGATAGAGGACTAAATTGATATAAAATTTCGAAGAGAGACTAATTTCAAAATTCATTGAAACTTAAGGGACAAAAAATATATTTAACCCTTAATATAACAATAGCCTTGATATAACTTTTAATATAGTTATATTTGAAATTAACAAATTTATCATTATCATTTATTGGAATTTATGGTTGTATTTATATGGATGCTTATCAACTAACTCTCTCTCTCTCTCTATATATATATATATATATATATATATATATATATATATATATATATATTATTCACTTATGTGAATGCATCTCGATAATACATATAATTGTATTAATTTGTGTTTTTCTTAAGATTGATATTATATTTTAATCATGGCATCTAACATCTAATCAATTGAAAATAAGTGGTGAGCATTAGTGTATTTTGAACTTTGTTCCATTTTTACTATGTAGCATCTTTAGGGTATAGTATACCCATGTTACTTGCCGAAACAAAGTTCCCTAAAAAGATTAAAGTTATGGCCTATGATTCTAAATTAGGCAAAATTTGGATTCAATAGAAAATGTAGATTAATGTTCATATTTTTTCCACTCTCACGTACAATCACATAGTATTCTCTTACATCTTGAGAATTTACACAGTCTTAGCACCAGCATGTTCAACAAAATTGAAACACGTATACTTTTTTAATATATATTTATGTTTATAAATTTATGGCAACTTGGTTCACGTAATTTATATTCTTGTGATTTTAAATTTATTTGTTGTTTCATACAAATATATATCAATAGCATGTATAGCAATGTTATTACATAGATTGATTTGGTAATAGAAATTTGAGCAATAAAAAGAATGGTTTAAAGTAATTTTAGTGAGTTGAATGAGAAAAGTTGAAAAAAAAATGGTTTGAATAATTTATTGTAATAAATTGATGAGTGTGATGGAAGGTGTGAAGAGTAGTTGATGACGTTTTAATGGAAAACCAGCGCAACACATTCAAATCTTTTGCACGTCGCAACTACCAAAATGACATTTTTAATTTCTAAATCTTGTAATAGATTTCAGAATTTTATATTAAAGTTTTCTCCAATATTAGTTTTTAAAATAATATTTCTTTCTTTCTATTTATTATATTTCCTACCAAAGCTAGAAAGCTCCACCAAATATTTCTTCTAAAGCTTCACCACAAACACCCACTCTCAAGAAGAATATATTGAAGAAAATACTCTTATCTCTTAAGAAAAATTAAATAGCATTACCTGCGATAATACATAGAAGATTTCTATTTATTTTTTATTATATTTTGAATTGTTTGACTAGTTTAAACATACAAAATAAAAAATAAATGATTATCAATTTATAAAATAAAAAATTATTAATTATTAAAAAAATTACTATTATAAATAAAATATTATAATTAGTTTTTAAAATTTAGTTATCAAGATTTTAACTATAAAAGAAAATTGGTCACTAAATATTAACTATTTCGATTTTTGTTATTAAAGAAATTGATAGTATTTAGTTAATTAGTAACCATGACAAATTATATTTTTTTATTTATAATAATAATTATTTTAACAATTAGTAAAATTAGTATCTGTAATGATTAATAACTTTTAGTCACTCAAATTAGTTGTTAATATGATACATTATTTTATATTAATATAATATAATAATAATAATAATAATTAATAATAATAATAATCATACATATAAAATCTTCATCTAAAAATACCTAAATATATATTATTTAATTGTTTATAATATGATTGTATTTTTTTCTTTTATTCATTTCTAAATTATATATTTGTCATTCAAATTATAAATTACATATGAAATATAAAAAATAATCATACAATTTTTTTTTAAATAAATTTACAAATGAATATAAATATTAAATTTAACTCATTGAAGCAAGATATTTATAAAAGAAACGCTTATTATACTTCCTCTGGTTTATATAGAAGCCATTTCTATATATATATATATATATATATATATATATATAAAATATTAAAATACGTTTTGCATACATATCCCAAAATATTGAATAAGCCTATACTTTTTTAATTAATTTTAATTTTTAAAACTTAAATATATCTTTTGGATCTTTGTTAATAAAATTGAGATCATTCCGAATTCGTATCTTTCAATATATTTTACTGATATTAGTAGTAAAAAATATTTAATGAAAAATACAAACTCTATCCTAAACGACAAAATTACTAGGTAATATTCTTCATTTTTTTAATGTAATATTATTATTTTGTAAATAAATTATATCAATATTTTTATTTATGGTAAATTGCACACGTCTTATTTATTTATTTTTAAATAATTAATGTAAACAAGTGCATAGTACGTAGTTGTCCTCTCTGCTGTTACACCGGTAATAAAACATTCAGTGGGTCCCACAACACGAACAGTAACATTCATCACACTCAGCCATACCATAACATACATGATAAATCCCTCATTTTCTGATTCCTCTTATTCTTCTTCTTGTCAGATCTTCTTCTTCCTTCCTTTTCTGTTCCAATTCCATTCTAAGTCTCTTCTCTTTCGACTTCAATTTCACTTCCTGTAAATATCATAATCAAACACAACAAAAGGGAGAAAAGCAAAACAACCAAAGCTTCTCTTTGGATGCTTTACTTTTTTGCTTTTGCTTGATTCGAAGGAGCCTTTGATTTGATTGCTCAAATTCAGTAATGGGTGTCGCTGTTTGCACCCTCTGCTTTTCTTGCCTCAAATTCAAACGGTGAGACTTTTACTCGTCTACTATGCTGGTTTCTACGGTTCAAGTTCAAACCTTTTTTTCAGCTTACCTCACTACCATTGTTTTATGGAAATGTTTTGCCTTTTTTCCGCTTTCTTCTGAATTTTGTTGGTGCTTACTCACTGTGGGTCGGTTTCAAGGGATGCTGCTTCTGCTATCCTTTTTCTTCACTTTTATTGGCATGTGCTTTTAAAATGTTTAAAGGGGTTTACACCAATACAACAGAGCCAAGATTAGGGAATCTGAATGCGTTTGACTCAAATTTTACTTCTTGTGGGGTTTGTGGTTGTTTACTTAAAGGGTTATACTGAAGTTCTAATTAGTTTGTAACTAAGGGGTTTTGTGGTGGGTTTGTTCTCCGTTATGGGATTTCGATTCCGCTGCATATAGAGCCTTTTAACTAGGATCACTTTGGTTGGAAATGCCAAATTTGCGGTGCTCTATATTTTGCTTAATCTACATTCATGAACAGGGAGCATTGAGTTCTGAAGTGGTTGTTTTTGTGATGTCAGAGTTTTGAATTATATGTGACGTTGCTGGTTTGCAGAATTTTGAGTGAAGAGGAGCAGTATGGGAAGCAGGATTAGAGAGAGGAGGGAAGGTGAAACTAGGAGAAGTTTGCAGGAAGATAATGAAGTGTCTACGGTCAGGAGAGTCGTTGGGAGGAGCTGATGAAGTGTTTCCTTCATCTGGATCTCTTGCAAGTGCAACCAAGGACTTTTCAGCTAGTGAAAACTCTTGCTTAGGTGAACACATTGATAAGAAGCCGGACACTGGGAACATAGAAGAAGCTGAATCATCCTTACGTGAGAGTGGTGTCTTGAACTATGAGGTTGATTTCATCATCCTTACCTTTTGTTGTTATACTGAATAATCAGATACTGACAGAATCCTTTATCCTAATTGAATATAGGACCGAGGAATTGGTTTCTAATTACTATACTTCTGTGAAACCACCACTATTGTCAGTAGTTTGTCTGATGGTCAATTTATTGAGTTTAATCAATACAATTTTTTTGGACTTTAGGATTTGAGTTAATAAATTCTGAAATTGTGTGTGAATTGTGTTGTTCATATGTGTTTCTTCTTATTTAAAAAAAGTGATTTTATGGTTACCATTATTATTTAAAGCAAAACATGTCCGTGATGTGCAGGAAGCTAGAGCTCTGCTAGGAAGATATGAATATCAGAAAGGAAATATAGTAGCTGCTTTACATGTCTTTGAGGGAATAGACATAGGTGTTGTGACTCCTAAGATCAAAATTGCCCTTTCCAGAAGCAGAGAACGCCGCAAGAAACATTCTCAAAATCATGCTGAACCGCAAATGTCTATACATTCTGTTGGCTTACTATTGGAATCTGTCTTCCTCAAAGCAAAATCTTTGCAGATTCTTGAAAGGTTTAAAGGTACCCCCACTGCTTTTATGATTCATCCTTCATAGTTTTTTTTTTTTTTTCTTACTTCAAACTTGTGGGCTTTTATTGCATATTAATGTACACAATAGTAAAATCTTTTCAATCAACATAAGATTTCCCCCTGATATACTGTGTTCCTTTACCTGATAATTGGGTTATCCAAAATGTTTTTTTACTTGAGAACTACATTACCTTGAGAATTCAGTACCACAATATTTACATTTTGGCAGAAATTGTGTAATGAAAGGATGCTTATTTTTTCTGATGTTGGGTAGTTTGAAAAACGGTGAAATGGCTAAACTCTGTGAGAGGTCAAAGCATATTCTAATGTATTCCCATTCATTCCTGCAGAAGCTGCCCAATCTTGCAAAGTTATTTTGGATATAGTGGAATCTTCATTACCCGAAGGCTTGCCTGATAATTTCGGTGCTGAATGTAAATTACAGGAGACCCTGAACAAGGCAGTTGAGCTGCTTCCAGAATTATGGAAACTTGCTGATTGTCCACGTGAAGCAATTTTGTCTTACCGACGAGCACTACTTCATCAATGGAATCTTGATGCAGAGACCATAGCAAAAATTCAGAAAGAATTTGTTATTTTCCTTCTTTACAGTGGAGGAGAAGCCACACCACCCAATCTCCGGTCCCAAATGGATGGCTCATTTGTACCTAGAAATAACATAGAAGAGGCTATACTTATCTTAATGATTTTGTTAAGAAAAGTCACTCTAAATAGAATTGAGTGGGATCCTTCAATTTTAGACCACCTCTCATTTGCTCTGTCAGTTTCTGGAGATTTGACAGCTTTAGCCAATCAATTGGAAGAATTGTTTCCACGGACAATTCCTAGAAGTGAAAGGTACTACACTCTAGCTCTTTGTTATTATGGAGCTGGTAGAGATCTGGTAGCACTGGATTTTCTCAGAAAGTTGTTGAGGAGTAGAGAGGACCAAGACCATGTTCCTGGTTTGTTAATGGCTTCTAAGATTTGTTCTGAGAACTGTTCTCTTGCAGAAGGAGTAAGCTTTGCCAAGCGAGTGCTTCAGAACTTGGATGGCAGATGTAATCAGCTAGAAGATCATGGTAATTTCTTTCTTGGTGTCTCACTTTCAGCCCAGTCGAAATTGGCAGTTTCTGATTCTGAAAGGGTTAAGGGACAATCTGAGGCACTTCATGCCCTAGAAACTGCTGCCAGAACAAGAAACCCCCTTGTACTATACCATCTCAGTCTAGAATATGCAGAACAAAGGAAGTTGGATGCTGCACTTCATTATGCAAAATGCTGCATAAAACTGGAAGGTGGTTCTAATATTAAAGGATGGTTGTTGTTAGCCCGGATACTGTCTGCTCAAAAACAGTTTCTGGATGCCGAATCTATCATCGATTCTGCTTTGGATCAAACTGGAAAATGGGATCAGGGTGATTTGTTGCGAACAAAAGCTAAACTTCAAATTGCACAGTGCAAGTTAAGGAATGCCATTGAGACATATACTCAGCTTCTTGCTGTTCTTCAAATTCAGAGTAAAGGTTTTGGTTCTGGAAAGAAGCTATATAAGGTTTGTTGTTGTAAATTGTAATAACTTATGCTGATAATTTTTTTTGAATCATTGGCCTCTATTCTTGTTATTTTTACTGTTAGAATTGGATGGGTGCAGTTTCCGTGAACTTTTAGAATTTATAAGATTTTTGAAGAAACTTGTGATCATGGGTTGTATAGCTTAGAGCAAAGGAACTGTCCTGCTAGTCTGTAACTGAGATTGTGAGAATATTAATAGGAACAGTAGTAATGAGGATTTTAACATCATTTTATTTGGTTTGAGATGAGACGGAACATTTCATGTCAAAGTAGAAGGTGGAATGTATAGAGTTCCCTTCAATTGAGATTCGAAAAACTTTAGCATTTGAATAGGAACAACATATTCTGATTGTGCAGTGCTTTATTTTTTCTTTTAAAGTAGTTTTTTCGTACTTGATTTTTTTCTTTATTATGCTAGCCAGATATTACCTACCTCCTTGAATATGGAATTTATTTGATTAAAATGGCATCCCTTTCAAGAGGGTGTTAGGTTTATATTGGTTTTACTTTCTTGAAGGTGTCATTTTCAAATCTATTATGTATATCATTCTAGTGTATCTCTACCTCATCTTTTGGAACTCAAACTGTCCCCACATTGTGCCTGAAGTAGTCACTCTTACTTGGCGAGTAACAGGATTAATAAGATACTGAAAGACCCCATTCTCTACTGATTCAAGCTTTTAAAGAGCTGGTATTATTAGTTGCCGCATATTGCTGAAATATAAATACCTTAGCATTGCCTTAAAAAAAAAAATCAAGCATGAGGATTTGTTGAACGATGTTTATTACTGAATTCATCTAATTTTTTTTTTCTCTTTATGGTCTTCTGCGGATCGTCGAACTATTTGCTGAAAGAATGTGTCCATTGATGGTTGCTTTTTTGTCTATTATTCATATCCTGTTTTTCGAAAATTCAAAAAATAGATCTTGTTCCAAGATAAGCATAATTGGATCTGGATGCATTTTATTTGTAGTATTTGTCATTGAGTTCTTCCTTTTCTTTTCATTTTTCTTAATGCTGCTTACCCTTTTTTGTCCTCCACACGACAGGACAATAGAGATCGTGCTAGGAACTTGGAAGTGGAAATATGGCATGATATTACTTATGTATATATCAGTCTTTTACAGTGGCATGATGCAGAGGTGTGCCTTTCAAAATCCAAGGCAATCAAACCACTCTCTGCATCTAGATGTCATGCAATAGGTAATAATATATCTCATTTTATTTCTCAGTTTCATTTTCTTTCCATTTAACAATTTCTCCTGAGATAGAAAGGAAGGAGGGGTCTAACATACTCCAGATTGGTAATGACAACACAAGCTACATGATTAAAAACAGCTTCAAAAATCAAAAACTTATATGTAATATTTGTGTTTTTCATTCTTTCAGCGCTGCACAATTATAGAGAAATTGCTAAAGTGGGTTGTTTGTTTGTTAAATTTCACAGGCGTAATGTACGAAGCTAAGGGCCATTACAAAGAGGCTCTAAAATCTTATGGTGATGCTTTGGACATTGATCCTGGCCATGTCCTTAGCTTAGTCTCCAGTGCTGTAGTTCTTAAACGATGTAGTAGTCACTCAAATCCAACAGTTAAAAGCTTTCTGATGGAAGCACTACGACACGACAGATTCAATGCTTCTGCTTGGTATAATCTTGCTCTTCTTCACAAAGCTGAGGGCACATCATCATCATTAGTTGAAGCTGCAGAATGTTTTCAAGCTGCACATTTTCTTGAAGAATCTGAACCTGTTGAACCTTTCAGATGACTCATTCTATACAGGTTGATCTTCTGGTAGAACCAATTACAGATTACCCTTCTGTTTCAGGACAGCTAAGAGAGATGCATTGATCATGGTGTGGAGAGCTAGTCCAAAAGAAATTATAGTAATAAACTAAACAAAAAAAGATGACAAACTCTCCAAGCAGTTTTGTGATGCAATTGCAATGATTCATGTTTCATGTATTCATGTATAATTTTCACATGTCTTCTTTATATGTCAATTCAGAAAGTAATAAATGCAAACGAACCATATTCATCGATTAGTGAGATGTTTCATGCGAGATAATTTATTTTAAAGTCATTGAAGGCGCTTAGATTATGATGCTTGACACGATCTTATGCACTCAGCGTGAGTGAGGTGTTGAATTCACACAATTATTTGATATAAGTCATAATTATGTAATCAACTTTTATCAGATTCGGTCTGCTGTGTCTTTCTGTAGTATCTTTTTTCTACACTTCAATTTCAAGAGAAAATTAATTTTGAGATAAACCATTCAAATGAATATGACATGTACGATGAATGATTATCATGGAGAAGTTATAAAATGCCTTAGCTAATGACTTTAGATTGTTATCATTATTACATTATTGATGTTATTGTAATATGTAAGTGAGATATTTGTTTGGATGAGAAACGAAACAAAGACAGAAGGAAGAAGAAATAAATAGAAAAGAATTGTTTCCACCAAAGTCATGGCATATCAAATACTTTGCTCCTTTGATTGCATGAGTTTTTGGATATATTTTTTTTTAAAGGAAAGATTTAAAAATTGAAAAATTAGCAAAAGTGATAAAAACTGGAAATTACAAGTTGAATGAAAAATATAAATGGATTAATAAAATACTCAGACGACGGTGGACCATTTATGCATGTAGTTTACGGTGGTCCAATAATCAAGAGGGTAGTTGGATTGATGACTAAAAACTTGAACATTGTGGATGGAAAAGATAAAATATATTTAAAAAAGTTTAGTTATTTGAATTTAATTTTATTAGTTTTTTTTTTTATGATGACAACGTTAACCTTTTTCTTAGATGTGTAAGAGATAAGGTGAGACATACTTTGTGCTTGAATAGATAATTTTATAATTTAAACAAATTAAATATACTAAACTTAAATGATTTTAGCTTATATATTTTTTAAAATTTATTAAATTTTAGTTTTTTTTAAAAGTTTTAGGTCTCTCACAAATTTGAATATTTTCAAAATTGAGTCTATTAAATTTTTGTCTTATTGAGTATTCAAAATTTTTATTTTTTTCTTAATTGAGTATATGTTATTTAATTTTTTCATTAAATGGAAAATATGGTTGCTATTATGTTTTGATATTTTATGTGTTTATTTGTCATCACATATTAAAAAATATGATGTTTTATTGTTAATATAAAATAGTATCATTGTAAATATGAAATTATGAATTACTTTTTTACTTTAATTAAAAATATATTTTAGTAACGAAGTTTTCATGTTCTCCAACGGTTTACATGCCACCACCTACATCGATTAAGTGATCATCATTGTCACCACATCAATGTAGGCGGTTATGCTGCTTGTGCTGGTTTGTTTAGAGAAAGTAAGGGAGATTTGCATGTAAATTGATTTCTCTTTGTTATGTTGATAACAACTTGCTCCTTGGTCTCTTAAATATGTAATTTAAATGTTCTCAAATTTTTAGAGAAGGTAATCATTGCATGGATAAGTTGTCTATGACTAAAAAGTAAAATAGATTCCAAATATTCTTTTATGCCATATAGAATAACTCTTAATTTATTTTATAATAGATATCAACTTTCAATATTTATAATTGTTTATCTTGTTGGTCGGAAGTCTCTTTATTATTTTGTATGTGAACTATATTTGGTCTCACCATATTTTATTTTTTATTTTAATAATATCCTTCATTTAAATGCTTTATGCCTAGCATAAATGCATAAATTTATCGATATTCAAAAAAATATGGTTTAAATATATATTTGGTCCATATTTTTGTTATTTTTATTCAATTTGGTTCTTATTTTCGTTTTGTGTTCAATTAGATCTTCATTTTCATCAAATTGTGGTCAATCTGACCATTTCCACTAATGTGTTTAAATAGTTAATGTTTTTGAACAGCATATGCCACGTGTCAGCTCCTGGTTTTTTAATTTTTTTTTTGATTTTTTTTAACTTTTTTAATCTTTTAAAGTTTTTTTTAAAAAAATTTAAAATTTGTTTAATTTTTTTTTTATTTCAAAAAAATTGTCCACGTGTTAGTGCTAGTGTCACGTGTCAGTTTGTGATAATATATATTTTTTGTTTAATTTAGTCCCTATATTCGTTATTTTTGTTCAATTTAGTCCCAATTTTTGTTAAAATAAATCAATTTTGTCCCTTTCAAATTGACATTAAATTTAATATCTTTTATAAAAATTATATTAATATTTTTTCTAAAATTGACATTTGAATTTATTATTTTTTAAATTCAATTATAAATTATTAAATTTAATTATAAATTGAATAAAATTCTTATATTTAATTGTTAAATATAATATAATTATTTAAAATATTATAAGAATATAGTTATTATTTTTTTTTTCTAATATTTATATTCTAAAATACTTTTAAAATTGATATATAAATATATTTTAAATATTCAAAATATTTTAGAAAAGTAAACTAATATATGTAAAATTAACATTTAAATATAAAATATTTTATATTTTAATATCTAAAATACAATAAAAATATTAAATATTTTAAATTTAAATGTGAATTTTACAAATGTTAATATATATTTTTAAAATTTTAATAATTATATTTTAATAATATTTAAATAATTATATTCTATTTAACAATTGAGTCTAAGAATTATAGTCAATTTATAATTAAATATTATAATTTATAATTGATTGTAAAAAATAGTTAATAATAATGTCAATTTTAAAAATTAAATGGTTCTATTTTAACAAAATTTGTGACTAAATTAAACAAAAATAACGAATACAGGGACTGAATTGAACAAAAATAACGAATATTGAGACTAACAAAAAGAAATAATACAACCATAAACTGACACGTGGCACTAGCATTGACATGTGGCACAATTGTGACTTGACTCATGGACAATTTTTTTGAAATTAAAAAAAAATTTAAAAAAATTTAAAAAAATAAAAAAAATCAGGAACTGACCCGTGACATCTACTGTTCATAAACGTTAACTATTTAAATATTGTTAGTGAAAATGACCAAATTGACCACAATTTGACGAAAATAAGGACCTAATTGAACACAAAACAAAAATAAGGACCAAATTGAATAAAAACAACAAAAATAAGGACCAAATTTATATTTAAGCCAAAAAATAATAAAAAGAACTCATTCAATTATATAACTGATTTAAAATTTAATTAAATCTTTCTTTTTAAAATAAAATATTTTATTCCATTAAAGTAAGAAGTAGTGTCGTCAACCTGAATTTTGAAAATGTTAATAAACAATAATCGAAGAATAACTATAATCTATGAATAAAAATTATTAACTAAAAATAATTTTTCTCAATACTTTTACATGAATAAAAGAATAGACTAATTAGTATTGATAAAAATACTTATTTGAATTTGATAAAAAGTAGGTTTAATTAAATTCAAGTTTCTCATAAATTTAGATATTTTTAATATGTCTTTATTAACTTTATTTATTCGATGAGTGATTTTTTTATATATTTTTTAATTGATTTTTAATAGTTTGATTTTTTTATAATTGTATTTGTTATTTTGTCCCATCAACTTACTTTCTTGTTTTTATATGTAATATGATATTTTATAATTAATAAATATTAAGCTTAATTAGTTTGATAGTTATCACTTTAGTTGAGTGTGCCAATTTGGTTTACCTTTTTAAAATATTTTTATTGGGTTCTAATTTTTGAAAAATATCATTTAAAAAAAATTACTAAAAGTGTTAAAAGCATGTCACCTGTCAATATATATATATTTTTTACTCCTTTTTGTAAATAAAAACTTTGTTATTTGTCAAATTTTTGATGTAACACGTGACACTGTCAGTATCACATGATAAGACAATGTCATGTGTCAATTTTATTGTCAAGTATCATTGTTTGATTTCAATTTAGTTCGTGCATATGTCTCCTTAGATTCAATTTAGTTTTTATATATGTATTTTGTATAAATGTTATATTACTATTTCCTTTATTAAGAACAATATTGTAACATATTACGTGCTTCTTAATTTTTAAGCCATGTTTGGTTAATCATGACTTTCATCATTAAATTTTAATATAAATACTGTAACATCCCATTTAATAGTTTTTCACACTATCAAATAAAACATTATATTATGATTAATCACAGCAGATAGTAAGAAAAACGACATTTAAGGAATACACATCTGATACAGTCATCCAAATACATATCTTGTGAAGGTGTGGTGAGGAACATAAGTATTTAAATACAAACTAAAACACCCCAAAACCACATGGCGTCTACTCCATGCGCCCTACCGCGGAACTACTCATCGATCCTCAGCTCCTACTAGAGGGAAGGACATCATCAACTGGACTCGGTCCTGCTCACACCAACAGTGGGTGATCATAGCAAGGAGAAACATAAGGAAGCAAACATGAACAATAAGGGTGAGCAACTGATATTTGAGGGAAAACAATACAATTCATATTTCACACATCAATCACAAATATATCGCAATTATACATGAAATTCTAGACTCGATATCCGGATTGTGTAAGCGACATTGGAGCTCTTGGTGGCTTGCACCTGTGAAGGTTTCCAAACTCTGCAGAGTTTGGACACAAGGGGTTATCACCCAACCTCTCACAGGGTAAATCCCCTTCGCGTCTAAGGCTCTATCGAGTCCCAAGACTAGGACCTCCTGCTACTCCTCACGACATAATCCATTCTACTCTACGTGAGTGTGAATGATTATTGGAGTTTCAGGATACCAACCAATACGGATTCCTCATGTTCTTACACACACTAACAACTCTTATGAATTTCCCTTGAAATTCCATTATAACCCAACTTCTTCATTTTCACAAACCATAAATTTTCACTAAGTTTATAACACATTTCAAGCATACAGGATAACATCTACACATAATTATAACACTTCATATCAATTCACTCATTAAAACAGAATCCCAAGCCCTCCAATGTAGGGACCCTCGCCCAAGCTAGAAAATCCAGCCTAGGCGAGAGACTGTCTCGCTCAGGCGAGTCCACCTCGCCTAGGCGAGACTCTAACAGTGGCAAAATTTAAAAACCTGGGCGAACTCTCGCTCAGGCGAGGCTGGTTCGCTTAGACGAGAGCAACTCTCGCTTAGGCGACTCCAGCTCGCCTAGGCGAGACTTCGCGTAAGAACAGGGGTGATTTCCTTAGTAGTCTCGCTCAGGCGAGAGTCACTCGCCCAGGCGAGAATATCAGTTCCCAAGCCTGTTCTTACATGCAGGAGCATGGATTCATCCCCAATTCATCAACAAACCATAATCAAACAATTAAATCATCAATTGACTAATTATACATGCAATTCAGGCTGATCAAGACTTATTCTAATTGAATTGGGTAAAAGTTCGTTGACTCCCCTTACCTTTGGAATTTCAACTAGGATTGACTCCTCAACCAAAGAGAATACCTCAACTTCAACCTAAGGCACTGAATTTTAATTGCAAATGGTGAGAACAGATTCTACTACCCTCCAGAATGTTGGAATTTCTTAGAATTCGAAAAATCAGAATGTGAGGGGAAGGTACAAGTTAACTTACGCGTAGGAAAGGGAGACTCAGCTTGGGAAAAATGACTCTGATCTTGCTTCAGCCCCAAATTCTGAAATCAGGGAAGGGAATTTAGCCTATGCAGCGAAATCTAGGGAGAATTTGGTGGAGAGGAGGCAGAGAAAGAGTGAGGGAAGAAGAGCTGTTAGGGAGAGGGAGTGGGTTCTGTGTTTTTGTAAAGTGGTGGCAGAGGGTTCTCACAAATACCAATACTATTTTGTAAGTAATTTTTTAATAAAAAAAATTAGTATATTTATATAAATAATAAATTTGGTCTCACATTGAAGACATGGGTGCTCTATTGTCAAAAAAAAAAGAAGAATAAATTGAACCAAAATACATGTGTTGGACTAAATTGAATAAAGAAAGACATATATATTGATTAAATTAAAATCAAGACAATGACACGGGTAATAACACTAACACGTGACATTCTCTTACTACATGACACTGAAAGTGCCACGTGTCACACTAAAGATACAATTTTTTTTTGAAAATAATAATAATAATAATTATTATAATAAATAAAAAAATTATATATTAATATGTGACATGTTCTTAACATCGTTAATATTTATTTATTTATTTTAAAAAATATTTTTTCAAAAATTAGAACGTAATTCAAACTTTTTTAAAGTGAGGACCAGAAAATTGACATGTTCCCAAAAGCATATGATTAATTAAGCTTAATATTTATTAATTATAAAATATTATACATTTTAATACATAAAATTAAGAAAGTAAGTTGATGGATGAAAATAACAAGTACGTCAACCAATTATTAAAAAAACAAATTATAAAAACTCAATTAAAAAATATAAAAGAAAATCATTCATCAAATAAAATAAGGTTAATAAAAACTTCATTCAAAATATTCAAATTTTTGAGAAACTTAAAATTTAAATAAACTTATTTTTTTATCAAAAATAAGTATTTTTATCAATAATAATTAGTCTATTCTTTTATTCATGTAAAAATGTTGGGATAAATTATTTTTAATTAATACTTTTTATTTATAGATTATAGTTATTTTTAGGTATAATTAGTCGCAACGTACCCAGTTTCGTCTCAATGTGTCTAAATGGTACCCGCTTTTAACTTTGCATCTACTTAGTACCCAAATTAGTTAATTAGTTAATTTGCATCAATGTGGTCCATCCCGTTAAGTTTTCAGAAACACCGTTAACATATCAGTGATGTGGCATTGCAGAACGGATACATGTCAATGAAAATAATTGTACAGTGGCAATTTGTGGATAACGTGTCATGCCCTATTTGAATTGATTGTCCCCATTCAAAAAGCCCTAATTTCCCATTCCCATCTTCATCTTCTTCTTCATTCTTTCGTCGGGAAGCTGATTTGTTGCAGGGGTAAAGTGGCGAGTGAAGTGGGAAATGTCGCATGGTTTTAGTCATTTGCGGTCGTCTTGTTCGTGTGGGTCACATAACCACAACGTTTCTCCTCCTGGTTCTGTATCTGGGTCGTGGGTGGAATACCACATCTCCTTCACATTGGCATAATCCATCTCCTTCGGAATACCCAAAACACCATTAAATTAAACCACGCACAACATTCAACCACTAACCCTAAACCCCACCATCCCAACAACAAATAATGCAATCAACGACAAAAACAAATGGTTTGTGCACCTGCAATCCCAAATAGCTGCCAATTTGATGTCAATTACACCTTCAATTTTGTCCACAACGCATGAAATGACCCAAATTTCGTAAACCCTAACTCTAGAAAACCCCTATTCTATTATGTCCCAATTCGTGCCTTTTTTTCTTTTCAATTTCCTCTTACGCTGCACTGTTCCACATCACACACTACTCTCGTGTCACGTCATAATATTTTTTCTCACTTAACTGGTCAACTCAGTCAAACATTATCTTACTTAACGGAGTTAACGAAAAGGGACCACATTGACCCAAATTAATTAATTTGGGTACTAAGTATATGCAAAGTTAAAAGCGGGTACCATTTAGACACATTAGGACGAAACTGGGTACGTTGCGACTAATTATACCTTATTTTTAATTAAAGTTTCCCAATTATTTTATTTCTTTAATATTATTTTATATCAATACTATTGACATCATCTATACAAAAGATGAGTCCAGATTTTCTACTGGTCTTTTTGGTACTGTCCTCTACTGAGCAGTAAAAATACACTGTGTTGATATTTTAAATATCTTTTTAATATATTTAAAAACGTCAAAAGGAGTGGTAATCATTGTATTATGAAGGCACAGTAGAAGAACAACACAAAAGAGAATCCAAATTCTACAAAAGACCCATTGTCTTTAATTTGAAAAGATAATCTCCAGAAAAATGAGTTGAGAAACTTATGTTAAGTTGATTATATAACCATGTCAACCTGCAAACAGATGTAAAGAAGAGTTGATGAAGAGAGAATAGGCCAATGAGTAAATTACCGAACAACTTCTTCACATTCACATTTAAATGGCTTCTTTCTTCTCATTCATGGTGGAGTGTAAAACAAGGGACAAAATCAGAGGCTCAGCTGGCTAAGCCACCCAAATTCAAAAAGAAAATGTTTCTTTCTTTGTCGAATCGAAGATAACAATGAAGCGGAATTACCGAAGCCTAATCGACAAAAAACACTAAGCTATATAATTCAACCAAAGCAGTTATATTTGGTTTTGCATGAAAATGGAATCTTCTTCAACGCCTCCTCCTAAGTTCCGCTTCAGAGACCACTCTCTCATGGAATCTCAAAACTCCTCCGATTCCACCTCCGACGCCGTTTCCGTAACTCACACTCACGCCGACCTTCTAATTGAATCCATAACTGCAAGAGTATTTTCTTCAACTTCCTGCTCACTTTTTATTTATGGAAATTTTCTTTTCATTATTTATTCAATTTGTCTTATTGGTGGTTCGATTATTGGTTTAGGGCATTAAGCATTTGTGTGATGAACTTCTTGAGCTAAAGGAAGCAGCTAATGAAGATTTACAGAGAAACATATATGCCAAGTATTCCACTTTCCTTAGGTACTTAAAATCTCCAACTTTTACCTTTTAATGTTTATCATCAATGCTATATCCTATGTGATTGTAAGGGAATGCATGGAATTCCATGATCACGTGTGAGAAATGAACATTTTTTGTTGCATAAGGAATTTCATTTGAAAACGCACACTGTTATGGAAAGTAAAAACAAACATCTCTTGTTATGTATAAAATATTAAGAGATGTGAGAAACAACAATCAGGATAGTTTATATTAAATAGTTATTCTATGGAAGGTGGACTGGGGAATAATATTGTGGTGGTGATTGTGTTATGCTCTCTATGTGTAGAGTACTAGAGGAAGCTAGAGAAATGGAAAATGAGCTTGAGCAAATGGAAAACTACTTTGTATCTCATAGAAGACGAGTAAAGGATCTTATAGATCGAATATATCCAAAGATATTGTCCATAGATATAACCTTCGAAGATCATGTAAATGTTGTCCCATCTCCCCCCAGAGAGTTGGAAGCTCTTGTCAATGAATGTTTAGAGAATTTGGATATTCGCATGTCAGAAAACAAGATAGATGAAGCCCTGCACTTTCTAGAATCTGCAGAGGAGCATTATCAAAGCCTTCTGTTGCAAGATTGTTCCCATAGTGAGATGATGTTGTATGAATCTGCAATTTCTGAGAAAAAGTCCATGCTTATACAACAGTTGGCACAAATAGCTGAGAATAAAAGAACAGCAGGACCGGAACTTCAGAGGGCACTAGCTAAACTTTGCAGACTGGGTGATTATCAACTTGCTATTGATCTATTGCTCAAGCATTACCATTTGCGTATTGTGACTGGAACAGATAATTTACAGTGGGCAAAGTTATCTTCATGTGAGTTATATATAAGGGAACTTTCAAGGTTCGTGTTCTCAATCATTTCTCAAGCAGCAAGGAGCTTTGTGATGTTGTGTGGAGAGAATTCTCCGTGTACCTCAGAACTCATGCTTTGGGCTTATGAAGAAACAAAGTCATTTATCATTTGTTTTGACAAATACATTAAAGGCACCTCAGCAATGAATGGAGGATTGTCTTCTGCCATAAAAGCAGTCAAGTTTGCTGTCATTTATTGTTCTTTATTAGAAAATCAGAAATTAGTGTTGCAGCCATACTTAGTGAAGCATCTCTGTCCCTGCGTGGAAGAGATTTTAAACACGCATATAAAGCATTTTAAGAAAGTGATTGCAATCTTCTCAGTGAGCGATCCTTGGATTTTAGAGAAGTATCTTGTGTCTGGAGTGTTTGTTGTGGCTGGATCTTCAACGCTAGCAGTTGGGGAACAACATGACTACTGCTTGCTAACTACTAGTGGCCGAAAGGTTCTGACATTATTGCAGGTTTGTTCTATATATTATTAGATTGCTATATAATGTAAAGTAAATCGCAAAAGATGACTAGGTGACATGTTAATATAGAAATTCCCACATTGTAACCAAACTGCAATTTTCGTAGTTTTTTGCCAATGTACAATGGCAGGACCTCTTAACTTAGATTTGCAGAACTAACTATTAAGACTTAAACATCATCAGCCTATAAAATTGCTATCCCTTACTATTAAAACAAAGAGGCATTATCCTTTTTAGACTTTGATAACGTAAAAATTGTATAAATTAAAGAGAACCTATCATTTACCCACTTTCTTTTCTGTTTGGCTTGCATTATAAGCGGATACCATTGCATGAAAAAAAGTAGGAGAGATTATTATTGTTAATATTATTATTTAATTTGTTATTATTTGTTTATAATCAGGCGATAATAGAAGATATTTCTCCCTTAGTTTCTCTTCAAATGGGGAGTTTAGTCATTAGTGGAATCACTAACCTCTTCACAGAGTATATTGCTATACTTGAAAGAGCCCTTGCTTATGAAACAAGTTCAACTGAACAAGGTAGTCCACGAATGAAGTTTGCTGAGTCACTACCACAACAGGTTTCTATTTTGGCCAATTTATCAACGTTAGTGCGGTTTCTCTCTATCATGGTAAAAAATATCTTTAGCTGCACTGATCAGGCAGAATTACAAGTCTCGGAAAATCTTTCAATTGTTCATCGGCACCAAGGACTTAATGATTTCTTATTGTTTATTGAAAAGGCTTCTAATAAGTTGAGAAACGTGTTCTGCCAGCAATTAATTCTCAGAGTATTGTGTACTTACCATAGACATGAAATATTTTCAGACAGTCATTGCAATGGCCAGTTGGAAGCTAACACCATCCACAATCCAACGCCCTCTGGTATATTTCAGGTATTATTTTGACAAATAACCACTGAAAGACTAATGATTGTTATGATATATGAAGGCAATAGATTACAACGGGTGGTTCAATTACTTTTTCAAGACTTATCTTAGTTTGCAGCACTTCTTAATTTTTGAAATTGTCAAAAAAAAAAAGGTATTACAACCAGAAAAAAAAGGTGTACATAACCATGGATTAATATTTCTTATCTATTTTTGCATCCCAATATGTTTATGCAAGATTTTTATTTTGATTAAATTTTTTTGTCACTGTCTTGGACAGGTTTTATTTCTAGAATTGAGGAAAATAGAACAACTTGAGGAAGAGGGTGTGTTTGAAGTGAATTGGTTGATGGGATTACTGAGAGAATTAATGGAGTTTATGTTTATTTGGGTTTCCGAAAACAAGGAGATCCTTGCAACTGAAGAAGAGAATGTGAGCTCACAAACTGATGAAGCCAAACAGGTTTTTATATCCTTCTCTATTCTTTGTAGGTCTATGCTGAAAGAGTAAAAGCATCACCGCAGCTAATTTGCTATTTTTTTATCAATGTGGCTGCTATTCCCATTTACTGCAGAGTCCTTCTAAACCGGTCATCTAGTTCCTATGAAGTTTTGATCATTTCCATGTCAGTGTGTGTTCCTGTTTGTACCCAAAATTCACCAACATTTCTGGAAGACACTAGCTTCTTGGGTTGTTCATATTTTTCGTGTATGTTTTCTGGCGATAATATTATTCCAAATCTCTAACACCTTTGATGTAATATACAATAATATTCCTACATTCTTAATCACAAAATTCAATTGACTTCAGATGTGAGGCTTAGTAGAAATGTTCAATTTTTTTTGAGAAAGTTTGATGTAGTTTAAGTCTGGTGTCTAAGTAAGCGTGTTCAAATTTTAAATGGTGAAAATTCTTGGAACATTTTCTTTCTTAACCTCCAGTTGCCAAAATCAACTAAGAAGGGTCTCTTTAAAGCAGTCAGTAAATTTCATATTGACCCTGATATTGACCCAAACATAAATCCATTTTCGAGAGTATATGTTTGTTGGAACAAATTAGTTAGGAAAAATATGTTATAGATCTCACATGTGAGATCAATATAAGTGATTGTAAAACTCATTTTACAAACTAATTTTGTAAGTTTGAATGAGACTTAAAATCTACTTATTAATATGGTGATAGGTTTGGTATTGTCTATTCTAGAAGGAAAAAAACATGACAGTCAGGATGTCACAGGCATTATAAAACAGTCTGTTTGGGTGGGCGGGAGGATGTTATGTATTTTGAATCTCAGTTTGGAGGAAAAGCTGTGGAGAGTGAGGTCTCTCGAAATACCTAAGTTGTAATAGAGTTCTTGCCTAATTCCCTACTTCATTGGTAAGGAATAGACCTTGTATGAATAAAAGTGTATCTTTCTGTATTCAATAATCTTTCTGAGATTTTGGTTCTGTGGAGGGGTGGAAAATAGGGTATGGTGAATACAATAATGGAATAAAAAATGGGTGGCCTGAAAAAGTTAGTTCAAGAATTGGTATCATATGGTATAAGAACCATATAGATGAGTCTGTCCTTGGTTTATGCCTTGGAAATCTCACATATACAATTTTAATTATGTAAAGTGATTCTTATCCATTTTCTTTCTCCATTGAGCAGTTTCTTTTGGACGTGCAATTCTTGGTGGAAATTGGAATGTATGGAGGATATTTCTCCGACGATCCTTTGCTCCTTCTCACTCTCATGAAATCAACCTTCAATTCAGCTGGACTAGACCCTTTCAAGTAATGCATTCTTACTTATAGTGCTTTTACAAATTCAGTGTTCTTTATTAATCAAAGCTCTGAACCCAAAACTATCTAACCACTCGAAACATATTTCTCAAACAAAATGCACGTTCATAACCAGACAGTCCCTTTAAGTTCTCTTGTATGATTCCATTCGCATCAAGCCATGGTTCATCTGAAATCACATAATTTTTTCTATTATTTTTCTCTCTCTTGTTCTTCATAAAGAACTACCTTTGATAATCATAGAGTTTCCTCATTATTCCCATCTTTATTATATTTACGACTATATTCTCTATAATGGGAGGTTGTCTCATGATATTAAAGGTAATCAAAGTTTTAAACATGACCTAATATAGAGATATCTCCTGATGGTGTTCTGGTGTTCTTTTATAGAGATGTAGATGAAGATGATTGGGCAATAGATATTGCTACTAAAACAATTCAAAAGCTGTTGGAAATTGAGAAAGCAAGTTTGCAACCAGAGGAGCATTTAGTTGGCATCACAGAGGAGTCACATGAGCATGAGAACCAAATCAAACAATCCGCATATGGCAGTGATTTTTCCGAGGAAGTTGATACAAATTCTTCAGAGAACAATTTAGATGCAGAGAGAGATGAGGTTGCCAAACACGAAACAGAAGTTACTTTTGATTCAAAAACAGCTTCACCAGACATAGTATTTAGCCCTGAAGAGGGGATAATTACTGAAGGGAGTTTATGTTGATACTACAGACACTTCAAATTTAAGAACACTTTCTATGAGCACTTTGCAATTAGAGAATACTGATTTTGAAAGAGGCAACTGATACAAAAAATAAAGAATTGGTTCTAACACTGTCCTTTGTTAGAGAATATGAGTAGAATATTTCTCTGTTTTGTCTTTTCTATTTCTCTCTCTATTCTGTTTGTATACGTGTTACCCATTTTGTTAGATTTATGCTTTCTGTTAGTACTACAGAGTGAGTCACTCTTTTAGTAGCCTTTATATAACCTTTATATAACCTGATGTATTGTTGAATGATGAATAAGGAGAATACATACATTACCTCATTCCTGGTTATCAATTTCTATCATGGTATCCAGATCATAAATCTTTTTTCTCGATCCTGGCACATATCTCTTTTCCTTCTGCTCATAATGGGTACTCCTGTGCACCCTAAGACTACCTCTTCCCCTGTCCTTTTCTCCTACACTATCTTTGAGAAATTTACCGACACCAATTACCTTCTCTGGAAGCAACAAGTGGAGCCTACAATCAAAGCTCACCGCCTCCACCGCTATGTGGTTACTCCTCAAATACCACCTCAATTCCTCACACCTTCTGATCGTGACACAACTACTGAAAACCCTGATTTCAGTCTTTGGGAAACCCAAGATCAACTCCTCTTATCATAATTGTAATCCTCCTTGTCTGTGCCCTTCCTCACTTGCGTCATTGGGTGCACCCATTCATTTCAACTCTGGGAGAAGATTCACTCTTACTTTACCTCCCAAACTAGAGCCAAAGCTCACCAACTACGAACTGAGTTATGCACCTTGAAGAAAGGGGACAAATCCATCAATGAGTTTCTTCTTCGCATCAAAGCTCTCGTTGATGCTCTCACCTCCATTGGTGATCCTGTTTCTGAAACACAACCAACTGGACATTCTGCTTGAATGTCTTCCTACTGAATATGAGGCTTTCATCTCGCTCGTCAACAACAAACCATAGTTGTTCACCCTTGATGAAATAAAATCCTTTCTTGTTGCTCAAGAGGCACGTCTCAAAAGGTTCAAAACCCTGGACACCGCAGGCTCCCTCAACTTACTCACACAAATTCCCAAACACCTCCTATACACCCTGTTCTTCATTCAGCCACCTCCACTTCCTCTCCCACCTTACGTCACAGCTATTTTCAACCAGGCCGAGGCTATCGTGGCCGTCAAGGTGGTCGACCTGGTCGGGGCTCCATTAGTGCCAAGTTTGTCACAAACATGGGCATAGTGCCTCAATCTACTATAATTGATTTAATCCTACCTTCAGTCATCGGGAGTATCCAGTTCCACCATCTCACATCTATCCATCTCGCCACCCAACCCCTTATCCCTCACCACCATTGCAAGCGCCACCTCGGGCTCCGCTGCTCCCTGCTCCATATCAACCTTCTACATTTGCTGCTTCTGGTTACTTTGCATCAATGCAGTCACCCATGAAACAATCTCAGAACTGGTACATTGATTCTGGTGCTTCTCATCTTCTCACCCCTGATGCAACCAACTTAACAGATGCCTCATCTTCTCATGGTGGAGAAAATGTCTTCTTGACAAGGTTTGCCCGTTCAGTTGTCTGGTTCTGCTTCTTTTCAATCCAGTAATGATCCTTCTATTACCTTACATCTTACCAACGTATTACATGTACCATCTCTCAACAAAAATCTTGTTAGTGTTAGTAGGTTTTTTCGTGATAATCGTGTTTATTTTGAATTTCATCCCTTTGTTTGTTTTGTTAAATCTCAAGTTGATGATTCCATTTTATTAAAAGGGTCTCTTGGTTCAGATGGGCTCCACTGCTTCCGGTCCCTTCCACTGTGTCTACATCACCAACTTGTCTCTCCTTTGTTGTCTTGTCCACTGAGTCTTCTTGCCCATCATCTTCAAGTCTTGCGTCTTCATCTATCACCACTCCGCATCTTAGTTTATATTCCAAATGGCACAATACGCTTGGCCATCCCTCTCTTAATGTTTTAAATCATGTTCTTCAATTCTGTAATATGTCTTCCATTAATAAAACTTCAATGGATTTTTGTGTCCCATGCTGTATGGGAAAGTCACACCAATTTCCAACTTCTCCATCATCTAATCTTTATACTCATCATTTACAACTTATTTTCTGTGATCTTTGGGGCCATCTCATGTCACTTCATCCTTGGGTTATAGTTATAGTTACTATGTATCATTTATTGATACTCATAGTCGCTATACCTGGATTTATTGTCTCAAAAATAAATATGACACCTTACACATCTTCATACAACTTCAATCCAACGTTGAATTGCAGTTCAACCAGAAAATCAAAGAAGTGTAAACTGATTGGGGAGGTGAATTTCGTCCCTTCATTCACTATCTCAAATCCTTAGGAATTCATCACCGTATTATTTGCCCACATACACATCATCAAAATGGGCTTGTTGAACGCAAACATCGTCACATTATTTATGTGGGCCTCACTCTACTTTCACAAGCTTCCATACTATTGAAATTTTGGGATCATGCCTTTCACACGACAGTCTATCTTATTAATAGACTCCCCTCTTCAGCCCTACCACATACCATGCCTTATTCCACAATTTTTAACAAACACTATGATTACACTTTTCTTAAAATCTTTGACAGTGCTTGTTATCCACACACACAACACTATCACAATCACAAACTCTAGTTTTGGTCCATTCCCTACACCTTTGTAGGTTATTCATCTTGTCACAAGGGATATAAATGCCTAGATGTCCATGGCAAACTTTTTATTTCAAAGGATGTTATATTTGATGAAAATACTTTCCCTTTTCATTCTCAAACACGATCCCTTCCCCTTTGGCTTCTCCCACACGCACCATTCCTCTAGGAATTCTTCCTACTGTTAGTCCTCCCTCTCCCATTCAACATGCTTCTCCTTAATCCTCTGCTTTAAGACTTGTCTCCCATTTAATTTCTCATGCTCCTCCCACTACTAGGTCTTCTCCTCTACCTCTACCCATTGTTCCCTCCACAACTTCCACTCACCCCATGCAAACTTGTTCCAAATAAGGGATTATTAAGCCTAAACAATATCCCACTCTCCTTGTAAGACCCGTGAAATTAATTAATTAAATAATTAATTAATTAATAAATGCGAGTAGAAAGAGCCTTTATGACATTAATTATTGTTATGTGACGTGGAAAAGTACTAGCTCAAGTGGTTGAGAGTACTTTGTTTGTGTGAGAGGACTTGGGTTCGATTCTTATGTATGCCAATTATGTGTTGTTTGGTTTATTATTATTTTGTTTTGGTAATGTAATTGTGAATGGTGAGTGATAGTATAATCATAAGATTATAATGGTTATCACAAAAATGTGATTTGGCATAGTTGTTATGCTCTGTTCTTATGAGTGGAAGGTCATGGGTTCACACCTTGATGGACATAGAATAAGCTTTATTTTTGTTAAATATTAGTTGTGGTTTGAATGTGAAGAGGCAAAGAAAACCTAGCAGAAAATGGGGGTTTTGGGGTATTGTGTGGTTCTTTTTGGTAAGTTTCGAGTTTTGGTATCTCCAATGGGTACAAAGCATGTTATATGGGTTTAGTGTTGGATTAGAGTAAATGGGAATGGTATACATTGTTTTGTAATGCTTGTTCTGTGTTTTGGTATGTTTGTGCATTGTTAGAGTGAATTGTGCGCGTGATCAGACTCGAAACCCTGCAAGTCTCGTCCAAGCGACTCCATCTCGCCTAAGCGAGAGTTGTAGAGTCTCTTTTTTTGTTCTGGTGCGCGTTACTCGCCTAGGCGACCTTGGATGGGGTTGAGGGACTTAGTCTCTTGCTCAGGCGAGAGACACTCGCCTAAGCGAGGTCGCGAGGAAACCTAGATTGTTTTGAGCGCGAAACCTCGTCCAGGCGAGGAGTTTTGTGGGTTTGAGCGAACCAAGGTCTCGCCTAAGCGAGATGTCGTGATCAAGTTGGATGTGTTGCTTGCATTGTAGCTCAAGCGAGATTGAATTGGGTGTTTGGGCGAGAGATGATCTCGCCTAGGCGAACAGATCTCGTCTAAGCGAGATAACGTGATGTGGCCACTGTTTTAAGCTCGCTCAGGCGAGGTGAACTAGCCTAAGCGAGGTTGATGGCTTAGCTTGGGCGAGAGTCCCTGGCTTGAGCGAGTTTATGCGAAATTCCAGGTTTGTGTGTGCTTGTGTGCGTGATTTGGCTACTTTTTCCTAAGTATAGGAAGTATATGCATGTGGTGTGGTGTTTGGGCTTGAAGGACTAAGTCCAATAGGGGTCTGGGATGTGCTTGATGGTTGGACACATGATGGGCATGAAACTGGTTGAGTTCCCGTCGGCTACTAATGGGCGAGGAGTCCTTGGTATGGTGATTACATGTGTCGGACGCACGATGGGCAAGGAACTGTTATGTTCCCGTCAGCTACTATTGGGTGAGGAGTCCATAGTATGGTGATTGCGTGCGTGCTAGGGTCCAAGTTGAGAAGGCTTGGATGTTTTACTATAGACGAGGAGTCTGTAAGGCAGGACTATGAGCGGGATAGGCTCATAGGGTTGGACCACGAATGGGTTAGTTTCGTGGAAGCACAGTGAAGTCCCAAGACCTAATTCATGTATATGACTCATGAAGGACTATGAGATCATGGATGGGTAATTTGAAAACAATGAGATATTTAATTATGCTATTTTGGGGTGGGTGACATATTTATTTCATGTGTGTTTTTATCTATTATGC
Organism: Vigna unguiculata; assembly: GCF_037176805.1. Lineage (NCBI taxonomy): Eukaryota > Viridiplantae > Streptophyta > Magnoliopsida > Fabales > Fabaceae > Vigna > Vigna unguiculata. The sequence continues at coordinate 15,043,748 of NC_140798.1, read as the reverse complement.
ATAGCTCACCCTTTCTGTGTGTGTATGACAATGATCAGATAACTCGTTATCCGGGAGCAGATAATGTGACAGGTGGGCCAGGAGATGCATAGACTCGGAGCGAGGGATAACATGGGATTTTGTATATATATTTATTATTTTGGATAACTTTGTAACCCTTTTTGGGAGCCATTTGAATATTACTTCAGTTTTATAATTATGAACTCCTGTTTTTATTACATTGTATTAAAGTTTTAAATTTCCCGTGTTTTTGGGAAATGGTATCATATTAAATGAGGCATTTATTTTTATTTCTTATTTTTATATATTAAATATTAGTAATATTCCTTAGGGATGTTACACTACTTCTAACTATTACTGAACCCACGTCTGTCAAGCAAGCCTTGTCCACTCCTATTTGGCGGAATGCTATGCAAGAGGAATATGATGCATTAATGGCTAATAACACTTGGACTCTCACCTCTCTTCCTCTTGGTCGAAAGTCTATTGGGTGCAAATGGATATTTCATGTCAAAGAAAATGTTGATGGGACTATTAATAAGTATAAAGCATGTCTAGTAGCAAAGGGTTTTCATCAAAAGTATGGTTGTGATTATACATAAACTTTTTCTCCCGTTGTAAAACTTGTCACGGTGCATATCACTCTTACGCTTGCTCTCACCAATCAGTGGTCTCTTCAACAAATTGATGTTAATAATGTCGTCTTGAACGATATTCTTCACGAAGAGGTCTACATGGAACCTCCACTTGGCTTTCTTCCATCTGATTTTGGTCTCTTGTGCAAACTCCACAAATCCATTTATGGTTTAAAACAAGCTCCCCGAGCTTGGTACGAGAGACTAACTTCCACTCTCATGAGCTTTGGGTTTGTTCACAACAAATGTGATTCATCCCTATTGGTTCTTAACAACATTGCTGGCTGTATCTATGTTCTGATATACATTCATGATATTATTTTGACAGATTCTTCTCATTCTATACTACAAGCTATCATTCCTAAATTGCATTATGTGTTTGCTCTCAAACAACTAGGTGATCTTGATTATTTCCTTGGCATTGAGGTAAAAAGATACTCTAATGGTTCTCTGTTATTATCTCAATTCAAATATATTCGTGATCTTCTTGCTAAGGCTGGCATGGGTGATGCAAAAGGCATATCCACTCCTCTTCAAGGAGGACTGAAATTATCTAAGCTTGGGTATGATTAAATGGATGATCCTCTTCTTTATCACTCTATAGTTGGTGTGTTACAATATGTTACTATTACACGACCTGAACTCAGCTATAGTGTCAATAAAGTATGTCCATTTATGGCCCAGCCATTATTGGAACATTGGAAAGCTGTAAAATGCATCCTTCGCTACTTAAAAGGAACTCTAGCTTGTGGATGTCCAATTGCTCTCACTCATGGGTATCACACTTTAAATGCTTATTGTGATGCTGATTGGGCATCAGATCTCGATGATCGTCAGTCCACCTCTGGTGCCTGTATTTTCTTTGGATCTAATTTAGTCTCCTGGTGGTCTAAAAAGCAACCTATAGTTTCATGTTCTAGTGTTGAGGCAGAGTATCGAAGTCTTGCAATCATTGTATCTGAAAAACTATGGTCGTAGTCTCTTCTCAAAGAACTTCACATTAGCTGTACTACTCCTGTAATCCACTGTGACAATCAAAGCACAGTCGCTCTTACTCATAATCTTGTCCTGAACTCTCGCATTAAGCATATGGACCTAGACATCTTCGTTCGTGAGAAAGTGCTCAACTAGTCCTTATATGTCACTCACATCCCTACCACCGATCAAATTGCAGACCTTCTCACCAAACCCCTCTCTCTCTCAATTGTTTCTGCTTTCGCCGTGACAAACTCAATGTCATTGAATATGTTATCCATTCTATTCAATTTATGCTTTTTGTTAATACTACAGAGTGAGTCACTCTTTTAGTAGCCTTTATATAACCTGATGTATTGTTGGATGATGAATAATGGTTATCAATTTCTATCATCCTTGGATGAGATACGATTCAAATCCAAATCAGACTAATGATCAACGTTTATATAATCTATAATTATACGTTTACTCAAATTTAACTTTATGTTTTCATTTATGTAAAACTTTTCTCATACCATATTCAAAGACTGAAAATGAAACAATGACCAAAAAGAAGAAAAGAAGAAAGGAATACTATTTTGAATGTTTTATTTTACAATTGCGTATTGTAGCATTGATTATAAATTGTATACAGAATTCAATTATAAGAGAAAAACTAATTTATGACAATAGAGAGAAGTCTAATATCTCCCTTAAGTTAGGGCAGGAATATGATTCATCCTCGACGTGGAATAAATAAAAAAAACCTTAATCAAACAAAAAATTAGTTATCATGAAATACCGAAGCAGGTTTAGGAGAAATACAAAAGTTATGAAGTAATGTTAGATAGACCACCCATCAAACAAATATGTGAATCATTGAATCTCAGAAATGACAATACCTAGAGCATCTTTAATGTAATGAAGAATACAATAAAGAATTGTATAATGAATTGGCTCAGTGTTAAAACAACAAAATGAAATATAACGTCTAAATTAAATGACCTTAAAGTTAAAAAGCAAAGACCTATAAGATTGATGCGTGCAGTAATCAGAGGGAGTGAAACCAAGTTTGGAATTCAGAGTGTTAGAGAATAACGAGGTGGTTTGATGTATTATACCACTAGATTCATAGAAATAACTTATCATAAATTCAACCACTATTATTATTGAATCCAATAATTTTGACTTTTGTAACAAATTTCCTTTCAACAAAATTAACAAATCCTTGTAAAAGAGATTGTCTTTCATCCTTTGAAGACATTTGAAAAACTCAAATAAATCTAGTACGTTCAATAATAAGAAAAAAAATTGAAAATTGTTAATGGAAAAAGTTAATTTCTTTTGTTTAGCCTTATGACAAGTATTGCAAACAATAGCTTTAGTAAAATTCAAAATGGAATAATGTTGTTTCATGCGTGACATTCTTTTACTTACTAGATAAATGTCCTAATTTGAAGTGCCAATTGAAATAATTAGAGAGATTGAATATAACAAAAATGCATTACTGCGAATACTGGAGATTGGCTTGATTTATACAAATAGGCTTCAATATTAATTCCTTTTGATGAAAATGTGAACTTGTCTTGTATAAGACATGTGTTAGCCTAGCCATGGAGTAATGCATGAACTTAGTTAATTTAGAAATAGAGATCAAATTGAATTTGAAATTTAGTAAATATAACACATCAGTATATACAAAAAAGTCTAAATGTGTATGATACCAAAATATTCAACAATCAATCATTCTTCATTGGGAAGTCTAATAAAGATGGATAAAATTGTATATATGTAAAAAAGAAGAAGCAATCTGTATCTCTTTAGTCAAGAAGTCAAGTACTGAAAATAAGGTAGTCATGAATTATATTTTTACCCTTAAATATTAATGGATACTTTCTTATTTTTATTTTTTATTGTAAATCCTAAATAAGGTTATTTATAATTCATATATTAAAATATAAATCCAAATACATTTTTATTATGTTAAAGTATAATTCAAACAAAGTTATCATAATATATTAATAAAAATAAAATTATTTTTTCTAAAAAATAAATTAAAGTAAGTTATACCATAAAATATAAATTTTTAAAAAAAACCTTTGTTTTAATTTTTTTAATCATATAATAATTATACAAGTTAAGTAAAAATATACAATTCTTAAATTATTAATACTTTCTTATCAGTAAATTTACTTTAATCAATCAATTATAAAATATTTAAATAAAAATAACTAACAATATGCAGGGGATATCTAAATTCAAATTTGCTTTTAATTATCCTTATCAACCAATGACAAATAACTTAAATAGATATCAGTATTTGGTTGAAGTCAAAATAACAATAATAAACTTACATAAAACTAAAATCAGTAGAAAGAAGTTACAAAAACAATTTTAATTACTCGGATGTTATCCATCTTAGTAGAGGTGTATTAATCTGATACTTATTTGTTAAAAAGTGTTAATTGCATCCCAATTTTTGAAAAAGTGCTTCAATTAAGTCCCTTTCAGACAAAGATGACTAACGCGGTTAATAACATGCCATGTGTTTTTTTTTTTTAATTTTTAAAATTTTTTTTGCACAAAAACAAACGTCACGTGTCAGGTCCCTAGTATGACACGGGACATTGTCAGTGTCACGTGGTAATGCAATGTCACGTGTCAGTGTCACCATCAAATGTTATTTTGTTCATTTCAATTTGGTCCCCATATATCTTTCAATGACTCAATTTAGTTCCTACTTATGTATCTCTATCTCTCATTCAATTTTGAACCAATTTTTTTTAATAATTAAAATCCAGCTTTTATAAAATTAAAACTAATTAAGTATAAATACTTTTTCAAAAATTAAGTATTGATATTTATATTAAAATTTAGTGATAAAAGTCATTTTATTAAGTCATTTTTAATAAAAAAATTAGTATAACGTTCATACAAATAAAAATTTTGGTTTAAAATTAAGGAGAAACAATATTATTCTATTTTAAAAAAAAAGTAATAATTAACAAAACATGAGTACTCATTAAAAATTAATTAATAAAATAATATGTTAAAAAGTTATTTTTAATAAAAAATATTAGTATAACATTTATACAAATAATCAATTTGGTATGAAATTAGAGAAGAACAATATAAATATCAATACTTAATTTTGTAAAAATATTTATACTTAATTAGTTTTAATCTTTAAAAGAATGGATTAGAAAAATATTTTAATTATTAAAAAAATTGAATCTGATACACATAAGTATGGACTAAATTGAATAAAAAAGAAATATATAGGAACTAAATTGAAATTAATATGACATTTGATAGTGATATTGACATGTGGTTGTAATGCCACATGGCATTACAATACCATATGTCACACCAGGGACTTAATGTCACATGTCACACCAAAGATCTCACATGTGACTTTTTTTTTTACAAAAAAAATTAAAATAAAAAAATCATATATTGACACGTGGCAAGTCATTAACAACGTTAATGTAACGTCCCATTTAATTATTAAGCGAAATTAAAGGAAAACGTCACACAATATAAGTACTGTAGCGTAGTCCCGGGGCCCTTAACGCAACCTCGACAAAATTCGGGTACACCACGATGCCAAGGAAAGCTGAATACGAATACAACGTAGAATGTAGCGTAGAAATACGGAAAGAGATACATGGGCCATAGCCCTAAATAAAACACAAGAAAAACTCCAGCCCAGATGGCTAAGCAGCGGAATCACCATTCGCTTGTTGACCATGAGAACCTCGCCCAACTGCTCCCATCAACCAAGTTGATGATCATCGCAAGGAAAAACGGCCACATACAACACAAACATGTAACGAAACGGGTAAGCTAGAGCCAATCAACATATTCAACATGCAATCAAATATATTTTCCTCATCTCATCCACATAGCAACCAAACATATTATGACTCTTCATTCAATACACTACGACTCGACTCGACTCATCCGGATACGTATAACTCGGTCGGATTCAGCGGATGCTTGCACTTGTGGTGGATACCCCTGCTCGACCCTGAGCTGCTCGATCCTGAGCTATGTGATACCAGTGTTACAATGAATCAAAATCTCTCCCACCACAAGGTTAGTCCTTAGTGAGTTTCAGGCCTCCTGCTACTCCCACCACAAGAGTCAGTCCGCTCTAAGTGAGACTAACTGGCTCCTCGGAGCGTCAGGATGCAACCTTACCTTGAATCCTTACCTAGTTATACAGATGGGGCACCACCATGAACACCCACTAGCAGGGGCCATGGAATTACGTCCCGACCACTGAAGCGCGACCCCGGAGGTCTCACCTAGAGACCCCAAGGAATTACAGCCTGACACGGACCAACGTTCATAAATCAGCAATAAGAGAATATTGAATTATATTTTTCAATTCCATATCAACCCTTGAAGTTTAATCCTCATATCAATCACATCTCAAATCCATACCTCCGATCATCACCACCCCAATGAGTCTGGGGCCTAGTCTCATGTCAATATCATGTTCCTTTAATTTCAAACCACACATTCATTTCTCACGCTAAGCCTCATACCAACCCATTCATCCCCAATTCATGAATTATGCCAAAAATATACTTCATGCTCCATTACATACATGTTCATCATCATACAATCATACTCAACCAACATGGATCACTCGGGAAGCATTAAACATCCAAATCACAGCACTGTCTCGCCCAGCATCTCGCTCAGGCTGAGGGGTCTCGCTCAGGCGAGACGTGCTCGCTCAGGCGAGCCTCACCCTCGCCTAGGCGAGAGCGCCAAAAACAAGGGCATGGGTAACACGGGATCTCGCTTAAGCGAGATCCCTCTCGCTTGGGCGAGTTGCCTGCTCGCTCAAAAGTTGAGCGAGCCGCCTGGGCGACTTTTCGCGCAAAAAACTTAGGCGAGCTCCCTGTTTCATCTCGCCTAGGCGAGATGGACTCGCTTGGGCGAGATTAACAGGTCTCGCCACTGTTCTTCACTGCGACAGCCATGAAAACGAACCAAACCAACATACAAAGCATTCTCATACATCAAAGCGAAGGATAAAATCATACAAACAGAAATCCACACCATTACAGACCAAAACTACTGGAAAATAAGAGCTCTAACTACCCGTACCTGGAATAAGCTAGTAAACGACCCAACACGCCCCCAACACCGAACGCACGAGCACAGCAGCTCAAGGAGCGAATGACAGAACTGAAAAGGTAGCGAAACAGAAGCATGATATGGGTTACTTGGGACCCTAGCTGTGAAATGAACGAAAGGAACAATGGAGACGGAAAAAGGCTAGCACAGTACTTACATGGAGTAGAGCACCACTTCGAGCTAGTTTGAAGGTGGCGAAAGACCTAACCCTAGCAGAGCTCTTTGTGTGAGGGAGGAAGGGTTGACGGCTGCTGCGTTTCTGGGAGAATGAAAGTGAGAGTGGGATTAGGGCAGACCTTAGGACCTTATACGTTGGGCCGGCCTTAGGCCCACTAACTTTAGGGCAGAAAAGTTAACAGATTTAAATGGGCCTTACAATTAATAATTCATGTCTGAAAGGGACTTAATTGAAGCACTTCTTCAACCGTTGGAATGCAATTGACATTTTTTTACAAAAACGACAAAGAAAGAGAATATATTCTCTTATATTACAACATATTTTGTTTCTTTTAATACTAAGATATTAAGTTTCTAAAAAATGAAGTTTTTTTAGGATATAAGGAGAGATATATGAGTTTCGAAAATGAATTGATAGTAAGAGTAGATTATTTTATTACAAATTATCAATAATTCTTTTAATCAAAAATCTTTTTTTTTTTCTGTAATCTAAGTATTCGATTGGTGAGTGGTTCCAACCGAATAATCAGATTAGGTTTTTTCAATCCAAAAAACGTAAATGATGAGAAAGTCCCCTTTTTTTTCCTATGTGTTGAAAATTTCAAAGAGAAACGAAAAAAATCACTACCGTATAAACAACAAATTTTAAAATAAGTATTATGAAGGTATCAAATTGACACATATTTATCAAAGTAGATTTGAATAATTAAACTATATAAAAATTAGCAAATTCAGAAGAAATAAGTCGATATATAAAAGGGTGAATTACGTGTGCGACTATGTTAGTTATTTACATTATTTGACGATGATGTCGTGTGTTCCGATTGTTTTCGATGATGTCCCTCTACATGAAGAAAGAAAAAACGAGTATAGCGTGAGTTCGTTTTAAAACAAATGTGACCGGGGATTTAAAGTTAAGTAGGGAACCAGTGTTGAGAAAGACATCTCACATGTTTAAAATTCGGCATTTCTTATGGCCTTTTACGATCTTGCAATGGGCTTGTCATGTGAACTTTTTTTTTTCAATTGTGCTAGAGATATAAAAAACATCTATTATTATTATTATTATTATTATTATAAATGATAAATTTATTTATCCTTATATTTAATGAAATTCTATTTGAATTGCAATTTAATGTTAACTTTTTTGATACCCAACAAATAGCGGGTAGCTGATTACCCGTACCGCGCAGACATGGTGTCTGATATGGTGATGGAGCAAATTTTCAAAGTAATTTGAATCTCTGATGCAATAATTCATCGGAAAAACGAAGACACGACACGACAAAATCTTTTTAATAATGGAAAGAAACGGAATTCACCAAAAATCGTCAATAATTAATTCGAATAATGGTCTATGTAACGGTTAGTTTCTACTTTTTCAAATAAAATACAATTTTGGTGAAAGGAGAAAGAGGCTTTCAGGTTTGTTGACCGTTTCTCAGGCCCCAGCACGCTCTTCCTCTTTCTTTTTCTTTTGTTTTTTTTTCTTCTTCTGTATTTGATGTATTTGATGCCACCACTCCCCACTCATCACCACCTACTACCCTTCTTCCAAACATTCTTCCTCTGAATGGGTTGCTTTTTTGCTTGTTTTGGTTCCTCCAAACACTCAAACAACAAGCGCAAGGTTCCTGTAAGAAACTTTTCAATTCTCTCCTCCCTTCTCAACAACCACCCCAAGATTCTCTTTTTTGGTTTCTTGTCTTTCCAGTTTTTGATAAAAATCTTATCTTTTCTTTCATTGCCATAACCCCTTTTCTTGTTTTTCTTTAATCTTTTTTTTTTTTTTCAGAGAAATGGTAGTAGCAATGGCAAGCAAGAGCAACCTACTGTCTCTTTGGTTCCGGATTGCTCCAAAAATGCCGTTAACCCTATACCACAACTCCTGTAAGTAGTCTCAATCCATGATCTTCTTCATTGGTTACTTTCTATTTTTTGAAGCTTTTGGATGGAGATAAATGTTGTTTTCTGCCTCTCTGGTTGATGCAGGGAGAAAAGTGAGGAGCAACTCAGTGTAAGTAGCAGAAAGAAAGTTACGTTTGATTCCAGCGTCAAGACCTATGAACCTACCTTGGTGGATGAAGTTGGAGAGAGGAAGAGTGAGGATGGTGGAAAGGAGGAAGCTTTGGTTCATTCAAAGTCATCTTCCTCTGAAGATAACAGTTGTGTTTCTTCAACGGGGTCTTACCCACCCAACCATAGGTACCAGAATTGCCGGGACAGTGAGGACGAGGAGGAAGAGATTGATTATGGGGACAGTGATCTTAGTGATGAGGATGATGATGTCATCAGAGAAGAGTGCAAAGAATTGGGGGAGAACTTTGGAGAAGATGGCATGGTAGCAACTACTGCTGCTGATCACGTGTTTTCTGAAGAGGTTGATGCGAAGTCAATCGAGTCCAACCTCAATGCTAGAGACAGAAATGTTTATGTTCATCCTGTGCTCAAACCAGTGGAGAATCTGACTCAGTGGAAAGTTGTGAAGGCTAAGAAAACACCCTTAAGACCCCAGAAAGAAAACGAGTTTGGGGAAGGTGTGGAAGAATCACCTTTCAGCTTGAAATCAGAAAGTGACACACCAAAGAAGTTGAAGCAGGAGATCCCTGTTGATGCCAGCCTGTCAAATTGGTTGGTCTCACCAGAAACTACACCTGTTAACAAGGCTGGCTCAGTGTCTTTATTTCCTGGTACCCCTGACAGGAGCACCCCACAAAGTCCATATTCTGGGTTAAGTCACGAAGATAGGCCAATTTTAGGTGCATTGACACTAGAAGAGATCAAACAATTTTCGGCTACTTCTTCTCCAAGGAAGTCACCTAGTAGGAGTCCAGATGAAATGCCTATTATTGGCACTGTTGGGACCTACTGGAATGTTGCAGGCTCAGCGGGAGCTTCTGGCTCAGCCTCTTCCTTTAAAGGAATTCCGAACTCAACAAGCAAGTACAGAGAGGTAAAGATGAGGTGAACTTTAAGAGATGTTTATTACTCTTAAGTTGAGGGTGAATTCTGATTTGGACATACGTTGGTGTGGTTGTGCAGGATAAGAGAGTGAATTGGCACTCAACCCCTTTTGAGACAAGATTAGAGAAAGCTTTGAATAGAGGTGCTGCTTCTTATGTTCCTCGTGTATTTTAGACAAGCTTGCAATAGTGTGTGGTTTGGGAGAGGGAGTGAATTGTGTAGGGAATCTATTTTATTTATTCTTTTATAAATGTGATAGAGTGTCAAGGCTTTAATGTTGATCATGTTATTCGCAATTCAAGTGCTGTTTATAGCTAGTAATAACAATAATGTTTGTGCAGTCTCTTGGTGAGGTCACGTTTTTGTGTTTCCATGATGACAAATAAATCATGATATCTCATGTACATTCTGTTGTTTGAACCGATGAAACTTGCACCATAAGCTATCCAAGCTATAAAGGATACACAATCTGTTGCACAATTGCACTCAAGTGGTCTTTAAAGACAATTGTTCTCTTTCTTATACAAGTTAATACCCCAAAAGGAAGAAAAATGCCCATACTAGTCTATATGCACGCACCATCACCTTAGCATCTTATCCCACACTGTCTGAGTGCTGGACCTGTGTGCTTGGGCAAGAAAATATCAATTCGCACCCAAATCATTGAGAAAATTATGGCTACAAGTATTGACCAGAGGACTACAATGGTAGGGGTTCTGTTTTGCTTTCCCATTAGTCCTTTGAGGAAAGGATACAAGTGCACAATGACCCACAAGGAGAAGAAAAGCTTCCCAAAGAAAGGTCCCCATGAATCATAGCCATTGTTAATGGCATCAGAGATTCCAGCCACAATTCCCACCATATTTAAGATCACAAGACTTGTTGGTGGGATTAGAAGACTAGTCCACTTGAAGAGATGGAACTGTCCAAATGAAGTGTCATGTGCTGATTTTGCTCTCACTGTGAAGCTAGAGTTTACTCCTCCAACTTTAAGAAGACCTTGAAATACAGCAAAAAGGTGTGAAGATACACCCCCAATGACCCAGAATTGCTCATTGCGCCACCAGTCATGAATGCTAACCCCACTCCAACGAAGCTCTAGCATACATGTTAAGATGATGGAGATAAATAAGGCCATTAACCAAATGCTAGCAAGGTTTGACAGCTGCACAAAAAGAGAACTTTAGTCAGACGATATTGTCAATAAAATTGTTTTTCTTTCTTTCAAAAGTAATCGTGTATTAAGTAATTGTTAACTATAATCTTTCGAATACATTCTATTGACCGAGTTTTTGAGAAGTAAAAAATTTAGTCTTGTTATATAATGAATTCCGCTTATGAATTTGTAATCTCCAATAACTCGTAAAATAAATGAGTGTGTGCTTCTGTTAGAGTGTGTGTGTGTGTTACTAGCATTCTTGTTATGTTAACGAGAAAACCAAAAGCATGCGGTATTCAAGTTAATTTGCACCTACAGTGGGGATGATGAACTTTCCAGTCAGAAGACAGACTGCAGGAATTGTACAGTAGATCAGCAGGGGGATAGAAGTAAATGGATAGACGATGGAATTAGTGTAGGCCAACCTCTGTAGCCATTTGAGTTTTCCACTATAGCCATACCACAAAGGGCAATAACTACTAAAGAAAATCTGAGTAGAACCAGAAGCCCATTTCAGAACTTGGTGTAATCGATCTGATAGATTTATAGGAGCAGATCCCTTAAAAGCTGCTTTCTTTGGCATGCAGTACACTGATTTCCATCCTCTACAATGCATGATAAACCCAGTTAAGATGTCTTCTGTCACTGAACCATATAGCCACCCAATCTGCAGAAGAACAAAATGTCAAGAAGACTCGATTCCTTAGCAGTCATGAAATTCTTGATGTGCGTTGGAGCTCATCTAACTACAAATCTATATAACAATTTTCATTTCAAAAGGGAAATAGTTCATTTGCAATAACTTGGTTACCTCTTTTCCCCATTCAGTTTTCTCTTCATAGTCACAGCTTATAACATGAATTGCTTCCTTAATCAGTACTCGGGTGTTTGTGCCTTTGGGAAGTCCACCATCTTCCATCAAAGCAGAAGCAATGAAAACCGGTGATTGTCCAAATCGTTTCTCTAAACTTTTCATGGACATGAAGGATAATTCCTCTTCCTCTTCGTCATCAAAGTCTACAAGCTCTTGATCAGTCTCGTCATCAGATGAAGACTCGGAGTCACTATAACTGCAGCTGCAGGATGAAAGCCAGCAGCAACTCTTCATCTTTGGCCTTTTATCAGAAAGTGGATCAAAGCCATATAATGCTTGCCTGTTGAACACACATCCAGTACCAACGTACAGAGGACCTTGAATCCCATCAAGGCATTTCATGTTGATCTATGTACAAAGAAAGCAAAATTCAAAGACGGAGTAAGGATCAGTTAATGAAATTGCAATTTGTATGTAAGTTTAGAAAAATAGTCCTTACATCAAAGAACACAGTATTGTGATTAGCATATCTGTCATTGCAATCGATGCCATTAAACCTTTTTGGAAATTGTACATAACAGAACTTCTTTCCAAGTTGGGGGTCCATTAAAAAGCACATAGACTCCCTAAGAACCTTGCTATTATTGATGTATTGGTCACAATCCAGATTTAATGCAAAAGGTGCATTGCTAAGCACAGCAGAAACTCGAACCTTTTGAGGAAATACAACAGTGCAAAGATTATAAACAGTTGTGCTGATATCATGTTCTTATAAACGAATGGAATTAAAATTCATATTTGAAGTTTTAGGCTTTAAGCTACTTACCAGAGCATTCATGGCACCAGCTTTCCAGTGGTGTTGATATCCAGGACGTTTTTCCCTGGAAACATACACAAGCCGAGGTAGTTCCTTGCCTTCCTTGTCCAGTGAGCCAGTACTTCCTAGACATACCTGCGAAGACAAGTCCGTGGATTCATTTTTTAAGTGTTTGTTTTGTTGGACTGAAGATTAACACTTTTATTTAGGGGACATAAATCAATAAAAATTAACTTTTGTTACAGACACAAACCTGAATCATTCCTGGATGATCATCCATGTTGCTCCCAGGCCATGGGTTACCATCTTTCATAACCCACCCTTCTTCTGGTTTCTTCTGAGCCTTTGCAACCAGTACGTTAATTTTCACCTTGAATTCTTCGTATTCTCTCTGCAAAAGTGCAAAGGAAAATGCTCAAGTCTGACATGGGCAGTAGAACAGCATAAAAAAAGAAACTTTGATGGTTTATTTGTGTAGTCCTCACCTTCATAGCCCTGCGATCCTTAACAAATGTGGGGTGCACCTTATCTTTCAAGTAATCAAGTTTCTCAGAGAAATAAAACTCAGGTGCCCTTGTCTCAATGTTATACTTGTTACAAAAAGGAACCCATATTCTAGCAAACTCGGCAGTTTCTGACAAGGTATCAAAGAGAAGCATTGAAGCACTGTCATCTGAGACATAGCAGCTAACCTTCTCAACAGGGTAATCAACAGACAAGACTGATAAAACCGTGTTTGCGGTTAGAATAGGTGGTTCCTTAAAAGGGTCTGCAGTGGTTACAAAGATATCAACCGGGGCTAGAAGGTTTGGCTCCCCTTCACGCTCAAACCTTAAGGACAAACGTTCAAGGTAAGTTTCACGAGTAATAGGGAACCACTTGGGGAGTTGGTCAACCATCCAAGATAGTGCAAGCCAGATTTCACACACCACAGAGATTATCCATAAGGCAAGTGCATCATGCACTGGAGTTGTGATGCGCAAGTGGAAGAAGAAAACTAGGATAACCACACGCAAGATTATCACTATGCGATATGGGTTGATTTTGCTTGAAGCTATTGGAATCTTGCGCCACAATGGTTGCCTTGCCTCACCCAACCTGCAAGAATTTTTACAGTGGAAAGGTTTTTTATGTGTTATGTAATCATGGTTTATTATGAGTATTTATTCTTGCATTGAATAAAGGTTAAAGATAGAAAAAAGTAGTTTCATATATACATTGTCAGTGTTAAATTTGTTTACGTTAATAAATTGGATAACGTTTTATTCTAATAGTACATATATAAATTTAAGTTACAAAGATTATGAGTTCTTTAATTCATTATGGTGACAAACTTACAGATTGTCGTCTTCTTGGTTGTTGCTCATTAAACTTCTCTTATCTTTCCGTTTCTCTTCATTTCTGTAGAATGCTTTCTGTCCTTCAAAATCCTCTACAGAACAGAACAACAGAAAGAAAGATCAGAGATAGGAAAACCATTGTGGTGGAGCATAACTAGCTACTAAGGAGTTAGAGTTTGTTTCCATTTCCAATGCAAAATTAATAGAAAAAAAAAATGGCATTCACCACTTCCGGCCACTGAGAATGCTTGACCATAGTTGTGTTGATTGTAGTCTCCATTTTCCTGCAAAAGAAGACACAACAGAAGCTTTGCGCACTCAAATCCATTGTTAAAAAATTATATGTATCATAATTGTTGAGTAAGAAAACAATTATAGTTGGAGAAAATTGAATGAGAAAAGTGAATACCTGGTCCGAGAAACGGAATCCATTTCGGGAGTGAGAACCAGTAGGTGAGGCAGCAGTGATGGCCATTGCAAGTAGCAAGCGTGGATTGCGGAGAGAGCAGAAGGGTATTACTAATATAAGAAATGGAAGGTTAAGAGTGATGATAAAGGAAGAAGGATAAGCACTACTACTTCAATGTAACCATCACCCTCAGAGTTGGCAAGTCGTGGATTTGATTTTGAGTTCACAATTACTTCATTTGTTCAATTCTGCATGCATGCATGCATGCTCATGCAACTATTAGCTAATCTCTCTCCCAAACCTAAAACCCTTCTGCCTTCTTTCTACACATACTTTCGGTGATTAAGAACCACGTGGTTCACAACATGCTAGTTATTTTTAAAACGAAACACAAACTGAAAATCTTGCTTGATGATGAAATTTTGGGCACACCACCTGCAACTGTGTTTCAGGTTTGGTAAATCAAAAGTTGTCTTTTTACATTGCATCTATGTTGATTGATGATCTCATTGTACTAGATTTTCTGTAAATCAAAAGCTGATTGTTGATCTCATTGTGTCCATTTAGTTGTTGATAGAAACATTACTCTCCACTGTCTTATGCAATAGATCTGGTAATATAAAGGATAGGCATGTTTTTGTTAACAATTCTTTGCATTTGCACCTTTTTTTTTTTGTATCAGATTGTTGGCTTATAAACGTCAATTTTAAGTTGGCACATCATAACTTTGACATCTTTTATTTATAACTTATTCTACGTCCTTTTCCTTTTCTTCTCATAATTTCCCTCACTTTCCTCAGAAAATTCCCTTCAGTTTGTAATTTTTACTTCAACTTGCTACTGATAAAACATAAAATCTTATTTCATCTTTATTATTACCGCCAATAAACGAAAGATACTTTATAACTATTTTATTTCATAAGCGTAAATTGCTTTATTTAGTGACAGCAGGACAATTTTTTTTAAACTATTTTATTTAGACATAACTTTAAGACTACCCAACTAAATAAACTATTATCTATCGAAAGGTTTTCCCAGTCCACATTTTATTACTATTTTTTTATATAAATGAATTTTCAAAAGATTTTACTAGTAAAGTTTAACCAAATTAATAAGATACGAATCAATCTCATAAAATTTATGTCACCTCACAAACTTAAAACTTAAAACCCTAAACCTTCTAACTTTGGATTTTTGTATAATATTGTTTTTTTTTTTCATTCTCACTTTCTTCAAAATAACAACAATAAAAGTCTCATAAATAAATTTCCCAATAGTACTACCTTTATTTTATTAAATAAATATTATTTTTTAAATAGTCCTTTTTATACAAAATTTCAGTTAAATCACTGAATCTAGCTAAAGCTTTTGCAGCTTGTGTATTAGTTCATTTTTGTTGATACAGAAGGAAAAAAATAATTTAAACTGATGCTTCAAACATACGTTGCTTCTAGGTTTTGGATTTACAATCTCTTACTATTAAACTGTCACGTTGTCCATAAATGGTGAAAATTCAAAATATTGATTTACCTTTCATCTACATTTAGAAAGAGAAAAAAAAAAATACTGATATCATTATCTTAAAAATTTCTGTATCAATATCAAGACAAATAATATCCTTTATTTTAAATTAACCAATTAATGATATTACATTAACCAGTATAATCAGTATAATGGATGAGATCATAGTGATTATAGATTAATATCTGTTTAATTTTTATGTTATGGTTTTGGTCTCAACGTGTCAATTATTTATTTAAGCTTTGTCTTATAAGAGTGAACCAGTTCAAAATATGGAGGATATGTTTATCCTGAAGTTCTTCACCGCTTCATTAAAAGACTAAGAATAAATTTAGAAAATTTTAATGGATTTTCTATTAAATTTTTATGGTATATTAAGTCTTCACAATTTTATAAGTTTTCAATTGAATATCTTTAGTTAGATTTTTCTATTAATTATGTGACATGAGAATTATTTTGCTCTATCACTTTACTTAGATCTCACCACATAATATATTTTTACAGGAATGATGAACATGATTTCTTAAAGATTTACCATATTTAATAAAGATATTTTAAGATTAATTAAATTAAAAAATATAAAATATAAAATTATAAAATAAAATATTAAAATTTATATTTTTTTAATATATTTTTGTAATTTTATAATTTTAATTAAATTTAGAAGAATTTTTTTAAGTACAATAAATCTGAGAAATCTTTATGGTTAAGGTATCTTGTAGAAAAATATTATATAGCGTCATTTAAATAATATATCAATACAAGTTAATTACTACATCACATAATTAACATAATAATCTAACCAGAGAACTTCAATTGAAAAATTTTAAATTTTGAAGATTTAATAAACTATACAAATTTAATAGGAAGTGAATTTAAATTTCTTAAATTTATGAGATGAAGCCTTTAGATTTTAGTTAAAATAATAAGTTTAATGGAATTGTTTATTGTACCCCTTAAATGTCTTCCTGCACACCATTATTAAGGTAAATTCTAATAATAACCTCGGTTATCAACATCATCTTCATTCCCATACATTTCAAACTCATCAAATATCTCCGTCAATAACAATTGATCCATATTATTTTCTGCCAAATATCAATTTACATGAATTAAAAACTATTATTTTTCTATTTTCGGAAATAATTTTACAAAATGTTCAATGTACCAGAAAATCTGCTCCCGAAAAGTCATTTTGGAACACACAATTTTCATTTCGAACTCGCTAATTCCGGAAATCTAAATTTGGTTGCTCTCTGGAATTGTATTTCCGAAATGCAAATTTTCAGTTTCGAATTTTATTTAGAACTTACTTTCCAAATAAAATTTAAATTACTTTTATGGATTAAGTTTTCCAGAACTATAACTACAATTTCGGAAACACTATTCCAGAAAATAATGCACCACCCACGTTTGAATCATGTTTTTAGGAAGTATTTTTTGGAATTCGATTTTCACTAATGTTACCTTCAACAATGAAAACACACCACAAAAACATCCATACTTATCTCCCACAGGACCTCACCACCTCCTCAGCAACACGGGTAGGAATGGAATTAAAATAAATGATGGGGTGCAGGAAGCAATAGCTTCTACATTCAATTGGAGTTTTACATATATGGGTTATTTCACTCTGTTAGATTCTGCGAGTAAGGGATTCACCTAGGCCTTGAAGTTTGGGCTCAAATTTGTAAAAGGTGGACCCAATTTATAATTAGCTTCTGTAACCCATTTTTAACTCTGCATACCCCCAATCTTTAAAACTAGTACCCTTATCCTCACCCTTCCTTCCCAACTGTATTACCGTTTCCTCATCTTCATCTTCAACCCCTTTCATCGTATTCTCAACTATGATTATCTATGTGAATTTTCAAATCCCTTCACCTTATCCATGACTTCTGCACTAATTGTTTCATTGCTTTTTGTTGGGTATGGTTAATTTCATAGAAACTTTCTATCTCTACAAGAGAAATTTCTTCTTTTCACCTCTTTCTTATTTGCTCACCCCTCCTACATCCATTGTTCTGCCCTACCTTGCCCTCCTATTTTTCCATTCACCACCTTCATCTCCTCCTTTTAATCTTTTCATTTTTTTTGTTTGCCTTTGGCACCTTACACTCCATATCTGCCTTTTTTTATGACACATTTGAACATATTAGATTCATTATCATTGTACTTGATCGATACTATTTTAGTGCGAAACCAGACGATCTCAAGAATCCTCTGTGTCGAACCTCCTTCTGTTCCTCTCTAGACTCCTCCTAGATCTCCCTACTGTCTACACTCCGAGGACGGGGGTACTTGCAAGCACTCCGACGCTCAAGTCAAATAATGATTTGATACGAGGTGTAATTGGTAAAGTGGGAAAAGCATACCTTTACGTTGATGGAGCTCCAATGTGTGGTGGCTGGTAGGAACTCCATAGGCAGCGGAAAATGGCATGGAGACAAGTGTTTAAGGCTCTTGTAGCAATGGAATTTGGAGTGGTGAAAGGAAAACTAGACTAGAAACTAGACTAGTGGAAGGTGGCTAGAGGAAATGTGTAAACCTCTAGCTTAGGTGCTCTAAAAATAATAGAAGGGTGGAGTGATCTCAACACAAACATTCTATTAGAAATTGGACCGTATCAGATTCATCGGTCCATATCAGATTACGAGGCAAATTGGACCGGTGGCGTACGAGATTGCATTGCCACCTCACTTGGGAAACCTGCACAATGTTTTTCACGTATCACAGTTGAGGAAGTACGTGGCGGATCCTACTCATGTTTTGGAGCAGAATAATGTTCAGGTGCGTGAGAACCTGACACTTGGAGTTGGACCGGTGAGGATTCTAGATTCTCAAGTCAAACAACTCAGAGGGAAGGAAATTCGAACTGTGAAGGTTCTCTGGGACGAGGCAACCCAGGAGATGACGTGGGAGATGGAGGATCTCATGAGGAAGTCTTATCCTCATGTCTTTACTGGTAAGTCTTATTTTCGTGGACGAAAACTTTAAAAGGTGAGGGTAATGTAAGACCCGTGAAATTAATTAATTAAATAATTAATTAATTAATAAATGTGAGTAAAAAAGAGCCTTTATGGCATTAATTGTGGGTTGGTGTGACGTGGAAAAGTACTAGTTCAAACGGTTGAGAGTACTTGGTTTGTGTGAGAGGACTTGGGTTTGAGTCCTATGTATGCCAATCCCGTTTTATTTTTAAAACCCATTTTAAGACTACACGAGCCTCTCGCCCAGGCGAAGAGGATTGGTTTTGAGCGACACAGACTCTCGCTCAGGCAAGTGAGGTTCGTCTAAGCGAGATAGTGAGGAGTTGCACGTGTTGAGCGCGACTTCTCGTCCAGGTAAGGGTTTTATGGGTTTTGAGCGAACCAAGGTCTCGCCAAGGTGAGATGGCCTCGCCTAAGCGAGATGTCGTGGCCATGCGTGGTGCTTTGGTTGTATTTTAGCCCAGGCGAGTCTGAAATGGGTGTTTGGGCGAGAGATGATCTCGCCTAGGTGAGGGGATCTCGCCTAAGCGAGATGACATGCTTTTGTTGTTGATTTAAACTCGCTCAGGCGAGGTGGATTAGCCTAAGCGAGACTAAGGGTCTAGCTTGGGTGAGATGTCCCTAGCTTAAGCGAGTTTATGCAAATTACTATGTTTCTATATGCTTGTGAGTGTGTTTTGGCTGTTCATACCAGGGTTAGGTTGTATATGCATGTGGTGTGATGTTTGGGCTTGAAGGACTAAGTCCAATAGGGGTCTGGGATGTGCTTGGTTGGACACATGATGGGCATGGAACAGGTTGTGTTCCCGTCGGCTACTAATGGGCGAGGAGTCCTTAATATGGTGATTGCATGTGTCGGGCGCACAATGGGCAAGGAACTGATATGTTCCCGTCAGCTACTATTGGGCGAGGAGTCCATAGTATGGTGATTGCGTGCATGCCAGGGTCCAAGTGTGAGACTTGGATGATTTACTACAGACGAGGAGTCTGTAGGGCAGGACTATGAGCGAGAGGCTCATAGGGTTAGACCACGAATGAGTTAGTTTCGTGGAAGCACAGTGAAGTCCCAAGATCTAGTTTATGCATATGACTCATGAAGGACTATGAGGTCATGGTTGGGTGATTTGAAAAGTATAAGAATTGTAGTTATGATTATTTTGGGTTGGGGAATATATTTATATTCATGTTTGTTTATATATATATATATATATATATATATATATATATATTGTGCATAGCTTACCCTTTTTTGTGTGTGTGTGGCGATGATCGGATAACTTGTTATCCCGGAGCAGATGATGTGACAGGTGGACCAGGAGATGCTTAGACTCGGAGTGAGGGCTAGCAGGGGATGTTTTGTATATACATATATTTTAGGTGTTATCATTTTAACTTTGAAAATATCATGTAAACTTGGCGGGAGCCATTGGTTTTAATTCAGTTTTATGAAATTATGGAGTCCTGGTTTTTATGACTTTATATATATATATATATATATATATATATATATATATATATATATATATATATATATATATATATTAAAGTTTTATATTTCCCATGTTTTGGGAAATAGTTTATATTAAATGCGAACTTTATTGTATTGCGAATTTTATTTATTTATTATCAGTAATATTCCTTAGGGATGTTACAAACCTCCTTGAGAGGAATGAATGGAAGGAAGCTCCATGAAAGGTAGTAGAAGAAATGGAACAAGGTTGAAGGCCCTTAAGTTAGGAGGTGTTCTCGGTGGAGTGAAGCTCTATGAAGGAGAATCTATCCTAGAGGAAGGAGGCTAGAGGATATCTAAGGAGGTTCCTAGCTAGCATGACTCTCAAAGGTAAAACTTGGAGTGATCTCAACATAGGCATTTACCATTCAATTCAAGAGTAACCTTTACAAGGTGCATGAGAGCTCCTTTTATAGCCTAAAGGAGATGAAGGATTCAACTAGCTCTCTCATTTACCATGTGCCACATTTCTTCTAGATCTAGATCTAGATCTCCTTATTTTGTGGATCAAGTGTCATGTGGAAAGGCACACCTTTCACATTTCAACATGTGCTTAATGTGATAAATGTGACATGCTTTCTAAAGCACCATTTGGCCAAGGATTTGTTTAATGAGTCATGAACCCAATTAAACATAGCTTTGGCGAATTCTCGAATCAATTATTCAATGCATACATTATTCAAGAGATGACCCAATTACATTGGCCAAAAATACATTCCAAACAAAGGCTTTCTTAATTTTAATATCCTCATTAGCCCATTTGAGTAATAATTTGATTCTTTTAGGCTTCAAAGGATTTTGAGCATCACTAGCTTCTTGTATCTCTTTTAGCATCCCTCTAATGATTGGGCCTTTGTGTGGGCTTGGGCTTAGTGTTGGGCTTGGGCCCAAGTCATCAAGAACGCTAAGCATTTATTTGTGACTGTCCTAAATCTAACCTAGTGTGACAATTGTGTCATAGGTGGGTGGGTGTAAGATTTGCACATCATAACCAATCTTAGACACATTTTCAACACTTTTGCTTATTGAAATTAAATGGAAAACAAAGCAAAGCTTGGAAAGTACTCTGGGTAGCAATAAGTTGGAACATTTAGAACCATAGAAACAGGATATTATATAGGCAAGGTATAATTGACGTAGAGGATACTTTTACTATGGCACAACTAAACCCCTACTATGAATCAAAAGCAAAATGTCAACTATAACATTCTCACTTACAAAATGGTGTCAGTGTCCCATTGAATGTTTAAAATCTTTGTGAAGTATATTATAGGGAGTTAATATAGGCCATGTAAAAGGACGACAAGCTACATAATGATACATATACATAGTGATTTGAAGGAACTAAAAAGATACATATACATAATGATACATATACATAATGATTTGAAGCACCTTATATGAACAAGGATGACAAGCTACATGGAATTAAAAGCAACATGTCACTAGAGATACTACATTTTTTTAGTTTTGTTTTAAATATCATGTTAAGGGTTCTTACAAGCAATCCTTGCAAATTTTTGGATTTTATGCCACAGGGCTTCATAAATAGCTACATATTATTTGGTAGGGTAAAAGAAATCTGAATTAATACTAGCTAGAATTGAAGTGTGAAATTTGTTGTATATAAATTGTGTAAATGATTAGAGTACCCTAAGTGCTCACTATAAATATAAAAAAAATTTGTTAATAATTTATTTTTAGTTAAACTAGTTTATGAATTAAAGAATATCTTATTCTTTTTTGCAAAACACTCATACACAATTTATGATACTATTAATCTACACATTTGATTAGAAGTCACTACAATAATTTTGTTAATTACGGATGGAATACTATTGATGGTAACAAATTTGGCAATAAATTCAAATTTATCTATAATTTTTTTTTGACAAATTTCACATTTTAATTTATTAATACATATTTGTATCGAATGATATTCGTCTGTAAAATCCATTGGTAACTTATAAATTACTGACGATAAAAGTCATTGGAATTGTCCATGAATAAATAATAATTCTTATTATAGAAGGATATTTTAGTCGGAACATTATTATCACAATTACTAACAGTCTCATTTGATCGGTAAATCCGTCAACAATTTGGGCAACAAATTTTCCGTCCAATTTGATGATTTTTATTTATATATATTAAGAGAAAATGAGTGAGAAGAAGAAGAGAAGAGAAAAAGAAAAGAAGAAGAAGAAGAGGAAGAGGAAAGACCTGAAGACAAATAAGAGGAGGACAAGACCCTAAAGAATGAAGATGACCTAGAGGTGGTGGTGGCGTGGGTGCCTGGCGATGATGAGGGAGAAAAAGATAAAAAAATAAAGAAAAAATGGAGGAAGAAAGAGATCTAGTCACACATTTTTTCAACGGATATTATTGACAAATATTTATCTACAGACATTTACGAACAAATATTTATCTACTAACATTTACTAATAATCACTATACTGATTAATTTCTACTATTCGATAATCCATTAATAAACTTGATTCACCAACAAATTTTTTCCTATTATCGATCTATTGTGCTCGTCAATAATATGCTATTTTTTCATAGTGAGTATACGCTAAACTTTTGTTATTCTTCATATTATTCACAGGAGTTCTATTTTTTTTATTAAAAATTTCATAATATTTGTTTAAATTAAAACGCGTTTAAAAATTTATGATTGTATAAATGAATAAAGTTTCGACAAAAGAAAAATTATAACCAAATTACTTATTTCAAGTTGAACAATTTGACTTGCAAATGTATTAAGTATATAGGTAGTGAAGGCTTGGTAGTTACTAGTAAGATAATTTAATAATTAAGGAATAACCTTTATAATATTGTGAATCGACCTTACAATTGTCTTGATTAATACAATTTGGACGTGACATAATGGTAATAATGTAAGTATGGTAGAGATAATGAGTTGTTAGCAATAATTAATTAGACCTTGCCTAGATAATACGCATTTAAGCAGAAGATTATATTTGTGCAGATAAAGTGTCATGTTAAACATGAAAAAGATAATTAAGTGACGCGTAAGATAACCTGGGTTAATCTGTTTCTTCACCAAATTTTATTTACCTTACGAGATTGACCAGGTGAAGTGTTCCATCAATTAAAGTAAAATTCATTTATTTCTTTATCTTTTCTACTCAAAATCGTAGAATGTTCGATTGTCTTAATTTGTATACTACGTATGTCAAATAATAATTTAATACAACTTTCTAATTTTAATTTCAAACGGAACTAAGCATGCAAGAAAAATACATATGCTATGTAGAAAACATTGTTTCGAATGAAATGCTCTTATTTTGTGAAATGCAAAAACAATTATAAAGATCAGTTTCATGGAATATCTGATTATAATTAAACGAAATTTGAGAAGTATGTTATTGTGCCCCACACAAATTTATAGATTTTTTTTAAATTCGTAAAGTGATTATGAACAATTTTTTATCATCCTACGTTTTTTTTTTTTTTGGCAACATATCAAATATTTATTTATCAGAATGATAATTATCAAACCTGAATCAATGCTGGCGGTGATGGTTGTCGATCTCCTTTCACTTTGAATTCTTCATAGTTAATACTCTCGCGACGATGAAAAAAAAAATTAATTGCATGTGGGAATAATATAGAAAGACAAATATATAAAAGTTGTGTTTTTATCAAGAAGTGAACTATCAATAAGGGATTGAAAATATGAGATTTGAAAGAGAATTCACTTCGAAATAAAATTTTCTGATGATCAAGTAAGAAAACAAAAAAAAAAAAACCCCGAAAATATAAAAATTAATGTGAAAAGAAAAAAATATTAATCTTGATGATAATATCTTTAACATGAGAACAATTTGTTAATGTCATTTCTCGCTTTATTTTCTATCTATTATGTTCTCTCTCCCATTCAATTTCTTGACTATTGATTGTTTCATATCATGTCACTTTTTTCATACACTAAAAAAAAAAAAAAAAAATAAAGCATTTAGACTTAAGCTTACCTTTAAATTTGTAGCAGAGAGGGTGTTGCATGCATCAAGAGCTGCAATGGCATAATCACTGGCTCTCACTCCCGAAACAAAGTCCATTAACAAGATTCACTATAATGACAAAGTAAAATATAAATTTATATAGCAAATAACAACATGAATATTGAAAGGGTGTGAAGATGGGATTGATTTCGGGAGTAAGATCCAGTGACTAAGGTAGCAGCTAAGAAAGTTAATGAAGATATTGCAGAGAAGATGAGAAGAAAACAGAAGAAGATGGTATTTATATGTAGAAGAATCGATTTGGGTGGTGAGTTGACAATAAGGTATCATCTGCAAGTGTTTGAATTAGGAGAGTAGTATCTGTCAAACAGAGGGAGTGTGTTGTTTGAGTCTAAGTTGTGAGAGTTTGAATTCTACATTGCTTACCCTCAAAGTTCTCTTTCCTAAATTTTTAATGCTCATGCAAATGAGGGTTGGTGCGTCACCTCCCCACCTTATCACCTTATCATGGTACAATACGAAACATTGGTGTATGATCTCAACAACACAACCAAATCTCTGAGGTTCTCGACATGATCAGACTTGGGCAGTTTGAACTTACCTATAATGTTTCTCATTAATAATCATGTGTTAGTTACCACACATTTCTCACTCATTCATTCTTCTGTATCAGCACAACTGCTTGTCATTGATTGTGAACTGTCTGAGGTTTTAATTTGCATATATAGAAATGAATCCATGTTTCATTTAGACAACAAAAAAACATTCCACGCACTCTTTTCGCCTGCATATGTTAACTTGTGAAATAAGTTTTAACTATACCATATTCTTCTTCATACAATATTATTTGTGTTGGTTAAATTGTATTAAAATATTATTCAGAAAATTTTAAAATAAAAGTTTATATTTTTTAATCATTTTTTTAATATTTATAAAAAATGTATTAAAAGGTGTATAATTTACATTAATTCTCAAAGAAAAAATAAACGGTGGTCATAATAAAGTCATATACGATGGTCTACTTTCATCGATTGTAATACTCCTTCATCCATACTTAGAATATATATATGTCACATCAAATTGTTCTCCATTCCCAATTCTTACTTTGGAAATATCTGATTTGTTGAGCTTCTTGAAATGTTCTCAATCATAAGTCATGTGGTTTGTACAACCTCTATTTATAATTCAATCTTTTATAAATTTGTTGGTTGTAACACATCACTACCGAAAAAATGGTTTTTAGTGGCATTAATTTAGCGACAGTTTATTAAAATGCCACCATATTAAAAGAATTTTAAAAATTTATGTAGCATTTACAGTCGGTTAAAAACCGATGAGATATTTTAACATGTATTTTTAAATAATTGTTATTTTTATGGCAAGAGTATTTGGGATTTGGTAGGTAAATCGGTTAATTGACGCATCTCCATCATAGAAAATTCTACAAAGTTGATTTTATTTTTTTCGTACGTCATTTTCTCTTATGCTGGAAAGTATCTTTTCTTCTACGAATCCATCCTTTCTATTGTGGTAGCCATTCTTGTAAGTCATCTCTTCTCATGCATTTTTCTTTTTCTAAGTGTTTTTCTTGTTTTTTATGATGATTTTTCCTTCTTGTAAGATATTAGATATTTTTCTTTTCGAATAAATTTTTTTTTGAAGTTTCAACTTCTCTTAATCCCTAATTTCAATCACTGACATTTTGTATTGGTTTCGGGGAAAGCTCAAGAACGTTGTTGAGGTTTTCCATTTCTCCTTCTATTCGCTTTCAATTTCCTATCTATATCCATTTCATTTCTCTTTTCCTCTTTCATTCTCTGTATTCTGCTACTTTTTCCATATTCATTTCCCTCTAATTTCAATCCAAAGTTCTTCTCTTGCTTATACTTTTTTTGTTGCATGTATATCAATACACACAAAATTTCTCTTACAAATAATAGTAATCGTATGTAAACCAAACCGTGGAATTCACGTCTACATTGTTTATTGTTTTTCGTCGAGGCTTTTTTTTTAATTAAAAATTAGTCACTAGAGAATAGTGTTTTAGTGTTTTTCATTTGAGAAACTGAATGACGTTGTTAAGGAACTGGAGCACGTGGTGACAGGAAATTTTAGAAGTTGAGATCTTTAGTTGTGGATCAACAATTGCTTCTTCCTCTATTGGCAATATGATGTTTATTGAATTCATTAATTTATTGTCGTGTTAGTTTCCAACTTATCTTTTTAGTGTTTGAATTTAGATTCTTTATTTCATTCTTTCTGAATTTTTTTTCTTAATGTTGTTGAATGAAATTTCGTGGTTGCTTGGTGTTTAGGTACCTACATCCCATAACTAAGGGTGTTTATGATTTGTTTCTCTTTTTTGGCTCTTAGTAGATACTGAATTGGTGAAGGGAAAGTAAATTGGGAAAACAAATGGAGGAACTTCCTCCAAGGAAGTTTGTCGATTAAAAACACGTGAGTTGTAGATCTAAAATTCGTTTGCTATACTTGATTATTATTTGTTCTGGACAACTAAGTTTTACATTAATCATATTCTTTGGATTTGGGGTTGAGTGCTTATTATTAGGTGCTAGAAATTGTTGGTTCTTTCAAAAAAATTGTATTGCAGTTGTAAGTAGAACAAACAGTTTTTCTTTTTCTTTTTGGAGAATAGTTGAGGATTTATGTTTTAGTGTTTAAGTTAATGTTTAGTTTATAATTTGTAGGTTGGTGCCTCGCTAGAGTCAATTGTCAAAGGTGCAGTGCAATTTTCTCGAAAATATAATATCAAAGGTACATGATAGGTGGTATTCTCTTCTCCATGATCTTGTAGTTTCTGCAGAAATTTATGTAAGTATGACAAACTTTGAGCCATTGAAATATAGTATGTCATTTCTGCAGAAAATATATATCTTCTGGTTAAAGTTTAGTATCATATCAACATGTGGAAAGTAAGCAAGCTGCCATGAGGCTGCAACAGAAGCTGCCATGAGGCCGCAACAGGGTTCCCATTCTTGTATTTTAGTGAGCCATTGATGCACATGGAGCATTTGCCATTTTATATGGTCACCACTCAAAGCATTATATTAAGAAACCAGAGGTATTTGTGCCTGTAAACCATTGAAATATCATTCAAACCCTGGTGTTTAGTACATAAGGTAGGCTCATTATTTCTCTCCTTAAAACATTTCTTTATAAAATAGATGCCAATATTGTTATACCGTTCTTGGAGCTTATTTCAATTCACCAACCACCTAGGTTAAAACTCTGCAATGTTTGCTCTCTATTGAACGATAACACATGCATGCACCAACCTTATTAAAGCCAGATGTTATAATTAAATTTGGAATATCAACTCTGTATACATATAATGATTACAAACTAGGCACTAGGCAGTATGGAAAAATCAATGTTCTAATTGATGCAGTCTAAAATTATGAGGTTAAACCTGATGGATGCTGAAACTTATCATAATATAATTTGCTTTAATCTGATGGAAGTTGTATGTGCAATGTTCATAATGTTGCAGTTTGTTTGGTCTGGATGATCAAAATTTCAAAATGAGCTTTTTTCATCTAATGTCTCAGATCCTGGACAGGTCCATTTCTTCACACACCCACATGTTTGATTTCCTTTCATTTTATATTTGAAGATATTGATGTTTATGGTATTCATGACTTATAAAGATTGCCAAAGTTATCTATGATGTAGAAAAGGCAACTTCTACAACTTTTGACATCATCTTAGAGCACAAGGTAGATTATCTATTTTTCTTATTGGTCTTTTTGTGCTTATTAATGTGGGTGGTACTTCAAATGTTTTATGTTTGGCAGATGCAGAAACCAAAAACTCGTGCTTCAATCATCAAGTTCCTCTAGCCTTTGGTAGCTCACCATCCTTCTATTCTAGGAGGTAAGACAAAGCTTTTACTGATATGCATGATCCTTTCTTTTGCTCAGTATTTAATGTCAAATTTTTCATGTTCTAGATTTCTTTTCAGATGTCAGAAGCATACTGCTGAATTTCATGTGAGCTTCAATGATTTGTACCTAATAGATTTTTGGTCAACTAAGCAAGAAGATGATAATAGTTCAATTAGGAACCTCAAGATTTGTGGTAAATGTGTGCTTCACAGATACTGGTTAGGATCGCAATATTTGTATTACACCTTTTACACATTTCTATAATTGATGAATATTTTAATTCCTTTTTAAAAGTTACCATATTACGTTAATTGTAGTTGAATTATTACTGGTTGTTGGATCTCATTATTTATTGCTAAGAAGTATCTGCAGGCAGGCTTCGTAATTTTCAGAAAAGAATGTTTTTTAATGTCAATGAGCGATTCTATTTGGTATACTTCTCTGTCACATGCTTTGTCCTCATGGCTTTCTTATACAAATATTTGGCTTGATAATTATTGTTTTCTCCATTTGTTAACCACTCCTACATGGATAAAGGGTCAAAGTGGAATTTTCGTTAGGAAGATTGGGGTGGGGGAGAATGAGAGCTAGGCAATCTCTAGTTGGTTGTGAGTGGCTATTGCAGTGTTGCCACATTCAGTGAAGTTTTCCTTATCTGATTACCAATATATTTTGCATATTACCCTGGCTTTGTAGATTATAGCTACATCTAAATATTAAATGTTTTTTTTTAAATATAATTTTAATGGCGGTGGTTATAACTGGCCCTAAATATTAGATTAATTTTTTTTAAAATAATTATAATTTTGCTGGCGGTTATAACCGCCGCTAAATATTATATAATTTTTTTAATTTTGATTTTGCTGGCAGTTACATCTGCCGCTAAATATTAGATTTTTTTTAAATAGTTAGGATTTTATTGGCGGTTATAACTGCCGCTAAAATATTAGATGACTTCTTTCTTAAAATTTAGTGGCGTTTAAAACTGACTTTAATAATCTTAACGACGGTTATTCCGGCGGTTGTATTAAACCGACGTTATAGGATTTTTGTGGCGCTAAATTCTATGTCAGTTGATTAACTGACGAAAATAAAAATAGTGGCGGTTAAAACCGCCACTAAATCACACCGTTAACTGTTAAAAATCAAATTTTTAGTAGTGCATGATGTTCCAAGGAATAGTTTTTCCTTTGATTTATCCTTCTACAACCATGACATCTTCTTGAGGATCTTAGGATTTGCGTACCTTTTCCACATGTCCTTAATGATCGCATTGTGGCTTTTTACATTTAGCCTCCACCAACACTTGTTGGGTTGATGATTATTTTTTTTGTAATAGGGACAAGATGAAAAAACCTGTGTTGTTGTATTTTCTCCTTTTGTTGTTCTTGGCTATGAGAGCATTCTCTTTAGTATGAACGATGAGAGCGTATTTTTGCCCTCATTTAATGTTTAATTATCAGTATTTAATTGAATTTGTGTGCTTAAAGATTGATTTAATTGAGATTTCCTATAATTGGGTTTATTGAGCATGAGATACAAAAACATGTTAAAAATAACTTTTTAGTTGCATAAATGTTCTTTGGATATCTTGAGGTGTGTTAGTGCAGTTGCAGCAAATTTGAGCTCATGGAGGTATGAAAATAAATTGATTAAAGCTTCATGACACCTTAAAGATAAATCCAAGAATAAGAAATTATCAAAAGCAAAAAATTCCAAGCCAAGCATTGCATGAAGACGGCAAGAAAAGCTTGAAAAAGTGAAGAAGTTTGGCTAAACCAAGAAGAGAGGAATAAAAAAATTGGACCTTGCGGTTTTCTTTATCTTTATGATAGAAGATAATTTGGAAATAATATATCTTTAGATATTTTATTTGATATTTTTAAATAGTTATCTTATTTAATTATATCATAAAATGTTAAAAGATAATAACTACCAAATATTTTTAAATATGACAAGATCTTCTTGAATCTTTTTAGTTCCACAACAAACAAATATATCTTGAAGATATTGGATTATTTAGAAGATAATTTAAGGAGATTGCAAATGGTTGATTTGGAAAATTAATACAAATACTAATTGGTGATAATTTATCATATATCTTTAATTATTTAATTAATTTAATTATATTAGATATTGATATTATCAACCAATTATATTTGTCAAGTAATCTATATCTCTCCAAATATTTTTAAATATTTATCTTTATCTTTATTTTAAAAGATATTTGAGAGATTTTAGCAACAGAAAAGCCCAGTCAAATTCCTATATAAAGAGACTAAGAGAGAAGCAGAAAGGACAAGCTCGGGACTTCGGAGTTTAGGAACCCTTAGGGGGCCCTAATTTTGTTTCCTTTCTCTATCTATTCTTCTTATATTTTTATTTTTTATTCATGGAGTTCTAAACTTCTTGGGTTGATTCCGTTGTAATTTTTTAATTGGATTCTTAGGTTAGATCAATTAATTTGTTTGTTCTTTTGATTCTTGTTGAGATTTATTTTCATCTATATCTTTTGGTTCTTAATTTAGTGAAAGTAATGATTTTTACATTGTAGCAAGTTAGCACAGTGTTAAATCTACATAACATAACAATCATATGAGTCCAAGGGTTTTTAAATTTTAATTGAGAAGTTACTTTGATTAATTTTAGAAACTTTCATATGATTGAATGAGTGTTTGCTAATAATTGAGAAGTTACTTTGATTAAAGGTGAAAACTTAGATTAGAATTAATCAAGAAGTTACTTTGGTTAATTAGTTTTTTACTAGATATAAGAGGTAAAATAATGGACATGATTATGATTAGTAATATTTAATTGAGAAGTTGCTTTGGTTAAATTTACTATGATTAATCTACAAAGTTCTTGCTTTTAATTGAGAAGTTACTTTGGTTGAAAGTAAGGATGCCAACAAATTAATTGAGAAGTTACATTGATTAATTTGAAGTCTTAAACAAGAAATCAATAACAATAATCTTTAGGAAACCAATGACGAATCCTATTTTTAAAAAGCAGTGGAATTGACCTATTTTTCTTTACTATTGTTTCTATCTTATTTTATCTTTTTTTATTTTATCTCTCATATTTTTATTATTTTATTTGACTCACTCTTTTGTATAGTTTTATAAGAACTAACTTTTTGAAAATCAATTTCGTGTTCGTTGGGAGACGACTTTGGGTTACTTTACCCTTTCTATTTTGTTGACTACTTTCTTAGCAATACTGAAGTTGTTATAGCTTAGTAGTATTAATTTGATCGCGTCAATGACAACGTTATCAAATTTGACGCCATTGCTGGGGAGCATGGTTAGAATTTTTATCATTTTAGTTCTTATTTTTTATTTTATTTATTTTATTTTTGTTTATCACTAACATTTTTTTCTTTTTTTTTGTTCTAACATTTTTTTTATTTTTCTTTAGTTATTTTATTTTATTTTATTTAGTTATTTTTTAAGCATAACTTTTGTTTGAGGAATTTTGTTGAGAAATTTTTGAAACTAGTTTGGAAACACTTTGGCTAAAGAAAGATAATGTATTTAAGTTCTCCATTGAGACACACCTCTCTTTCCTGGAAGTCTACTCAACAAGGTTTCAACTTATTTCTTTTCATTAAACCTCTTCCAAAAATGAAAAATCATTATTCTTATGAAAATAATCAACAGTGTGATTTTCAAGTGAGCTATGATTACTATCCACAACAACCACATGATTCATATGATTATCAGCAACAAATTGTTACACCTACTTCTGCACCTGATTTAAGTAGGTTAACTATACGTCAACTTAATGATCTATATGCTAGATCATCTTTTGTGGAATATGAGCAACCATCATACCATGAGTAACAACCATATTCTGAGTGTCCACTTCAGCCATCATATGTTCCATTTGGTTCTCAATAACAACAACAACATGCACCATCACAACAAGTTGCAGCAATCAATGGACCATCCTATAAGGAAGTTGTGTTATTAATGGATGGACTGAAAGAGAAATTAGACACCATAGATGAAAGGTTGCGAGCTGATCAACAATGCAAAGATATTGAGCAAAAATGGTATGGAAATGATAAAGTATTGTATGACATGACGGGGGATGCAAGTAAAAACAACTTTGTAGAATTACTTTGTACTGTTACTACCACCCTCCAATGCCATCCGAGATTTGCTGAAACCCTAGAATTTAGAGCACTTCGTCATGAAATAGAATATATGCTTCTAAAGTTGGCCATTAGAGCTGAATAAATGTCGGAAGATTTAAGTCAACTAATGAAAGACAAAGCTATGGAGGCCACCTTAGAAAAACTTATGAAGACGATAGTTGAACAAAGGGATGAAATGATAATGTTGAGGAGCATGAATCAGAGGATGGAACAATTGAGCACTAATGTGAATAAGTACACGATTCAAATGTTAGATCAACCAACACCAGAATCACATCACACTGATATATCTACTGATAGATATAATGATGCTCATAGTAATATGTCTATTGATGGACATATTAATTTTGCTAAAGATGTTGCTGATGAAGAAATTGAAGATTATCACACATACATATCTACTGATGAATATGTTGATGATGCTCAATGTGAATATAAAGTTTTATCTATTGATGATGATATGAGTGTAGATGATCTTTTTGAGGAGCAAAGTTGTGAGAACAATACAATGGAGGAACCAAGTGCAGTTGAAGAGCCAACGATATTCGAAGATGCAGCTGAAGCATCAACTATTTCAACTAACTTGGTTAATGATGAAGCAACAGATTCAACTTCTTCAAGTGCATATTTTTGCTTACAAGATGAGATTACAAGGATTACTGATGATTCGATTAACCATCTGAATGCACCTAATAATGCTCAAATTGAGTTGAAGCCACACACTCCACACATCAAGTTTGTTGATGTGAATGATGAAAATAGATTTTTATTGGTGATTTTTGTTGACTTGGCTGCGGAGTAAGAGGAAAGGTTGCTTCAAAAAGAAAAAAGGTTAGACTCATATTCTTTTGAAAACATTGTTGATAGAAAATTTAAATTGCATGCATATTTGTTTTTTGTTTTTGATTTTAATAAAACATATAAAAAAAATTCAAAAATATGTTTTTTTTTTGTTTTTGGTTTTCATAAAATTCAAAAAGTAAAAATTAAAAAAATGGTACAAGCTGATTTGTACTTTGTAAAATTTAAAAAAAAAATGACATATGCCAGATTGAGCCAGAAGTCATAATTTTTTTTCATCTCCTCCCCAAAATAAGTCCATCAAGGACAATTTTTGAAATAAGTGTGGGGGAGACAAATTGTAGGTAGGATTTTTTTTATGTTTTTCAATTTTTGTTTTTGTTTTCAGTTTTTTTTTCATAAAAAAAATTGTGATTTCTTTTTGAGAAAATTGTGATAGTATTAACTTTTTACTAAGTGAAACTTTTAAACAATATGTCTCATAAGAAATCCCGCAAAAATATTTCCCTGCTTTCAATAAAACATATTGACATTGGATTTTTAGGATTTGATTCAGTAATTGAGATGATCATAATTCTGGAAAAATAAAAGTCATGTTGATATGGGTGGATTGTTTCTATGAATTGCTAATTGAGTTAATTTGAGAATTTCTTGATTAAATCTTTTGTGAAAGAGTTTGACCTTGTGAGTCTTGAGCCTTAATGTAAAGGATGGACCGCCATGTGCCATTTCTATTTTTTCTTGAGTGACTTGCGCATGTTTTATTTATACTCAAATGTTTAGCTTGATTCTTTTATTTTGCAACTTAAGTGAATATGCATGATTTGATATGACTGAAGCATTTCTTGTTTCTAGCTACTTGGCCAAATAATCCCACCTTGATATTAATCCATTGGTAGCCCCTTTGAGCTTTAAACCTCTTTTTTCTTGTTTTAAGCCCATTGTAAACCCTAAAAAGAAAAAGATCATGTTTTTCCTTATCTTAGAAAGAAAGAAAGGAGCTAGTGGATTATGATAGGATTGGTTGAGGAATAAAGTGTGTGGGTGACTACCTCACCCATAAATTAATAAAAATGGCAAAAGGAAAAATTGTTGATGAAAAAGTGTTGAAATGAAAAAAATAATGTCTTTCTAAAAAAAAGGAGAGAGCAACAAAGAGTAATAAACGAAAAAGAGTTGTTTTTGAAATTATGCTCCATTATTCTTCCTACACTATTATTTCAAAAACCCAAAACTCCTAAAATTTTTCCTACCTTTGTCTTGGCCCCATTATAACCTGTAAAAAAGTCCTTATGATCTTTGAATGCATGTTTTTTGAAAGTTTGTGAATATTAGAGTCTTATTAAGAATTAAAAGTGTTTACTTGCATGAGTATTTTGAGTGAAAACACAAGCCAAAACACTTGAACGAATTTTGGTGAGAAAATACACATTTAACTTGAGTGCTTTCTTTCATAATTGATTGTCTTGTGAATTCAAAAGATTAACTCATGTGTGAAAAATAGAATCTTTTCATTTGTTTATGCATGGTAACTTAATTTCTAGAATATTGAGTTGTCTCAAGTAAGGTTCATTCCTTTGATCTAGTGTTGATATGAAGTAAAATACATCAGAATAAAGTTTTGAAATTGCTCAATTTTGCCCAGGAGTGCAAAAGGATAAGTGTGTGGTTATGATGAGTGCGTATTTTTGCCCTCATTTCATGTTTAATTCTGGGTATTTAATTGAATTTGTGTGCTTAAAGATTGATTTAATTGAGATTTTCTATAATTGGGTTTATTGAGCATGTGATAACGTTGTCATTGACGCGATCAAATTAATACTACTAAGCTATAACAAATTCAGTATTGTTAAGAAAGTAGTCAACAAAATAAAAAGGGTAAAGTAACTCAAAGTCGTCTCCCACGAACACGGAATTGATTTTTAACAAGTTAGTTCTTATAAAACTATACAAAAGAGTTAGTCAAATAAAATAATAAAAATATAAGAGATAAAGATAAAAAAGATAAAATAAAATAGAAACAATAGTAAAGAAAAATAGGTCGATTTCACTGCTTTTTAAAAATAGGATTCATCATTGGTTTCCTAAAGATTATTGTTATTGATTTCTTGTTAATGATGAAGGATTATCTTGTTTTCTTTTAGAGTTATGAATATGGTGAAGTTATTTAAGAAAGCTTTTTGAAAATTCCCACTGGACATTAAGATAGCAAGCTATCTAGATGTGAAGGTTCATTTCTCAAGCTCATGAAAGGAAGAAGAGAGTTGGATTCAAGCTTAAACTCACACGGCATTAACAACACTTAAAGAACCAAAATGAAAGAAGAAACATTAAAAATGGAAAGCATAGAAGATGAAGCATGGAAGAAGCACGCCACTCATAGGGGGGGATCTAAGCCAACCAAGCCCTAGAGATGAGTGATGGTGCCGTCACTTGCAAGCAAAATAAGGCAAAGGTGAGTTCACTTCTAGGAAGGAGAGCTCACGAAAATTTAATGGTTGAAAGACAATAGTTTAGAAACAAAATGATCAACCCTTTTACAAGACAAGGAGCACCCTTTAAATAGGAGTTCATATAGGTCCTTTAGCAAATACAAAAACATGAAAAAGGATTAACTAGCAAACCCTAAACCTAATATGAGAGTGAGTCTTGGCCAAGTGAAGGGAGATGATTGGTGGAGGCATTCCCATGAGGATTCTAGGCCAAAAGAGGAAGGAGACCAAGTGACCTTCTAAGGCATAAAACACAAAGGTAAAAGGAGACAAGGTACATGTCTACTTTTGCTTTTGCTTTATGCTTTTTGCTTTCCTCTCTTTTCCACTTCATCCAAGTGCTCCAATCACCAAGTGCCACCTAGCCATGCTCTACTTTCTCTTAATTACCTACAAAACAAGACAAACAAGGATTAGCATGTTGGTTTAAGTTAATCTAATATTGGTCAAAGGTCAACTTTGGATCAAAGTCAACAAGTCAACCAAAAAAAGTCAACTAGAAACCAACTTAGGGAATTCAAACCAAAGTAATGCAAAACAAAGATAAAGGTGATGGAATAAAAGACTCCTCTCTAGACATGCTTCTAGTGATCCTTCTTGAGGGAGCTTCTAAGGAGGTGGTCACGCCTTCATCATCCTCCCTTTCTTGGAGAGAATTTGACCACGAATTCTTAAACCCTACACCAAAAGGAGAAAGGTCACAAACATTGAATGAGTTACTTATGTTGTAGCTTGGGGGTAAGTCTAACTCATAAGCATTGTTGTTAATTCTGCTAATGACTTGAAAGGGGCCATCCCCTCTAGGGAAGAGCTTGGACTTCCTTTGAGTAGGGAATCTCTCCTTTCTCAAGTGAAGCCAAACCCAATCTCCCTCTTGGAAGATGACTTCCTTTCTTCCCTTATTACCATCCTCTTGTTGTTTCTTAACTCTCCTCTCAATGGTTTCCTTGACTTGTGAATGCAAGTCTTGGATGTACTTGGCTTTGGCTTCACCATCTTGGCAAGTCCATGCCTCATGAGTGGGAAGGGGAAGGAGGTCCAAGGGAGTTAGGGGATTGAACCCATACACAACCTCAAAAGGGGAATGAGAAATGGTGGAATGCACAACCCTATTGTAGGCAAACTCTATGTGGGGAAGAAGTTCCTCCCACTCTCTAATGTTTTGCACTATCATACATCTTAGCATTTGCCCTAGGGTTCTATTAACCACCTCGGTTTGGCCATCACTTTGGGGATGACAAGTGGTGGAGAAAAGAAGCTTGGTGCCAAGTTTACCCCACAAGGTTATCCAAAAATGGCTTAGGAACTTGGAGTCCCTATCACTTACAATAGACCTAGGTAGGCCATGTAGTCTTACCACTTCCTTGAAAAAAAGATTTGCAATATAAGTTGCATCATCAATCTTATGGCAAGGAATGAAATGGGCCATCTTAGAGAACCTATCCACCACTACAAAAATGGAATCCCTACCTTTTTTGGTCCTTGGGAGGCCTAAGACAAAATCCATAGATATGTCAACCCAAGGCTTGGAAGGGATAGGCAAGGGAGTGTAAAGGCCATGGGGTTGGACTCATAGACTTGGCTTTCATGCATGCTATGCAACTTTTGTAATGCCTATCTACATGCTTCCTCATGTGAGGCCAATAGAAGTGTTCTTTCAAGACTTCCAAAGTCTTGTTTGGCCCAAAATGCCCCATTAATCCTCCCTCATGTGCCTATCTAATGAGTGAGGCTCTTAAGGAACCTTGGGGAATGAAAAGTCTCTTACCTTTGAAAAGATATTGATTGAGAAGGTAAAAGTCTTTGTAAGCCCCTTGGTGGCACTCACTAAGAATGGAGGAGAAATCAACATCCCTTGGATACAATTCCTTAATATGATCAAAACTAAGAAATTTAGTTTCAAGAATTGAAAGGAGGGAATGCCTTCTTGAAAGTGCATTCACCACAATGTTAGCCTTTCCTTGCTTATGTTTGATCACATATGGGAATTGCTCTAAGAACTCTACCCACCTAGCATGTCTCTTGTTTAACTTGCCTTGGCTTTACAAAAATTTGAGTGACTCATGGTCACTATGTATCACAAACTCCTTTGAAAGAAGATAGTGTTGCCAAGTTTGCAAAGTTCTCA
Organism: Vigna unguiculata; assembly: GCF_037176805.1. NCBI lineage: Eukaryota > Viridiplantae > Streptophyta > Magnoliopsida > Fabales > Fabaceae > Vigna > Vigna unguiculata. The sequence continues at coordinate 15,005,830 of NC_140798.1, read as the reverse complement.
CAAGAGCATAAAGCTCTTTGTCATAGGTGGAGTAGTTGATGTGACTCCCCTTGAGTTTCTCACTAAAATAGGCTATGGGGTGCCCTTCTTGGAGAAGCACGGCCCCAATGCCTACATTGGATGCATCACACTCAATTTCAAAAGTTTTGGAGAAGTTAGGGAGGGCTAAGAGTGGTGCATTGATCAATTTTTGTTTTAAAGTTTCAAAAGCATTTTCTTGATCTTTGCCCCACTTATAGACCACACCTTTGTTGACCAATTCATTGAGAGGGGCGTCTATGGTGCTAAAGTTTGGCACAAACCTCTTATAAAAACTAGCCAATCCATGGAAAGACCTAAGCTCACTTACATTCTTTGGGGGGGAGGCCAATCCTTGATGGCCATCACTTTTTCTTGGTCCACATGGACCCCATGTTGATTTATTTTGAAACCTAGGAAGATCACATGATCCATCCCAAACACACATTTATCCATGTTAGCATACAAGGATGCCTTCCTTAAGGTCTCTAACACACTCCTTAAATGATGCAAGTGGTCATCTTGAGACATACTATAAATGAGAATGTCATCAAAGTACACCACAACAAACTTCCCTAAGAACTCTCTAAGAACATGGTCATTGAGTCTCATGAATGTACTAGGTGCATTGGTCAAGCCAAAAGGCATGACTAACCACTCATATAATCCAAACTTAGTCTTGAAAGAGGTTTTCCATTCATCACCTTCTTTGATTCTAATTTGATTGTACCCACTCTTCAAGTCTATTTTGGAAAATATGGTTGCACCATGTTACTCATCAATCAAATCATCTAATCTAGGAATATGATGCCTATACTTGATGGTTATATTGTTGATAGCCCTACAATCTATGCATATTCTCCATGTTCCATCCTTTTTGGGGACAAGAATCACGGGCATTGCACAAGGACTCATGCTATGTTGCACCCACCCCTTTTCTAACAACTCATTCACTTGTTTTTGAATTTCCTTAGCCTCCTCGGGACTAGTCCTATAGGCTGGTCTATTAGGCAAAGATGAGCCTTGTATGAAATCAATTTGGTGTTCTATACCTCTTAGGGGTGGGAGACCCTTTGGAGGTTCTTGAAAAACATCTTTGAACTCATCTAAGACTAATGACAAGTCTAAGGGACATCTAGAGTGAGGGTTTTGGAAGGAGGGGGAAGATTCACTAGGATAAGCTAGGAAGATGGGTTTTTGGGCAAGCATTACCTTCTTCACCCCTTTGAGGGTGATCATGCTGTTCTTGGACTCATTGCCATGCCCTTGCGCCTTCTTTTGCGCCTTCTCTTCTTTTCTTTTCTTTATCATTTGCAATTGGTCCTCATTGACTTCTCTTGGTGAAAGAGGTAGTAATGTGATCTTTTTGCCTTGGAAGCTAAATGTAAATTTGTTGGCATGGCCATCATGAAAAGCTTTCCTATCAAATTGCCATGGCCTTCCTAATAAAATGTGGGTTGCTTCCATGGGCACTAAGTCACATAATACCTCATCTTTGTAGTTTCCAATGGAGAAGTTAATAAGGACTTGTTTGTCCACTTTAATCTCACCTTCCTCACTAAGCCAAGAAAGCTTATAGGGCTTGGCATGAGGGATGGTTTTCAAGCCAAGCTTGTCCACAACCCTTGTGCTAGCCACATTAACACAACTTCCACTATCAATTATGAGGGAGCAAGTTTTGTTGTTGATTTGGCACCTTGAGTGAAAAATATTTTCTCTTTGGTTTTCAAATTCTTTAGGCACTTGGCCTAGCATGCGCCTAACCACCAACAAACCTCCTTCATTAGGTTTGATTTCATCCTCACTTGAAGATTGGGAAGAAGTGTGGGAGGAAGAACTTTTAGTGGAGGGGGGAGAAGAATGTTCACTTTCAACCTCTCCTTTAGGGTTCAAGATCATGTTCCTCTTTGTTGGGCAATTTGAAGCAATGTGACCATAGCCCAAACACTTAAAACATTTGATGGAACTAGTTCTTGAACTTTGAGAAGAGTTTGCACTTTCATGGGAGGTTCTAGACGAATTAGTCCTAGGTGGGTGGTCTTTGGAAGGTGGTTTCTCATCCTTTCTTTCTTTTCCTTTCCAAGTTCTAGAGTAGTATTCATTGTATGAAGTATTCCTCTTGCCCTCTTGTTTCTTTTTCAACTGACTTTCAACTTTTAAGGCCAAGTGTAAAATTTTGTCAAGAGTGGAATACTCATACAACTCAACTACATCTTGAACTTCTCTTCTAAGACTACTCACAACTCTAGCTACCTTTTCTTCTTCACTTTCAAATTGGAGTCCTACTTTGAGAAGCATGGACTCCATCATTTTAAAATATTCATTCACACATATAGACCCTTGTTGAAGCCTTTGGAGCTTCAAAAGAGTCTCCCTCCTATAGTAGGAAGGAACAAATCTAGCGCGCATCAAAGTTTTAATGTCCATCCAAGAGGCCGCGGGTGGCTCTTGGTTAATATTGTCCATACACAATTGATGCCACCATGTCATGGCATAATCTTCAAATTCTAAAACTACTAAATCTACTTGTTCTTGATCACTAACTAAATGAATATTGAAGATTTGGTCCATTTTTTGCTCCCACTCTATGTAGAGGTTTGGATCATTCTCCCCCTTGAGCTTTGGAATCTTGATTGGTGGAGGTTGTCTTTTTGGGAGTTGATTGCGCCTTCCACCACCATCATAGCCGTGTCTTCTTCTTCTTCCACCATGGCTAGAGTCCTCGGAAGAGGACCTCCTCCTTCTCCTCTCATCTTCCCTAAGCTCAAGTCTTTGGATGTGCTCTTGTAGGAAGATCTCACTTTGCCTCCTATCCGCCCTCAATTGGTCAAAAGTTTCTCTCCTACTCACTTCCATCTCACGTAAGATGTTGGCAAGGGTCATTTGTCCACTTTCTTGGGCCATAGGAGTCACCATGGGAGGGGAATAAGGTGAGGCCGACTCCTCTTCTTCTACCTCCAAGATTGGATCCATATTCATGTTCCTACACCAAAAACTCACCAAAAACCGAGACAAGGAAGAGGTTAGCTAACAAACAATTCCAAACCGGAGACCAAGTGTGGTCTTCTCAAGCACCCACGTGTTTTTGATCACACTCCCAAAGCACACAAGCAAGGCTAGCACTCAAAAACCTTCCAAACAAGTGAAAACACCTTTAAAGAGATGAAAACTTTTTCAAAGCTCAAACAAGTGGCTCGGCCACAACACTCTAGGAAGACAAGGAAAAGAAAACTACTAAGACAAAACAAAGATTACCTAAAGACAAGCAAGCAAAGCTAAAAAAAAAACAAGAAAGTGTAACTTCTAAGGAAACTTGTTTTTAAAGACAACTTGAACAAGACTAAAACAATGAAAAGCACTTTTAAGGACTCTATGGAAAGCATTTGAACAAGCCAAGATTATACCTCAAATTATGCATACACCATGAAAGATCATAACCAAGTCAAAGCATGGAACTAATTTGCCAATATCATCCAAATCCAAGTATAAATTTTGGTAGCATAACACCTAATAAAATTGGCCAAATGGATTCACCAAGCATTGTAAAAGCTCTCGGCCAAACTGTTTTTGGTCTTGAAAACACTTTTTCTTTTCAAAACTAGGTACTTAAAATGATGAGAAGGATGTTTTAGGGTGTCCTGAACACTTAGTTCCTTAAAATTAGGTCAAAATCAATTTCAAGGAGCATACAACAACACAAGGCATAGATCTCAAGCAATAGTTCAAAAACTTAGTGTATCACACCTAGCCGGTTCCGCTAGCTTATCAACACATATCATCCTTGACCGACAACTCATATCGGACAAGGCTGGGGGACTGGTGTACCGCACCTAGCCAAACTCGACCAAATAAGTAAACAATGTGCATATCAAGGCAGCCAAGTATCCAGCCTAGGCCGAGTTAGCCTAACTTATACCAGTTTTAACCTAAACTAAACATCTAAGGGAACAACCTGCACCTCATATCACCAACATAAGCCATCAAGGCAAGTAGCCGGCCTAGACCGACTACTCCAGCATGTCCGATAAGATTAGAGCCTAGGCCGACCACTTCAATAAACTCAGTATGATGGAAGCCCCCACGTTCAATAAACCTTAAGGGCCTGGGTTAGGGCCCAGGCTCACTCACAACCCAAGTTAGAGCCCAAGTCAAGGCCCAACCTATGGGATGATCAGACATCATTAATGTTCTATAAATACACATGGACCCCAACAATTAAAGGTACGCATTCATTAATCACTGATTTGACTCTCTGAGAGCTTTGACTTACTTGAGCTTCGGAGACTCTCCTGCAGGTAACCCCTCCTGGGTTCAAGCTGACATGTATCGAACGGGAAGAGGCCAACTGAAGAGATAGCAGACTACATTGTAAGGTGATACTCGTGCCTAACTTATCTTATTTGTTCTCCTGCAGGAACAATTGGCGCCCACCGTGGGGCACGAGACGAACACCTTTAGTACCCGTTTTTCTCTGAAGATGGTTTCCACCCGCAGCAGAGCTAGAGCGAACAAGCAAGCGGATGCTGGTCCCTCTGGACCTCCTAGCATCACCCCTGATTTGGCCGCCATCCTAGACGGCCAAGCAGAGATGCAACAGGAACTCGCAGACCTGAAGAAGCGCAGTGCTGAAGAAATAGAGGCGCTGAGACAAGAGAACTCCCGCCTCAAGCGAAGGATCGAGGCTGATCCCAATCTGAAGGGAAAAGCCAAAGAAGCCTCTGAAGTTGTGAAGTCTCCGGCTTTCCAGCCTACAGAGGAAGAAAGTGAATACAATCCCACCCCCTATACCTTCACCACCACCCAACAGACACCCGTTACCTCTACCCATCCCCATCACTTTCCATCTGGTCAACCGGGGCTTACCGCACCCCCAACCCCCGCCACCACCCTCCCTACCACCCATATCCCCTACAACATACCCACCACCCTCCACACCACACATATTCCACCCTATAACCCATAATATCTTCCCATAACCCACATTCCCCCTCACAACATCACCTCCACCTTTCCTGCTATGATCAACCACCCCCCACCTCACATGCTCCCTCCTCACCAGCCCAGACGTCGCCACCCATTCACGGACTTTATCGCCAACACCCCTCTCCCAGCCCAGTGGGAACCCTTTACCCTGGATCGCTATACTGGCGAAACCGACCCTAACGAGCACCTTAAAGTCTACATCACCTATGTCGCCTTGTACACATCCCAAGACGCAGTCTTTTGCAAAGCTTTCCCCACCACCCTCAAAGGCCCCGCCCTAGAATGGTTCACAACTCTTCCGCCCTACTCAATCGATAGTTTCGACATCCTCTCCCACATGTTTTCCACCCACTTCGCCGGAAGCCGTCCCCATCAAACCACCACCATATCCCTATTGGGTATCAGACAGGAACCTAACGAACCATTCAGAGCGTTCATCGATCGCTTTAGTAAAGCCACCCTTCGTACAACGCACCTCAACCAAGAGATGATTCTCTAGTGCATGACTCTTACTCTATAACCCGACCCCTTCGCCAATAATGTCTACCTCCACCCACCTGCCTCCATGCACGAACTCAAGCTGCGTGCAGCCGACTACGTCCGCATGGAGGAAATGCAAACACTTCACACCAAATTCTGCAACGACTACGTCGCCACCACCTCCAACCCCACCCCACAGCCTAACCCACGCCCTGATACCCGCCCACGGGAACCCCGCCAACCTCGCTTCACCAGATACGCCCTCCTCATAGTAGCCCGCTCCCGCATTCTAGACGAAGCCCTCCAAGCTGATCTAATCCCTCCACCACGCAAAACAACCACACCTCCCAACGCCGACAAGACCAAATATTGCCACTACCATCGCAACCACGGTCACACTATGGAAGAATGCAAAGCACTCCAGGATAAAATAGAAGAACTGGTCCGTGCAGGCCATTTTTGCCGCTTCATCTGTAGGGATGACCATTCCTCCTCCTCTCGATCCCGCCACCCCCCGCGACCTCACCACAGACGTCAACCAAATGACTCCCATCACAATAGCCACCCCACCTAACCCAACAATCAACAACCAGAGCCCGCCCGCACCGACATCACCCCTGCCGACCCCCCCTTACGAGGCACCATTAACACCATCTCTGGTGGCTTCGCAAGCGGAGGCTCCACCTCTTCTACCAGAAAGAGACACCTCTACCATATATAATCCATCAACCATATCACCTATTCCCATCACAGGCGCCGTATGCCCCTATTGTATTCACAGATGATGACTTCCACGGCCTCGACCATCAACAAGATGACCCCATGGTCATCACCGTCGAAATCGAGAATTATGCTGTTAAGAAAGTCTTTATGGATCAAGGCAGCTCAGTTGACATCCTCTACTAGGCCACCTACCAAAAATTACAACTTCCTGACACCGCCATGATCCCATATGATGAGCCCATATATGGCTTTTCCGGCGAACAAGTATCCACCCGGCGCTACATAGACCTCTACACCGTCTTTCGGGACGAAACCCAAACCAAAACCATCCCAATCCGCTTCCTTATTGTCGATGCGCCAACATCTTACAACATCCTCCTAGGTCGTCCTTCCCTCAATACACTTGGCGCAGTCGTCTCCACCCCTCACTTGGCCATGAAGTTCCCTGCCCCATCCAGTGACATCCTGACCATACACTGTGACCAGCGCTCGGCACGCGAATGCTACATGGCAAGCTTGTGACCACAACTCCCAATCCAACAAACCAACCATATCGAACGATCCCCTAGTTCCAGAATAGGCCGGGATGTCCGCCTCAAACCAGTCGAGGACACCACTCCTCTGGCGCTTCCTAATGGTCACTCTATTAACTTAGGCACCGGTTTAAACTCTGACGAGCGTGCCACAATCACACCTATCCTCATCAACAACACAGATCTTTTCGCCTGGTCGGCCGCCGACCTCCCTGGAGTAGACCCCCCAGGTGGCATCCCACAAGCTGTCCATATATAAAGAATCCCACTACGTATCCTAGAAAAAATGCAAGCTTGGGGAAGAACGCCGACAAGCAACCAAGGTGGAAGCCGACAAGTTACTAAGCGCAGGATTTATAGAAGAAGCTCAATACACCACTTGGCTTTCTAACGTTGTCTTGGTGAAGAAAGCCAATGGCAAATGGCGGATGTGCGTAGACTACACGGACTTGAACAAGGCTTGCCCTCGCGACGCTTATCCCTTACCCAACATTGATTGACTCGTAGACGGCGCGGCAGGAAACAAGGTGCTTAGCTTTTTGGATGCATATTCAGGGTATAACCAAATCCCAATGGCCACAGCAGATATGCACAAAACCGCCTTCATCACGGACGATGCCAACTACTTCTATAGGGTCATGCCCTTTGGCCTCAAAAACGCCGGGGCAACTTACCAACGACTAATGGACAAAGTTTTCAGCCACCTAACAGGACACTGTGTCGAAATATACGTCGATGACATGGTTGTCAAGTCCCCAAGCCATTATCAACACGCTGAAGACCTGGCGGTAGTGTTCTCCGCGCTGCGCCAATATAACCTCCGCCTAAATCCCGACAAATGCGTATTCGGCGTTGACTGGGTAAATTCCTTGGTTTCATGTTAACCCAACGCGGCATAGAGGCTAACCCTGAAAAATGCAAGGCTATCATCGAAATGCGCAGTCCCACTACCGTCAAAGAAGTCCAACGTCTCATCGACCGTCTCACAACCATCTCTCACTTCCTACCCAAACTAGCTGAACAAACCCAACCCATAATCCAACTCCTAAAGAAATCCACCCGGTTCACGTGGACTGATGATTGTGAACAGATCTTCCAAAAACTCAAAACAACCTTAACCTCACCGCCTATCCTCCACAAACCGGACACCAGCCAACCCCTGTTGGTATATATCACGGCCATCGACTATACCGTCAGCGCAGCGCTTGTTCAAGAAATAGAGGGCACACAACATCCTGTGTATTTTGTGAGCAGAACACTGTAGGATCCTGAAACTAGGTATCAGATGGTAGAAAAACTAGCCATATCCTTAGTCCACGCAGCACGCCGCCTTCGCCCGTATTTCCAAAACCATACCATAATCGTTAAGACCGACTACCCAATCCAAAAAATATTACAAAAGCCAGATCTAGCCGGACGCATGTCATCATGGGCCATGGAACTGTCAGAATTCAACATCCGCTATGAACCCCACGGCCCCATCAAAGCCCAGTGTCTTTTAGACTTCGTCAACGACCTACAACAAACACCCATTGAGGACTAGTGGACGCTTCATGTAGATGGCTCCTCAAATCCAAGGGGTGCCGGCGCCGGCATCGTCTTAGAAGGTCCCAACGACATCCTCATCGAAAAATCCCTTCAGTTTTCTTTCAAAACGTTAAATAACCAAGCCGAATACGAAGCCATCCTCGCCGGCCTTTCCCTAGCCCGTGAAGTCGGCGTCAAGAAGTTAACATGCAAAACCGACTCCAAACTCACTGTAGGTCATCTAAATGACGAATTTCAGATCAAAGACCCCATCCTCCTACAGTATTACCATTTGGTCCGTGCAGTTATTCAATCCGCTTTTGAACAAGTCCGCGTCAAACACATTCCAAGAACCGACAACATTAGGGCCGACATCCTTTCCAAATTGGCCAGCACCAAGCTCAAAAACCGTAACCGATCCCTACTACAGCAAACACTATCCGCACCTTCTATCACACACACTTGCCAAATATTAACCCACACCCCAGCTAACAACGTCACCCGCTCTCAAACCCAAAACTGGACCACCCCCCTACATTCAATACCTCAAAACCGGCAACCCCCCCTCGACGCGGACAAAACTTGGCTGGCTAAGGCCGCCAGGTACACTATGATAGGCGATGACCTCTACAAACGCGGATACGGCCAACCCCTACTTAAGTGTGTCACAACAGAGCAAGCCCAATATATCATCAAAGAGCTACACGAAGGAATTTGTGGTTATCATTCAGGTGCACGCACCATGGCTACAAGAGTCCTTAGAGCCGGATACTTTTGGCCCACTATAGAAGCAGACTGCCAGGATCATGTCAGGAAGTGCAAGCCATGTCAGAAGCATGGCAACCTTATTCATCAGAAACAGGAACAACTACATCACATACTATCCCCATGGCCATTCGCTAAATGGGGAATGGACATCCTCGACCCCTTCTCATCCGGCAAGGGACAAGTAAAATTCCTAATCGTAGCCATTGATTATTTTACCAAATGGATCAAAGCCAAGCCGCTAACCACCATCACGGCCCAGCAAGTCCAGCACTTCGAGTGGAAGGAGATTATATGCAGATATGGTGTACCACATACCATTATAACAGACAATGGCCGACAATTCATCGACAAGGAGTTAGCCAAATTCTACACCGACCTAGGCATCAAGCACATCACAAGCTCTGTAGAACACCCACAAACCAATGGGCAGGTAGAGGCAGCAAATAAAGTCATCCTTATAGAGTTGCGCAAAAGGTTAGATACTGCCAAAGGCCGATGGCCTGAAGAGTTAATAGAAGTACTATGGGCTTACAAATGCACCCCCAATCATCAACAAACGAATCTCCATTCAGCTTAGTCTACGACGCAGACGCCATGATACCAGTAGAAATTGGCGAACCATCCCTACGTCGAGAACTATACGACCCAACCCACAACCACCAAAACATGGCCTTACATCTCGACCTCCTACCCGAACTCAGAGAAAAAGCCCAAATACGCAACCTAGCAGCCAAACAACGAGCTGCCAGGAAATACAATGCAAACCTACACCCACGATCATTTATCGTCGGGGACCTAGTATGGAGAATGGCCAGCAGTGCTAGAAAGAAGGATGGCAAGTTCTCCGCCAATTGGGACGGCCCATACTGCAGACGAGAAGATGCAGGAGGAGAATCTTATCGCCTAGAACAATTGTCTGGGGAAGAGATTCCCAACACATGGAATATATCCCACCTCAAGTTCTACTTCAGCTAAATGTGTATTGTAATCAAACCAATACTTGTAACCCCAGGTGTACTCTTTTTCCTCACTTGGTCTTTTTTCCCTAAGGAGGGTTTTGGCCAAGGAGGTTTTAACGAGGCACCCCCTTTTGATAAATAAAAAGAAGGTTTCCCTACTTTATGACTCTCTATGTGTCTTAACTTGTGCTTAATTCGTTTAAGTTTCCCACCCTTACCACAAATAAGCGGCCTGGGTCGAACACCCTTAACTTATGCTTAATTCGTTTAAGTTCCCCACCCTTACCACAAATAAGCGGCCTGGGTCGAACACCCTTAACTTATGCTTAATTCGTTTAAGTTCCCCACCCTTACCACAAGTAAGCGGCCTGGGTCGAACACCCTGAACTTGTGCTTAATTCGTTTAAGTTCCCCACCCTTACCACAAGTAAGCAGCCTGGGTCGAACACCCTTAACTTGTGCTTAATTCGTTTAAGTTCCCCACCCTTACCACAAGTAAGCGGCCTGGGTCGAACACCCTTAACATACAACCAATTACGCCATACATAGCATACACCACAAATGATGTGATCCCAACAAGGCTTATAGCTTGGGTCAACACCTAGGCCCAAATCAAGCCCAAGCCCATCAAGAGGCCCAATAACAAGGAGCATGCTAAAAAAGATCCAATTGGGCTTCATTCAAGATGGCCCAAACCCACATGGGCTTCTCATACTCTTCACATGGGCCAAAGAAGATGTGAAAATTTGAAGAGGTTTCTCAAAGAGCAATAAAATAGCAATAATATTGGCCGATTGTTTAGGCTTTGCTTTCTAGAATAATAAGTCAAACAATAAGTAGTTCAATTGATAAAATTGGGCTTGACTAAGCCCAATAGGAGATTTGGCCATGAGCTATCAAAAAAGCCAAGGTGGATTAAGTGGAAGTCAACACTTCTTCCTACACCTCATGGATCCAAAGCATCCAAGGGCTAGGAATGCTTCCTCCTTTTCCAAGGCATCATCCAATGGCCAAGATCAAGCCTCCTTCTCCAAGCTTGATCTAAGGGCCAAGATCAAGGCCCACTCCATCCAATGGCTCTCCTTTCTCATGTGTAAATGGCTTCATATAAAAGCCAAAATTTCACTCATTTGTAGACACTCTTGAAATTTTAAGCAATAGATGCAACTTGAGTTGAGAGCACTCCTCCCTCTATTGCCTTTGAGAGTCACCACTTTCTAGAGATTTCCTCTCTCTACCTCTAGCCACCTTCCTTAGGCTAGCATAGATTAGGAAATCCTATCACCTCTTTCACCTTCCATTGCTTGCAAGTGCCTTCCAACTTGCCTCCATTCCTTCATCCATTTCCGCTGCCCATGGAGCTCTTCATGCACCTTTGGAGCCCACCAACAAATCATCAAAACCCGGTATACACAATAACATATAGAAACTAATCGCATTATGCATAAATGCAAAAAATGTACCAACGCAACGAACATAATGTACCAGTTATTACAGACATAGGCTCAATAATACTTTTAAATCATTAAAAAATCGATGTCCTATTCTGCTGAATCATGGGCCACCTCCGCAACATCATCCACCTTCCTCTCCTCTCCGCCGCCTTCTCTTCCACCTCCTCATCTAAACTGCCCTCGTCCTCCTTCACCAACTTTCCGTCAACTACGTCCTTATTCACATCGAACTTTGAATCCGTGACGTCCACATCTTGATGGAAGAAGGCCGCCTACCGCAACCCCTTCTCAAAACCATTGATGTGCTCCTGAATAATGTTGTTCTTTAGATCATCAAGTTCACCAACAGCTCCATCATACTTGTCCTTCAAGTCCTCATAATCCTCCTTCAACTCCCCTATACGTTTGTTCAGCATTTCCTCAGAGTCCAAGCAACGCACCCTCCATGTTGCCAACCTTTTCCTCTCCGCTTCCCAACTTTCTTTTTCCTTTTCCAAAGCCGCCTTCTCCTCCTCCAGTTTATCCACCTTACCTTGCAACTCCCCCACCTCCTTTACTTCCCTCCTATAAAGAGACCCCACACGCCGGCTCAGAACTAAAGCCTTGCTCCCAAACTCGACCATTGTTCTCACAATATGCTCCACGTCCATGTTGTCAATAGAATTTACAACGGTATCGGGGAGGGTGATCGAAATATCCTTCCTCACAGATATCTCCGGCAACTCGATCAACCCGGCTTCAGGCCCCTTTTCCCCACTAGCTGACCCCGCCCCGCTAGCCGTTCCAAGAAGAGTCGCCCTTATTTTCTTCACATCTTTTCCCTTCCTGGGTCGAGGCGGAAGCTCAACCTTCCTTTTCGTTCCGCCATGCACGTGCACCTCCACCACCGATTCTTGTAGGTTGGGAACATCAGCCTTCCCAGCCGCCTTGGCCTTAGCGGCCATTTCCTTCCTCAATGTTTGAAAGAGCGCCATATTCTTCTTGCCAGACTATGTCATATGCCCTGCAATAACACATCACGACTCAGATCAAAACAACTTAGCATTATTAACACAGCTTAAGTAATAAACCGATACCTTCGATATCTATTATCGGGTGCACCGAATTATAAACCCTAACTAGACCCTTAGTGGGCAACTTATCGACAAACTTCAACAAGGTCTCCACAACCTCCTTATCACCAACCGACAATTCATCCATCCCCATATCCTTATACCGAGAAGGGTTGTTTGTCCAACTCAAAGGGAACTTGGGACTTCCGTCTGCGTTCAAAAAATAAGCGTTTCCTCCTTCCTTGACGACGACCTTGAAGTACCCATCTTTGAAATGCTTAAAAGACTGGGAGAAAGCATCCAGTTTGCTGATGTTGGGGCGACTGATCAAAGAGAGCCAAGTAGCCAGCCTCCTAGGTCTGGTGTCGTAAAAATATAAGAAAGCATAGGGAGTGGGCTCCAAATATAAGGACTTGCACAGAATGCGGAAGGCCTGCAAGTAGGCCCAACTATTAGGATGTAGCTGGGTAGGTGCCACATTCAACGCCCGCAACACACCCATAGTGAAATCGTCTAAGGGTAGTCGCACATGAAGCTGAGAAAAGTGACACATATACATGTAGAAGAATTTTTCGGTAGCCCCCTCCTGCCCGTGGCATACCCGGTCGATGGCACTCACCCTCTCTAGCGAAACAATGTCTCCACTGACACCCTTGGAGATGACGGGTGTGCAGTTCAGCCAAGAATTCAACAGACGAGACCATCTAAATAGAGATGATTGATCACGAACATTAGTAGCAACCCACCCATAGCCGCCTTTCGCCGGCCAGTTGCTCTCCTCTAACTCTTCAGGGGGATCCTCTCGAACCTCCCTCAAAACCTCCATCGGCATCCCGCTCGTAACAACTCCATAACTCGTACCCTCTCCGCCAAGTTGCCTATCCTTACTTCTATCTGACTCGGTACTTTCACTACTACTAGACGAAGACCAAGACCCTTTATCAGTAACAAGTTAGGAAGCTTCTAATTCTTCTTCTAATAAAGACTCTTCGTGGTCTTTTAACATGAACAAAGGCATTTGGGATGTAAGCCCATCAATTTTGACAAAACCAAATACACAGACAGCAGCAAAACCTAGTCTCTTCGTTCCACAAAGACTCTAACACCTGCATTCATGGCCGAACGAAGATCTAAAGGCCTTTGTTACTTTTGTGATGAGTTGTACTCGCTTGAGCATAGTTTGACCCATAAGAATAGTTTGACCCACAAGAAACTCCAAATCCCAGAAACATCAGGTTGACCCACAAATTTCAATAAGCGCGTTAACTGGTGTGAATAATTTTCGTACTATGAGGGTTACTGGTTACCTTAATAAACATCCTCTGCATATGCTTTTGGATAGCGGCAGTACTCATAACTTCTTGGATATTCGTGCGACAAAGAACTTTGGTTGCTTGATTGAAGACCGAGACCCTTTATCAGTAACAGTGTTAGATGGCAATAAAATCACTATTTCATCCGTGGTTAAGAACTTTTCTTGGAGGATCCAACAGACTACTTTTACATCAGATGTGTTTCTCATTCCTGGGTTGTGTGTTGTGACCTTGTGCTTGGAGTAGAATGGTTGGTGACGTTGGGAGACATCAGTTGGAATTTTTAAACACTAACAATGGAATTTATAGTCAAGGGATGTAAACATATCGTACAAGGGGCAACTACAAAAAAGGTTAAAACTGCATCAAAGCAGCAAATGATAAAAGCCAGGGAAGACGGGGTTCATTTCTCTTTGCTACAATTATGCACCAACACTACCGGAATCCGACAATCTTTGGCAGTTCAAGTTGACTCCATCAATTCCATTCAGCAGTTGTTGAATGAATTTGAAGATCTTTTTTGCACTCCTTCTAAGCTTCCACCTTTTCGCCCTGGTTTTGATTATACTATTCCTTTGAACTAGGGTTCTAACCCTCATCAACAAAAGGCCATACAGATACGCCAAGTCCCAAAAGGATATCATAGACAAATTAATTAAATCATACTATTCCTTTGAACAAGGGTTCTAACCCCATCAACAAAAGGCCATACAGGTACGCCAAGTCCCAAAAGGATATCATAAACAAATTAATTAAAGAGTATCTTCAAACTGGAATTATTCAAACTAGTGACAACCCTTATGCTAGTCTTATTGTTTTAGTAGGGAAAAAGATAGCAGTTGGAGATTGTGTGTGGATTATAGGGATCTTAACAAAAACACAACTAAGAATAAATTTCCCATACCTCTTATGGATGAATTACTGGATGAGCTACACGGTTCTACTATTTTCTCTAAATTTGACTTGCAAGATGGATACAATCAAGTACGTATGAATCTTGATCATGTATACAAGACTGCCTTTAAAACTTATGCAGGCCATTATGAATATATAGTTATGCCCTTTGGTTTAACAAATGCGCCTGCCACTTTTCAAGGGTTAATGAATTCTATTTTTCGGTTGTATCTTAGAAAGTTCCTTTTGGTTTTCTTCGATGATATCCTTATATATAAAGATTTATAGGATCACTTGAAGCAAGTTTTTTTAACATTGAAAGCAAATACATTATTTGCCAAACAATCCAAATGTTTCTTTATTGTTAATCGAGTGGAATATTTGGGACACTTTATATATAAAGATGGAGTATCTATGGATCCTGCCAAGATTGAAGTTATGCTGAATTGGCCTATACCTCAAAAAATCAAACAATTGAGGGGATTCTTGGGGTTAGTGATGAGTGCGTATTTTTGCCCTCATTTAGTGTTTAATTCTGGGTGTTTAATTAAATTTGTGTGTTTAAAGATTGATTTAATTAGGATTTCCTATAATTGGGTTTATTGAGCATGAGATACAAAAACATGTTAAAAATAGCTTTTTAGTTGCATAAATGTTCTTTGGATATTTTGAGGTGTGTTAGTGTAGCTGCAGCTAAGTTGAGCTCATGGAGGTATGGAAATAAATTGATTAAAGCTTCGTGACACCTTAAAGATAAATCCAAGAATAAGAAATTATTAAAAGCATAAAAATTCAAGTCAAGCATTACATGAAGACGGCAAGAAAAACTTGAAAAAGTGAAGAAGTTTGGCTAAACCAAGAAGAGAGGAACAAAAAAAGTTGGACCTTGCGGTTTTCTTTATCTTTATGATAGAAGATAATTTGGGAAAATATATCTTTAGATATTTTATTTGATATTTTTAAATAATTATCTTATTTAATTATATCATAAAATATTAAAAGATATTAACTACCAAATCTTTTTAAATATGACAAGATCTTCTGGAATCTTTTTAGATCCACAACAAACAAAAATATCTTGAAGATATTGGATTATTTAGAAGATAATTTGAGGAGATTGCAAAGGGTTGATTTGGAAAGTTAATACAAATATTAATTGGTGATAATTTATCATATATCTTTAAGTAATTAATTTATTTAATTATATTAGATATTGATATTATCAACCAACTATATTTGTCAAATACTCTATATCTCTCCAAATATTTTTAAATATTTATATTTATCTTTATTTTAAAGATATTTGAGAGATTTTAGCAACAGAAAAGTCCAGTCCAATTCCTATATAAAGAGACCAAGGGAGAAGTAGAAAACAAGCTCGACACTTCGGAATTTAGGAACCCTTAGGGGGACCTAATTTCTTTCTCTCTCTTTTCATCTCTTTTTTCTTCTTTTATTCTTATTTTGTATTCCATGGATTTCTAAACTTCTTGAGTTGATTCCATTGTAATTTCATTATGGATTTTGAGGTTAGAATGAATTAATTTCTTTGTTCTTTTTATTATTGTTGAGGTTTTAATTTATCTATGTCTTTTATCTTTGAATCTCGTAAAAAGTAATGATTTTAAATCTATATGCATGTTGATCATATGAGTTCAAGGGTTTTTAAATTTAATTGAGACTTTACTTTGATTTTATTTAGAAACTTTCATGTGATTAAATGAGTTTTTACCAATAATTGAGACTTTACTTTGATTAAAGGTATTTACTCTAATGAAAATTAATTGAGACTTTACTTTGATTAATTAAGCTTTTTATTTGGTGAGGAGATAAAAGAATAGACATGATTAGGCATAGTAAAATTTGATTGAGACTGTACTTTGATTGAATTTACTATGGATAATCTAAAAGTTCTAACTTTTAATTGAGACTGTACTTTGGTTTAAAGTGAGAACACCAACAAATTAATTGAGACTTTACATTGATTAATTTGTAAAACTATAACAATAATTAATTGAGCAATAATCTTTAGATAACCGATGATGAATCTATTTTGAAAAAGCAATGGAATCAATCTATTTTCTTTACTATTGTTTTTATTTCTTTTTATCATTTAAATTTTATTTCTATCTTTGTTTATCTTAATCCCCTATATTTTTTATTTTATTTGACTAACTCATTTGTATAGTTTATAAGAATTAATTTGTTAAAAATCAATTTCGTGTTCGTTGGGAGACGACTTTGGGTTACTTTACCCTTACTATTTTGTTGACTACTTTCTTAACAATACTGAAGTTGTTATAAGATAAGTAGTATTAATTTGATCGCGTCAACGACAGCGTTATCAAATTTGGCGCCGTTGCCGGGGAACACGGTTAGAATTTTTATCATTTTAGTTCTTATTTTTATTTTTATTCTTTTGATTTTATTTTTTATTTTGATTTTTATTTTTTTTATCACTAACATTTTCTTTTCTCAATTTTTGTTCTAACATTTTTTTTTAATTTTCTTTAGTTATTTTATTTTATTTTATTTACTTATTTTTTTTAAGCATAATTTTTGTTTGAGGAATTTTGTTGAGAAGTTTTTGAAACTAGTTGGAAAACACTTTGGCTAAGGAAAGATAAGGTACTTAAGTTGTCCGTTGAGACACACCTCTCTTTCCTGGAAGTCTACTCAACAAGCTTTCAAATTATTTCTTTTCAGAAAACCTCTTTCAAAAATGCAAAATAATTTTTCATATGAAAATAATCAACATTGTAGTTTTCAAATGGATTATAATTGCTATCCACAACAACCAAATGATTTTCAACAACAAATTGTCACACCTACTTCTGCACCTGATATTAGTGGGTTAACTTTACGACAATTTAATGATCTATATCCTAGATCATCTTTTTTGGGATATGAGCAACAACCATATTCTGAGTGTCCACCTCAGCAACCATATATTCCAAATAGTTTTCAGCAACAATATGTACCACCACAGCAAGTTGAAGCAACCAATGGACCATCCTACAGGGAAGTTATGATATTAATGGGTGAAGTTATAGAGAAATTAGAGTCCATGGATGAAAGGTTGCGGGTTGATCAAAGATGCAGAAATATTGAGCAAGAGTGGTACGAAAATAAACAAATATTGTCTGATATGTTGAGGGATGCAAGTAAGAACAACTTCATAGAATTACTTGTAACTGTTAATACCACCCCTCAACCACATCAGAGATTTCCTGAAAATCCAGATTTTAATGCACTTCGTCATGAAATCAAAGATGTGCTTTTGAAGTTGGCCATCAGAGCTGAAGAAATGTCTGAAGATTTGAGTCTGCTAATGAATGATACAGTTAGAAAGGTCACTTTGGAAGATATGATGAATATGATGACTGAAATGATGAAGATGAATCACACAGATCAGAAAGAGATGATGAATGCCGCCACACAAAGCTTGCAAAGTCAGTCTGAAAAACCAATAGCGGAATCACATCACATTGATATATCTACTGATGGACATATTAAGGATGTTGCTGAAGTTGATGAAGAAATTAAAGATTCTCACACAAACATATCTACTAATGGATATGTTGATGTTGCTCAATGTGAATATAAAGTTGTACCCGTTGATGAGGATATGAGTACAAATGATCATTTTCAAGAGCAAAGTTGTGAGAACATTACAATGGAGGAACCAAGTGCAGTTGAAGAGCCTACACTATTCGAAGATGCAGCTGAATCATCTACTATTGCAACTGACTTGGTTAATGATGAAGCAGCAAATTCAACTACTTCAAGTGCAGATTTTTGCTCACAAGGTGAGATTATGAGGATTACTGATGATCCTGTTAACAATCTGAATGCACTTGATGATGCTCAAGTTGAGTTGAAGCCACACAATCCACACATCAAGTTTGTTGATATGAATGATGCAAATAAGTTTTCAGTGGTTATCTTTGTTGACATGGCTGCAGAAAAAGAAGAAAGGTTGCTGCAACAAGAAAACAGGTTAGATTCAAATTCTTTTGAAAGCATTGTTGATAAAAAATTTAATTTGCATGCATGTTTGTTTTTTGTTTTTGTTTTTAATTTTAAAAGTATTAAAAAAATTTCAAAAATATGTGTTTTTGTTTTCTTTAATAAAATTGTACAAGCTGACTTGTACTTTATAAAGTTAAAGAAAATAAATTTTGACATATGGCCAGATTGAGCCAGAAGTCATAAATTTTTCGTCTTCTCCCCAAAATAAGTCCATCAAGGACATTTTTTATTTTCTTATTTTATTTATTTATTTATTTTTGAAATAAGTGTGGGGGAGACAAACTATAGGTAGGATTTTTTTTTTTATCTTTTATTTTTTTCTGTTTTTCAATTTCTTGTTTTTGTTTTCATTTAAAAAGAAAAAAAAATTGTGATTTCTTTTTGAGAAAATTGTGAAAGTATTAACTTTTTACTAAGTGAAACTTTTAAACAATATGTCTCATAAGAAATCCACAAAAAATATTTCCCTGCTTTCAATAAAACATATTGACATTGAATTTTTAGGATTTGATTAACTAATTGGGATGATCATAATTCTTGAGATATAAAAGTCATGTTGATATGAGTGGATTGTTTCTATGATTTGCTAAATGAGTTGATTTGAGAATTTCTTGATTAAATCTTTTGTGAAAGAGTTTGACCTTGTGAGTCTTGAGCCTTAATGTAAAGGATGGACCGCCATGTGCCACTCCTATTGTTTTTCTTGAGTGACTTGCTCATGCTTGTTTATATTCAAATATTTAGCTTGATTCTTTTGTTTTCCAACTTAGGTGAATATGCATGATTTGATATGACTGAGGCATTTCTTGTTTTTAGCTACTTGGCCAAATAAGCCCACCTTGATATTAATCCATTGGTAGCCCCTTTGAGCTTTTAAACCTTTTTTTCTTGTTTTAAGCCTATTGCATAACCTTGAAAAGAAAAAGACCATATTCTACTTTAGGAAGAAAGAAGGAGCTAATGGATTGTGTTTAGGAATGGTTGAGGAATAAAGTGTGTGGGTGAGTACCTCACCCACAAATTAATAAAAATGGCAAAAGGAAAAATTGTTGATGAAAAAAATGTTGAAATAATTGCTTTCTAAAAGAAAAAGAGAGAGCAACAAGCAATAAATGAAAAAGAGTTGTTTTTGAAATTATGCTCCATTATTCTTTCTATATTTTAATTTCAAAAACCCAAAAATCCTAAAATTTTTTCTACCTTTGCCTTGGCCCCATTATAACCTGTGAAAAATCCTCATGATCTTTGAATGCATATTTTTCTAAAAGTTTGTGAATATTAGAGTCTTGTTAAGTATTATGAGAGTTAGCTTACATGAGTATTTTGAGTGAAAACACAAGCCAAAACACTTGAGAGAATTTAGGTGAGAAAATACACATTTAACTTGAGTGCTTTCTTTCATAATTGATTGTCTTGTGAATTCAAAAGATTAACTCATGTGTGAAAAATAGAACCTTTCCGTTTGTATATACATAATAATTTGATTTCTAGAAGATTGATTTGTCTCCAATGATGTTCATTCCTTTGATCTAATGTTGATGTGAAATAAAATACCTCAGAACAAGTTTTGAAATTACTCAATTTTGCCCAGGAGTGCAAAAGGATAAGTGTGTGGGTATGATGAGTGTGTATTTTTGCCCTCATTTAGTGTTTAATTCTGGGTGTTTAATTAAATTTGTGTGTTTAAAGATTGATTTAATTAGGATTTCCTATAATTGGGTTTATTGAGCATGAGATACAAAAACATGTTAAAAATAGCTTTTTAGTTGCATAAATGTTCTTTGGATATTTTGAGGTGTGTTAGTGCAGCTGTAGCTAAGTTGAGCTCATGGAGGTGTGGAAATAAATTGATTAAAGCTTCATGACACCTTAAAGATAAATCCAAGAATAAGAAATTATTAAAAGCATAAAAATTCAAGTCAAGCATTACATGAAGACGGCAAGAAAAACTTGAAAAAGTGAAGAAGTTTGGCTAAACCAAGAAGAGAGGAACAAAAAAAGTTGGACCTTGCGGTTTTCTTTATCTTTATGATAGAAGATAATTTGGGAAAATATATCTTTAGATATTTTATTTGATATTTTTAAATAATTATCTTATTTAATTATACCATAAAATATTAAAAGATATTAACTACCTTTATTTAATTATATTAGATATTGATATTATCAACCAACTATATTTGTCAAATACTCTATATCTCTCCAAATATTTTTAAATATTTATATTTATCTTTATTTTAAAGATATTTGAGAGATTTTAGCAACAGAAAAGCCCAGTCCAATTCCTATATAAAGAGACCAAGGGAGAAGTAGAAAACAAGCTCGACACTTCGAAATTTAGGAACCCTTAGGGGGACCTAATTTCTTTCTCTCTCTTTTCATCTCTTTATTCTTCTTTTATTCTTATTTTGTATTCCATGGATTGCTAAACTTCTTGAGTTGATTCCATTGTAATTTCATTATGGATTTTGAGGTTAGAATGAATTAATTTCTTTGTTCTTTTTATTATTGTTGAGGTTTTAATTTATCTATGTCTTTTATCTTTGAATCTCGTAAAAAGTAATGATTTTAAATCTATATGCATGTTGATCATATGAGTTCAAGGGTTTTTAAATTTAATTGAGACTTTACTTTGATTTTATTTAGAAACTTTCATGTGATTAAATGAGTTTTTACCAATAATTGAGACTTTACTTTGATTAAAGGTATTTACTCTAATGAAAATTAATTGAGACTTTACTTTGAATAATTAAGCTTTTTATTTGGTGAGGAGATAAAAGAATAGACATGATTAGGCATAGTAAAATTTGATTGAGACTGTACTTTGATTGAATTTACTATGGATAATCTAAAAGTTCTAACTTTTAATTGAGACTGTACTTTGGTTTAAAGTGAGAACACCAACAAATTAATTGAGACTTTACATTGATTAATTTGTAAAACTATAACAATAATTAATTGAGCAATAATCTTTAGATAACCGATGATGAATCTATTTTGAAAAAGCAATGGAATCAATCTATTTTCTTTACTATTGTTTTTATTTCTTTTTATCATTTAAATTTTATTTCTATCTTTGTTTATCTTAATCCCCTATATTTTTTATTTTATTTGACTAACTCATTTGTATAGTTTATAAGAATTAATTTGTTAAAAATCAATTCCGTGTTCGTTGGGAGACGACTTTGGGTTACTTTACCCTTACTATTTTGTTGACTACTTTCTTAACAATACTGAAGTTGTTATAAGATAAGTAGTATTAATTTGATCGCGTCAACGACAGCGTTATCAGTTAGTTAGTTATTACCGCAAATTTGTAAAAGGTTTTGGATGGATAGCTAAACCATTAATCGATCTATTAAAAAAAGATAACTTCCTTTGGACACTGGCAACAACACAAGGTTTCAATCAGTTAAAGCAAGCTTTGACATCAACACCAGTGTTGGCATTGCCAGATTTTCAGAAAATAATTGTAGTTGACGTTGATGCATCCGAAAGGGGCATTGGTCTGTTTCAATGCAGGAACAACATCCTGTCACTTTTATAAGCCGGGTTCTAAACTTACAACAACAATCTTTTTCTAATTATGAGAAAGAGTTATTTGCGGCAGTACAAAAGGGGCACCACTACTTGTTAATTGTTAGAATATAATCAGCGGTTACAGATTTTTAGGAAATCAATACATAATCTCGTAAATTAGGGTGATTGATTCCATATTATTATTGTAATTGATTCTATTTAATAGTATAAATACATAGTGTGGTATGCATTAGACACACAAACATTCAAAACATATATTAAGGTTCTGATCTAGAATTTTTTTTAGGTGAACAGTACCTGCGGCCACTGTGTGCCCATTTGCTCTATCACCAAGCTCCTTTTTCCTCTGGTGCCCTTCTGCGATTAGGAACGTCTTCCTTTGGTAACCACATACGGCCTCTTCCTGATGTGTCCGTCTCATGTGCCTGTCTCCACTTGTTTTTTTTTTCTCACTATTTTGGCACGACCCACTTGCCGGCACACCCTTTCTACCTTCTTCCGCACACCCAGGCGACCCTTTTATAGTCCATTTCAGGTACTTTTCTCATGGCTTCCAAAAGCTCACAATCAGGTACCCCCTCTACAGTTACATTTACCAATGTTCCGCTGATTCCATGTGAAAAATTGATCGGGACGAGCAACAATAGCTACTGGGCTGCTGCTGTTTAGCTATGGTTTCATGGTCAAGGTTGTGCTATGGTTTCATGGTCAAGGTTGTGCCGACTACTTGACCAAACAAGCCAAAGACATTCCAAGTAAGGATCAAGCCCAATGGATACAAATTGATGCCTACTTTTGTAGCATTCTTTGGTTCTCTATTGATGTCAAATTGTAGCCTCAATACCACGCTTTTACTACCTGTTATGATGTTTGGAACAAAGCCAAAAGAGTATTCTCCAATGATGTTCATTGCCTTTACAATGTTGTCTCCAACCTTATCACTGTGAAGCTGGAAAATAATGATATATAGCATATCTTGGTAAGTTCGATCACTTAATTGTTGATTTTGAGTTGCTCATGCCTTTCACTAATGATGTAGTCAAACATGCTGAACAATGTGGCAAGTCTTTTATGGTTCTTGCACTTGCTGGACTTCCTATTGAGTTTGATTCTATTCGCAATCAAATCTTATCTTGCACGGTTGTTCCATCTTATGACATCGTTAGTGAACAATTACTTCGCCTCTTAGTTCCTCACATGTTTGGTCATTCTCCCGTACCTCCAACTAATTCCTCTGCTTTTTACTCCCAATCTTCCTATCGGGGTGGACAAAGTGGAACTCGTGGGGGATATCATGGTCAACGTCCTTGTTGTAATTTTAGTCAACGGTATGGCCATAGAGGCAAAATGTCATAGAAAGGCACGATAACAACACACGACAACTAATATTGCTCAGGTCATTTCTCCAAAACTATTAGATGAGGTTTCAATTTCGGTTGATGCCTATATTGAGTTTCTCCGATACAAGGCAGTCATGCAACCTACACAACTTGTCACCGCCATTACTTAGTTTGGTACTCCTATAGCCTGCATTTCTCAGTCCTCCTCGCTTGGACCTTGGATTCTTGACTTTGGTGCCTTTGACCATATGTCTGGTAACAAGTTCTTTTTCTCCCAACTGACTTATTTGGATTTTTTACCCTGAGTTACCATGACAAATGACTCTCAAATAAAAGTTCATGGCATTGGTCAAACACAACCTTCTTCTAATCTTACCTTAAATTGTGTTCTTTTGTATTCCTGAGTGTCCTTTTAATTTAATCTCCATAAGCAAGTTCACTTGCACCCAAAATTACTCTGTTCTTTTTGCTAATAATTTTGTTCTTGTTCAGGATCGGCGTACAGGACAAACAATTGGAGTAGGACATGAGTCTCGAGGATTATACTATCTGTCACAATTGGTTGCTTGTATCTCCACTGCGTCTCAAGCTCTTGACCATCGATGTTTAGGTCATCCTAGTCCTACCAAAATGCACCTTATGCTTCCTAGTTTTTCTTAAAATTCGTCTTTTCAATGCGAGTCTTGTCAGTTAGGAAAACACACTTGTCATACCTATGGTACTTGAGTTAATAAAATCGTTTCGTCACTTGTTTTACTTTAGTTCACTTTGATATTTGGGGTCTTAGTCGTGTCTGTTCTACTTTGGGTTTTTATTACTTTGTTACTTTCATTGACCATTTTTCTCAATGTTACTTTGGGTTTTTATTACTTTGTTACTTTGTTACTTGGTTATTCTTAATGAAAAATTGTTCTGATGTTTTTTCTATATTCCAAGGTTTCTCGACTGAAATTCAAAATCAATTTGGCACCACTATTAAAGTTTTATGCACTGACAATGCTTGTGAATATATGTCTTCCCAATTTCAGTCTTTTCTTAGTTCACAGGATATCCTCCATCAAACATCTTGCTCTCATAGACCTCAACAGAATGGTGTTGCTAAAAGAAAGAATGGACACTTGGTTGAAACTGCTCGTACCCTTCTTCTTCACCAAAATGTTCCTCTTCGATTTTGGGGAGATGCCATTCTTACAACATGTTATTTGATCAACAACATGCCTTCCTCCTCCTTAATAATTAGGTTTCTCACTCTCTCTTATATCCCACACAAGATCTTTACTCCATTCCTCTTCGTGTCTTTGGTTGTACATGTTTTATCCATGACCTTACTCCAGGTAAAGATAAACTTTCTGCCAAATCTCTCAAATGTATTTTCCTTGGTTACTCACCTTCAGAAGGGCTATCGTTTTTTTTTGTCCTCAACTTCAATACTATATAGTTTCTGCTGATGTCACATTTTTCGACACTACCCCTTCTACCATTACACTATATTAGATGTCGATCTTATAGTAGAATCTTTAGAAGTCTCGCATGTTCTGGCTCAGGTAATTGCTTTTCCTCCACGTCCTTTGCTTCAATACCACAGACGGGTTCAAACTCCAATTGTGACTCACTCTACTAATCTTCAAGCATCATTTGTCTTGATAGAGTTTGCCATGACCAGGTGTGAGGCTTATCATTTTGTCTTCTCCGTTCATTCCTCTTTTGGCAAGTGCATTTACCTTGTCGTTTACGTTGATGACATTGTCATAACTGGTGATGATGAGACTGGAATTCGACAACTCAAAGAGCACCTTTCACAACAATTTCATACTAAAGATTTGGGCCTTTTAAAATATTTTTTATGCATTGAAGTTGCTCAATCTGCTTATGGAATTATCATTAATCAACGTAAGTATTCCCTGGATATTCTTACTGTAACTGCTATGCTTGATTGTCGTCCTTGTGATACTCCTATGGATCCTAATATTAAGCTTCTTCCCGGTCAGGGGGAGCCACTAAAAGACCCGGTCGCCTGGTAGTCAAACTCAACTATCTCACCATTACCAAATTCAACATCGCTTTCGCGATTAGTGTGTTAAGCCATTTTCTAAATGCTCCTTGTGATAGCCATTGGGATGCTATAACACGTATTCTTCGATACATAAAAAAGGCTCCTGGTAGTCAAACTCAACTATCTCACCATTACCAAATTCAACATCGCTTTCGCGATTAGTGTGTTAAGCCATTTTCTAAATGCTCCTTGTGATAGCCATTGGGATGCTATAACACGTATTCTTCGATACATAAAAAAGGCTCCAGGATGAGGATTATTGTACGAAGACAAAGGTAGTATTAAGATCACTTGTTACTCTAATGCGAATTGGGCAGGGTCACCATTAGATAGTAGATCCACTTATGGGTATTGTGTTCTTATCGGAGGAAACCTTATCTCATAAAGAAGCAAGAAGCAAAATATAGTTGCCAGATCTAGTGCAAAAGTAGAATATCGTTCCATGGTAGCAGCGACTTGTGAGCTTATATGGCTCAAGCAACTACTACTACAACTAAAAATAGGGGACATCCATGAAAGAAAGCTTATTTGTGACAATCAAGCTGCACTTCACATTGTATCAAACCCGGTTTTCCATGAAAGAACCAAACATTGAAATTGATTGTTACTTCATTAGAGAAAAGCTGCTCTCTGGAGAAATCACTACTGATTTTGTCAACTCTAGCAATCAGTTGGCCAACGTATTTGCAAAGTCCTTAGAGGCCCTCAGATTGAATACATTTGTAACAAGCTTGGTGCATATGACATATATGCTCCAGCTTGAGGGTGATTTCCATAATCTCGTAAATTAGGGTGATTGATTCCATATTATTATGTGCCTTATTGTAATTGATTCTATTTAATAGTATAAATACATATTGTGTGGTCTACATTAGACACACAATATGGTTTACATTAGACACACAATACATTCAGAACATATACAATTTTATATTAACCACTCAATTTGTGGTTCGAACTAATCACTACAATCTCAAATATTTGTTGGACCAACGCTTTACCACTGTATTTCAGAAAAAGTGGTTAGTCAAGTTAATGGAATTTGACTTTATCATTGAATATAAGCAGGGAAAGGAAAATGTAGTCACCGATGCTTTATCAAGACAAGACACCTTGGAATGTAGTGCCTTGGTTATACACCTATTGAATCCAGACCTATCACAAAAAATACAGCAAGCTTACTTGAATGATCCTCATCTACAACTGTTGGTCCAAGAATTAATTGCTAAGCCTAGTTCTCACAAGCATTTTCGATGGGTAATTGATGAATTACACAGAAAAGGTAGACTGGTTGTAGGTAATGATGCTGATCTACGCCAAAGCCTTTTAAACTGGCTCCATTACGCACTCTCGGGTGGACACTCAGGTATAAATGATACTTTGCAGAGAGTTAAGTCAATTTTGTATTGGAAGGGCATGACGAAGGACATAAAAACGTTTGTAAAAACAATGTGAGGTATGCCAACGCTCAAAATATGAAACAATAGCGTCTCTCGGCTTGCTACAACCTTTACCCATTCCAGGCCTTGTGTGGCAAGATATCTCAATGGACTTCATAGAAGGATTACCTAATTCAGGAGGTAAACAAGTCATTTTTCGTTGTAGTGGACAAATTGAGCAAAGCTGCTCATTTCATGGCTTTAGCTCATCCTTATACAGCCAAGGAAGTAGCCCAAGCATTTCTGGATAATGTTTTCAAGCTGCATGGATTTCCAAATACCATAACTAGTGATTGTGATTCCATGTTTATTAGTACATTCTAGAAGGAGTTCATGGCATTTCATGGGGTTCATCTATAACTCTCCTCAATGGTGTAAATGGTTGCCATTGGCGGAATGGTGGTATCACTTACCATACCTCTACTAACTCAACTCCCTATGAGATTGTTTTTGGACAACCACCACCGATTTACCTTCCCTATTTACCAGGAGAATCCAAGTTGGATCTAGTTGATAGAAGTTTAACTAAAAGAGAAGAAATGCTGAAAGTTCTTAAATTTCATTTAAGAAGGGCACAACATCGAATGAAGCAAAATGCAGATAAGCATAGATCTGACAGAACTTATAATATGGGGGATTTATTTAGTTTATGTTAACCTACACCCAATACACAAATTTGTGTAGCACAGAGGGTTAATATGAAGTTGTCTCCAAAATTCTTTGGGCCATTCCTCATTGTTGATCGAGTGGGACAAGTTGCATACAAACTACAACCACCTGAATCTTCACGCATTCATAATGTTTTCCATATTTCACAATTAAAAAAACATGTGGGAATGACAACAATGACTTCTAATCTTCCTTCAAATGCTGAGGATCAATCTAGCCACAAAGAACTAGAGGCCATTCTTGACCGCATTACTGTCAAAAGGAAGGGGATACTAGTAACAAAGGTTCTGGTTAAATGAAAGCACCAGCTGCCTGGAGAGGCTACTTGGGAATTCTTTTATGATTTAAAGCGAAAGTTTCCTTTTTTTCAAACCTTGAGGCCAAGGTTTGTCTTGTACATGCTCCGTCTCTTATCTCAGTAACACGTGGAATCCACTATTGGATCCTTTTTTTGTATTCTTCTGTTCTTTCTCTCCCCTCTGGAACGGTTTCTCTCTTCCGTTTCTTGCTTCTTCTGGCTGTTTCTACTTCCAACTTACACGTTTCTCCATATCATGGAGGTGGTTCAGACATGTTATTACGAGCTTGGAATATTAGCGTGCATGTTTATGACATTTGATACATATTGAGTTTTCTCATTTGATACATATGATCCTCAATTTTCTTGTGACCTGTCCACAGCCCAGTTGCTCGGCAACTTACCCTTTCTCATCCATCAGAACAAAAACATATTCCAGGGAATGACATGTATCAAAAGATACAAATGCAGATGATACAGATTTCTGTATACTCATTTCATTAGAAGAAAGAAACACCTTCGACACCTCAAATGAGGGGATGATGGTATTACACTTTTTCTCTTTATTTTCTCTTCTCTTTGATGGATCTTTCTGAATTTCTTCTTCTTCTCTCAGGTATTGCAACTTGTCCCTTAATCATTTACAGTTTTCTTTTCCTATCTTTTCTCCTCTTGCAACTATAAATTGTATCCAATTGCAACATAAGATATAAAGACATAGACATTAAAAATCAAGATTTTGTCCTTTTCTGTGATTGTCTTCCATTTATACTATTATGTTCCTTGTCTTTTCCTGGAAAAAGAACTTTACAGGCAGCTTTTGCCTTTTCTGTATCTCACACTCTTCTATTCGCCTAACAACTGCATTCTACATATTTTTCCTATCTAAACCAGATTAAACAATTTAATTTGCAAATTTAGATTGTTTTGACACCTTTAATTAACTCAAGCTGAGGCTGACCATTTATTGATTTTTATTCATTAATTCACAGGTTCATAAAAAGAAATGGTGTGAAGTTGTTCAGAGTCTTCAATATGCCCTTAGAGGCTATCCTACATGTCCTAATTTGTGCGAAGTAATTTTCAGCACTCTTTTCTTTCATTGAATTTGCTATTCCCTATTTTTTTCTTTATAAATATTTGAAAATTTTGTTAGGCTTTGGGCCTTTTTGGATAAGTATTTAAAAACATTTTAGGCTCTGAAATTATAAAGATATCACTTTGCTTGAATTTCTTTTAAATCGTCTGGAAGATTGATCCCCGAAGTGCTGTTTTTGCTTATGGGCCATCCATCAGTCTTATGGTCGTTCGATTAAGTTGGATGATTCCATGGTTTTTGCTTTGGTTGAAAGTGGAATTATCTCTACGACTCTTGGTTCATTTAGCAAGGTACGGTGAGCTAATCACTAGTCATTATCCTGCTGCCTTTCTCGACCAGCTTTTGTTCTTTTCAGTGGTTGAAAATGGAAATATCTTTATCACATTTGGTTCATAGTTTGTTCCTATTTTTCATTCCGTTGTTTTATAAGCCCTTTGATTCAACATAAAATAAAACGCGAGACCTAGACTGCAAAATGTAAGCTATTTTTTCTCGTGCTAGAGAATTCTCATACAAATAGTGAAATACAATCTGATTTCAGCCTTGAAAATAGTTAAATGATTTTTTCCTTGCCAGTTTTCTGTAAAGGCATTTATAACTATCATTTGTTGGACAGTTATAACTGACCTCTTACTTGGTTGATATTCTGCAGCAGTATATATAGACATTGTAACAAAAGTTGTTCATTTGTGAATTTTTTTCTTTTGATACAAACTAATGGATGGATTCTAGGGCCTTTAGTTAGCATTATCTAGTTGGACTTTGAATTTGATATATTTCTATTTCCTTGCTATATATATATATATATATATATATATATATATATATATATATATATATATATATATATATATATATATATATATATATATATATATATATATATATATATTTTTTTTTTTTTTTTCTTTTTCTGGTGCTTATGGCTGGACTTTTAGTTCTTTTATAATTTATCAAATTATAGTACCTAAGAAATGCAGAAGACAATGTAGAATACTCTGTCTCTAAACCATGGTAGTTGAATCGTGAATCGTATCGTGTATCGGAGAGCTTAAATTTTGAATCGTGAATCGTATCGTATCGTGAATCGTACGATTCATAAACATTAAAAAAATGTAACATATACTTAAATATATAAGATATATAAATATGCAAAGAGACAATTAATAACAAAACAACCTCATAGTCTAGGAATGGTCCAAAGATCCGGTTCATGTAGTCCATGAACACCGCCAGAGCATTGGTCACACCAAAAGGCATGACCACATACTCATAGTGTCCATACTGGGACCTGAAGGCCGTCTTCTGTACATCATCTGCCTTTACTAGAATTTGATGGTATCCCGACCTCAAATCAATCTTCGAGAATATTGGTGATCCGTGCAACTGATCCATCAAGTCATCAATTCAGGGGAGGGGGTACTTATTTTTTATCGTCATCTTATTCAGTTGCCTATAGTCCACACACAGACGCGAACTCTCATCCTTCTTCTTTACCAACAACACTGGCGCTCCCCAAGGTGAAGTGCTGGGCCAGATAAATTGCTTCCTCAATAACTCCTCAATCTGTTTCTTATGCTCCACTAACTCTGCTGGGGCCATCCGGTATGGAGCCATCGACACTGGCCCGGTTCCAGGTACCAAGTCAATCGAGAACTCTACTTCTCTACTGGGTGGTAACCCTGGTACCTCCTCTGGAAACACATCCTCGAATTCGTGTACTACTGGTATGGTCGATGTCCCTTCCTCCTTCTCCAGCTCCAGATGAGTAAAAATTATGAAGCATTGAGCGCCCAACTGAATCTCTCTTGCAACCCCCTGGGATGATAACAACTCAGGCTCTTTTGAGTTGGCAAACAACAACCTTTTCTCTCAGCAATCTATAAGGATGCGATTGGCAGATAGCCAATCCATCCCCAAGATCACTTCCAACTCTTGTAGAGGTAGGCAGATCAGATTCACTTTGTACCTCCGTCCTTCTACCTCC
The DNA here is from genome assembly GCF_037176805.1 of Vigna unguiculata. Lineage (NCBI taxonomy): Eukaryota > Viridiplantae > Streptophyta > Magnoliopsida > Fabales > Fabaceae > Vigna > Vigna unguiculata. The sequence continues at coordinate 14,974,669 of NC_140798.1, read as the reverse complement.
ACTGGACACCAAGCGCATAAGGATGACGCCCTGACCAAACCCGATGTCGGAGTAGACACCACAAGTTCACACTACAGCTTACACACCAGCAGACTCAACTTTTTCACACATGCATCTGACACAAATGAGTGTGTCGCTCCAGAGTCATATAGCACACAACAAGTCCTCCCAACTATCAAATAATGACCTATAACAAGGTTACCTGAACTCGCTGCCTCTGCTCCAGTCATGGCGTATACTCTGTCCGATGCCTGAGGCCTGTTGCCTCCCTTCCTCTGTTGGTTCTGAGTTGGGGTTGGAACTGGGGGACGTGTCGCTGTCCTCGTGAGGGTGGGGAAATCTCTGCCAAAGTGACCTTCCTTGCCACAATTGTTGCACCTCTTAAAGCCTGCAAGCTGGAGGCAAAAATTCCTCTTGTGCGGTCCCCCACACTGGTAGCACTGAATCTTGCCCTGATGGGAAGAAGACTCCCTAGACCCCTGAGGTTGGGAATGGGGCCTAGTATAGGGTTTCCTCCTCTCCTCGTGCCTATGCCTGGATCCATATGGTCCTCCCACTCGCTGCTGGTGAGAGTGTTGAGTTTCCACTTCCACCTTCATCTTCTCCATGACTCTGGCCTTCTCTACCAAGGCTGCAAAATCCTTGATGGATAGCGGGGCCACCATCAAACAAAGATCCCCGCGGAGGTCGTTCTCAAACTTCCTGCATCGCCACTCTTCATCTAGTGGCATGGTATAAAAACGACTGAGATGCTTGAACTTTTCGGCATACTCAGCCACAGACTTGTTCGCTTGGGTCAATTGTAGGAACTCCACCTCTTTGGCATATTTGACGCTGTCGGGGAAGTACTCTAAGAGAAATTTTCTCCTAAAGACCTCCCAAGTAACTGCTTCCTACCTCTCCTCCATCATGGACTTCAAACTGACCCACCAGTGCTCAGCCTCACCCGTGAGCATATACACCGTGAAAGCAAGTCTACTCTCCTCGGGACACATCTTGGCATCAAATATTCTCTCCAGATCTTTCAGCCACTGATCTGCTGCGTCCGGACTGGTCTTGCCCCCAAACTTCACTGGGTGGTGTTTCAAAAAGTCCTCCAAGCTCCACTCCCTGGCTGTAGGTCGTGGCTCGGGTCCGAATACAGGGGCAGCTACCATGTTCTCCTCCAGCTGGCGGAGGGCCTCCATGTGTTGTTTGTGGGCGTCCTCAGCGGCCAATCTCGTAGCCTCCATCTGCTGCATCACCATCTGTTGCTGCTCTAAAGAGGCTGTCTGGCGTTGCATCGACACCTCATGATGTTGCATCATATTAGTGCTTTGTTGAGTTAAGGCGGCCACCATCGCTTCTATCGCCCTAGCGATATCTGGTGCGTCGCCCTGAGATGACTAAGAAGTCCTACGTGGAGGTGCCATGTCACTGGCACACAGGAAAACAAGAGTCAACTTGGTTAGATGAGAAACTTAGCTAGCAATACAAAAGACACAACGGTAGCTAAGCAGGCACACTAGACCATGGATCCTAAGGAACGATCGCTCTGACACCATAAATGTAACGTCTCAATTAAATGGATAAAATCAATTTAAATAAAACGTCACATATAACAATATTCAGAGAGTGCGGAAAACTGGAAAATGAAGTACACAATATCCCAACATAACCAAAAAGGGAAAAAGGCCCTACACGGCTTAAACAAGGTACAAGGTCTCGTCAAGTGCGAGATGACTACTACTACTATACTCCCAAAGGTTATGGGTCTCCAAAGTGAGCCTGATAGACGTCCAAGATTCATCAAACCGCAGCATCTCCATTATTATTACCACTGCCGGAAGTTCTCACATCTGCTCACATCAACAAGGTTGATGATCATCGCGAAGGAGGAAACCACACATGACACACAAGCAAGCGAAAGGGTAAGCTAGCGAAGAAATCATCATATCATACACTAAATATACAATTTAAATATTCAAACATACATAGCAGACATCCACATATGAGGTACCAAACCATGTAAAACACCAAGACTTGACTATCTGGATAAACTTAATGAGGCACCACCACGTGGTAGTGGAATTATGTCCTAGTAGTGAGGCGTCACCACGAGGCCTTCGCGGAATTACACCCTTGCAAGAGGCACCACCACGTAGCCTTCGTGGAATTACGTCCTGGTCGTGAGGCACCACCACGTTACCCTCGTGGAATTACGTCCTAATCTCGAGGCACCACCGTGAACTCTCACCTCGAGGTTCATGGAATTAAGTCCAAATCGTTGAGGCACCACCGTGGACTCCCCCTAGAAGGGCCCACGAAATTATGTCCTTAAGATGAGGCACCACCACAGGCCCCCCTACGAGGGTCATGGAATTATGTCCTATACAAACCTTTCCCAAACACTATCAACCAATCATGGAGTTCCTATGCATACCATTAACATGTCATTTAGTATACATGATTAACCATCAATCATATATCATGCCAAGCTCATCATCAATTAAGTAGCTCCCACCCATAACATACATAGCACATGCATATCCATCACCTTTATACAATAAATCAATGATCCAGCCCATCAAACAACCAACAATATTCATGAAATGAAGCATAACCAAAACTCCAGCGAGGTCTCGCTCAAACTGGGAGTCCTCGCTCAAGCGAGAGGAGTGCTCTCGCTCAAGCTGCAGACTCTCGCTTAGGCGAGATTGCGCCAATTCCCCTGAAAGGTTTCGCGAACTCTCGCTTAGGCAAGGCGGTCTCGCTTGGACGAGACAGTTCGTCCCTAAAAATACAGCCCCTCGCCTAGGCGAGCGCTCGAGCAGAAAACCTGGGCGAATTCCCGTTATTCTCGCCTGAGCGAGCTGAGCTCGCCTGGGCGAGTATATCAGTACTCACCACTGAACCACGCATATTCAAACATGGACTCGCTCACAACAACACCCAAAGCATTTTCGCACCATCAGAAACAACATACTATCATCAAAATTCAAAACAGGACCAAAACACACCAAATAGTGAATCAAAAGCATGAAGTCTAGCTTTCCTTACCTGGAATAAGCTAGTACAAGACTCCCAACCCCGAATAACGAGCACAGCAGCTACAAGTTTATCTTAATGAACTAGAGATTAGAGAAATAGAGCGGAAATGGGATTAATAAGGGAACCTCTGTCAAAACCTTGACAATAAAGCTAGAATGAGGAGAGAACGTTTGGGGCGGTTAACTTACTTGGAACAACTGGTCCTCCTAGCTTAACGTAACGGTGAGAGTAAAGCCCTAGCAGAGGCGGCAACAGCTCAAGGAATGTGGGAATCTGTTTTACGCAAAATGAGCACAAGGATTAGGGTTTGGGCAGATTTAGGTCTGTTTTCCCCCTTCTGAGCCAGCCCTAAGGCCCAATGGTTAGGGGCAACCTTAAGAAAAAAAAGCAGCACGAAAAGTGGGCCTTACACAATTTTGCTAAAATTTAGGGTTAAATATAAAAATATAATTAATCATTGAATTTATGGTTAAATATGATTTTGGTCCTTTAACTTTCAGTGAATTTTGAAATTAGTCTATTTCAAAACTTTGGACCAACTTAATTCTTCATATTTCGAACTATATGGATTTTGTAACACTCCATTTAATTAATAAACATAATTAAAGGAAGCATCACACTAAAATAATATAACAGCGTAGTCCTGGAGTTTAAACTTAACTCCTTACAATTAATCAAGGCACACCACGATGCCAAAACTAATGAGATACAAGTGCAACAGTAATCAAAATGGGAAATTAAAAGATAGACTAGTACATGGGCCATAGCCCCAAAAAGAAATCCCAAGGAAGTAAAATCCAGCACAGATGACTAAGCAGCGGAGTCACCATTTCCCTGTTGACCGCGAGAACATCTCGCATCTGCTCACATCAATAAATTGATGATCATCGCAAAAAGAGAAGAGCCACATACAAGACAACCAACCAAACAAACAGAGTAAGCTAGAATACAAAACAAATTATCATGTAGTCACATGCAATTATCCAATCCAAGCGGTATTATATATATATATATATATATATATATATATATATATATATATATATATATATATATATATATATATATATATATATATATATCATCCAAACATGTTATGACTTTCTCAAACAATACACTAGACTCTGACTCGACTCATCCGGATACATATAATCTGGTCGGATTCAGCGGATGCTTGCACGTGTGGTGGATACCTCTGCTCACCCCCAGCTGCTCACCCCCCAAGCTAAGTGTTACAAGTGTTGCAATGTTTCAATCCCCCTTAATGAGTTTCAAGCCTCCTACTACTCTCATAACAAGAGTCAGTCCGCTCTAAGTGAGACTAACTAACTCCTTAGAGTGTCAGGATGCAACCTTACCTTGAATCCTTACCAAATTATATAAATGGGGCACCACCATGAATTCCCACTAACATGGATCATGGAATTACGTCCCGACCACTGAAGCACGACCTTGAAATCTCACTTAGTAATATACCAAACATATTTAAACACCCAAGTAATATATTCATCACGCATATACATCTCATGTCACCCTTTATAATCAACCTCCTTTATATTCCAGGTCAAACCATACCAACTCCTCATACCCCATCCATTAATATAAAGTTTTAGCTCATCTCATTACCATGCCACTTTCATAACCAACCAACTCATGTTCATTATTCATAACCCATACACCCTCCTACTCATGCATATTCATCCCCCTCATGCCATTATACAATAATCCAATCAATTACATGCCAAACATTCAAGAACAGGAAAGGAAACACAGAACCAGAGCGCACCCTCGCCCAGCTCTTCGCTTAGGCTGAAGGGCCTCGCTCAAGCGAGAGGTTCTCTCGCTCAAGCGAGCTCCCTTCGCCTAGGCGAGAGCTTGACATCCAGGAATAGTGGCCTCTGCACGTTCTCGTTTAGGCGAGACTCCTCTCGCTTGAGCGAGACGCTCGCTCGCTCAAAACTAAGATGATCGCCTGAGCGACCATTCGCGTGAAAAAGCTTGAGCGAGTCTCTGCTCACCTCGCCTAGGCGAGGCAAGGTCGCTTGGGCGAGATTAACAGCTCTCGCCACTGTTCACTCGCGAAATAGACCAAAAATCCAATCCAAACCATGCAATAGCACATTTCATAAGTTCAAAGCAGTAAACAATCCATCAAATCACGAAAATATTATCAAAGCAAACTTGGAAACCAACGATTTAGCAAAACCCTAACTTCCCTTACCTGGAAAGGGGCTTATACGAGACTTCAACACTGAACCACGGAGCACAACAACTCTAGAACTAGGCTTGCAAGCTAGAAATAGTGAACAGAAGCGGGGTTATTGCGGAAACCCCAACAATGACCATGAAACTAGACCAGGGAGGAAGATAGGAGTTAAAGGACACTTACGTGAGCAAGACAGGGTCAAGCTAAACTTGAATCTGATTAAACTCCGAAACCCTAGCAGAGCTCTGTAGGAGGAGAAGGGAGAGCAAGGCGGCTATCTTTTCTGAAATGAAAGGAGAAGAGTGTGTTAGGTCTGGTTTCCCTTTTTTGCCTAGCCCTTGGGCTCAATAGTTTGGGACAACCTTTAAAATTAAGGTAGTAGAAAAAAAAAACTGGGCCTTACAGGTTTAGTCTTTTTAATCAAATTTTGTTAGGTTTATTTGATGTTTCGTACGCATTTCAAGATTATATTTGAGTTGTTTATACTACATATTTTTGCTTTTTTACTTTAATATTAAGTCAAATAATATTATGAAATGCGCTTTAAATATCAAATAAACTTAACCAAATTTGATTAAAATGACTAAATTTACGTATTTCGAAAGATGAAGGATTAAATTGGTTCAATATTTCGGAGTAGACTGATTTCAAAATTCACTGAAAGTTAATAGATAAAATAATATTTAATCCTAAAATTTATTACTAAAATGTATTACTTGTAATCTGTCACTTCCAATCTCTATATTAATTTTAGTTTATGTGACAATAACACAAAGTTTAAAAATTACAAGGAACTAAAAAGTATTTGTACTAATAAAAATTAAATTAGTAATTACTTTTACACTTAAATACACATTTGATGTATGTTTTTGTTGTGTTTGTTCAATTTGGTTCTCATTTTCATTTTGTGTTTAATTAGTATTTCATTTTCGTCAAATTTTAGTCAATTTGGTCTTTTTTACTAACGATGTATAAATAGTTGACGGTTTTTAACCATGCATACCATGTGTAAGCTCATGATTTTTTAATTTTTTTTTAAAATTTTAAAATTTTTATTTTTTTTTATTTTTTTTTTAATTTTAAAAAAATTGTCCACATGTCAAGTAATTAATAATTGTATCACATATTAATATTAGTGTCACATGTCAACTTGTGGTTATATTATTATTTTTTATTCAATTTTATTCCTATATTCATTATTTTTGTTCAATTAAATTTCTATATTCGTTATTTTTGTTTATTTTAATCATAATTTTTGTTAAAATGAATCAATTTTGTTCCTTTCTAATTATTACATTAATATTTTTTCTAAAATTAGTATTTTTATTAATTACTTTTGAAATTCAATTATAAATCTTACTTAAATCTTCTTTAAATCTTCTTGAGGACCAAATTAAATAAACCCAATAAAAATAGAAACAAAATATGTATTAAGCCTTACTTAGATGCAGGAAAGAGGAAAAAGGTGTTTGCGCATCATCAAGTTGACTCATTATTTGCTTTTTATTGATGTGGGGAACGGTAATCCAGGGCGCATAAAGGGTTCTGCATTCCAAGGATAGAGTATGCGCAAGCTCAAGTATGGCTTACAGTTACTGACATTTACAAACTACCTAACAAAAAGGATTTATAACAACAAAACTTGACCTAAGCAATTGAGGTGACATCATCTGCTAAATGTACATTGCACTCTTTCATGACAATAGGACAGAAGAAACTCATAACTTACGACCTCCACCCATCATATGGCTTACTCTGTTCTTTGACGTTTTGGGGCTTCTGCACTGTCATCACTAGCAATAACATGTTGAGTTTTGGGAGAATCAGCATTCCCACCCTTTTCCAGCGAGCCTTCCTCAACTGTGGTACTGCGGTTAGCATGATCAGCTTCTGACCTACAATGCTCTACTTGTGATGCTTCTAAAACATTTTTGACCGCGAAGTCTCTCGTGGCATTCAAAGATACTCCAGATTGAGTCTCAATGGTAGATGATGATGCCTTCAACGCTTCACTTCCAGATTTACATTGCTTCTCAAACATCATCTGGAGGTACCTTCCTTGTTCTTCTATTCGCAGCTGCAAATTTCTTTGAATCTGACAAAAAACAAGCGGATTAGAAGAACGATATTAGAACCACGAAACAGATATCACAACCACATAACACAACATTAATGACAAAGTGCTGAATCTTACAATTACAATTTGTATCTTCAACAAATCAAAGATATAAGATTGGGAATGACCAGTAAATGAATTATAATTTGTTATACGATACATTAATAAAATATAAATCAGAATACAGGAAACAAGATGAACAATAAACAATATTGAATTATTTCTCTAGAGAACATCTACATCCCTTCAATTTCTTTCACCTAACTTACAAACACACAGACTTCACTTCTAGTCTATTTCAATTACAAGTAAAAAATTATTCTCGCAAATCCCATGTGCCATAAAACATGAACTTCTATAATCATGGCAATTGCAACCATAGTTGAAAATATCAAACCAAACCAGCTAGTTGGATTGGAAAACCAGTGATTGTTCTGATATTTGGTCCTCCAATCAACCAACAAAACTGAATTCCCAAAGAACAAGCTGAGCCAGTAAAAAATTGATAACCTCGAATTTTATGTTAAAAATAATTACCAGTAAAATGTTTTGTGCTTGTAGGCAAATGCATATGCAAGTAAGACTGGCGTATTCCTTTCTTAGCTTTTGTGTATGCTGTATGAGTTGATGTTCTGCTTATGATGATGATACTCCGTTCAATAACTCTTTTGTATGTATTAGATGTATTAGATTTCAATAACCCAAATAGAGAATATTTTAATGATATCTCAACAATCATTTAGAGAGAGAATTTAGGGAATGAAAATAGCTTTCTTAAAGGTATGTAACAGTTTCTGCACATGACCACCCATCGAGTCTATAAAAAGATCCGCATAAGATATAATCTCCCAATAGACCTATTATAGACTATTTCCACAGCGTCATTGCATAGGGGCATTTTGAGTCCTTTTTTTCAAAACAAATATTCAAGGCTTCTCTTGTATTCTATTCTCGCAATCAAACTTGTTTTTATAGTCTCCCGATTTTCATCCTCTCTCATGTATTCTCTGCTTTTTTCCTCTTCGCGACTCTGACAATGATCTGGTCTTCCCGACTGTGTTCACCAAGACCAGTCAGTTGAAGGCAGCCAGACAACAACCAGTGACACCCATTCTTCTTCCTAGTTCCATTTGAGTCTAATTTTTGTGATTTTGTGTTTTATTTTCTCTATTGTGATTTTGTCATTTAGTGAATATTTGCTCTCAGTAACCTGAGGAACCTGACTTCCAAATTCTCATTTTATATTGAGATTGGTTTAATCAGTGATTTGATCTTCTAATTTGTTGGTTTGATTTATTTTGGTTCCTTTATTTTTAGATTCAATTTATTCCTCCAATTGTTTTAAACGATTCAATTTTTAAAAAAATTTCGATTTAGTTTCTCACCATTTAAAATTTTTATTCAATTTAATCCCTTGTTTTTTAAATCTATCCAATCTTGTCCTCTCTAATTTCAAATTAAATGAATAATTAAGTTTAATTTCAACTTATATACATTTAAAAAAAATTTATAATTTATATATAAAATCACTCTACCTAAATGTAAAAAAATTTGAACATTTAAGTGGAATTTATAAATTATAAAAAATTATTTTAATATGTATGTATAAATTGTAATTAAATTTAATTACTATTTTAGATTATTTTAACATGTATATATAAATTATAATTAAGCTTAATTACTAATTTAGTTTCAAATCGGAGAGGACAAAATTAAATCATTGTAAGAAATAGAAAGATTAAATTGAATCAAAATTTTAAATAGAAAAATTGTAAACTTTTAAAAAATTGAACCTTTTTAAATAATTGGAGGACCAAATTGAACTTTTTTAAGCAATTGGAGAACTAAATTAAACCAAAATATAATAAGGGATCAAAATGAATAAACTAACAAATTAGAGGACTAAATCATTAAGCCTTTGTGATTTTATTTTTCTATGACATTATTTTAAGGTTTAAGCCAAATGTCTACCGAACTATTAAAATACAATGTGTGTTTTTTCAAGTAACAGATAATAAAGTTGAGAAGTATTAGTATCAATCGAGTTGAGAAGTATTATTATTGTATTAGTATTATTTATTAATATATGTTATATGTAAATATTTCAATACTTTTTTAATATTAAGTAAACTTTCATGAGTATATAGGAGACTTTTTTACATGATCTTGTGTAAGCATATGAATGTTTTGACCACGGTTCATGACTAGTTAATTGTGCCTATAATCAATGACCGATATTGTAGTTTCAAAAATATGGATTGCTATATAAATAAATCTTTCAAGCTGAACAAACCTTTGAACCACCCTTTGTATACAAATTCATTCAATTCATTGATATATGTTCGAAATAAATTCTAGAGGAATCAAGTTCATACCTCTAGCTGTTCATGCAACCGCTTCTGAACCTCCATTTGTAGTCGTAGAGCTTCAGTGATCTCAATACCACTGTCAGTAATACAATAGTAAATTCAGCATAATAATTACTGCCTCTGAAATATTACCAAAAACTTTACATGAAACCACAAGGCTAATATATAAGACCATATATTGGCCTTTATGCTCTTAATCCTGAGTCAGTGAAAATTCTAAGCCACTTGGTGATCCAAAGACTAATACTTTTTGGACCTTGTCGTAGCTTCTATTCAAAGATAAGTAACAAAGCCTCTTCTATTTTAATCCTTATATTCATTCCTGAGCTTGCCCTTAATTGATATTTGTACTCAGCTTAGGTTAAGTGGTAAGATACAAAATAGTAACTGCCATCTGAAGAAACAAACTTAACAGCGCATTCCATATATCATAACGTGCAACACAATCAATTCAAATTCTTCTGAGAATGTAACATTTGCACCAGTAAAAGTCATGTTAACGAATGAACTTCTGTTATCGATTTGATGTATCAGCATTTATGATAATACTGCATAACATAAATTATTTACAAAGCAGTAAATAGTATATACTTACGTTTTTAAATCTAGAGATGCCATATCTTCAATGGAACCTGCTTTTTTCTCCGTTACTCCTGCCAACAGTAGTCAACGAGCGAACTGTTGATCAGCTCACAACACAGATGATTATGACTCTAGTTTCAAGGAATTGACTCAAGACAGAACACAACACAACACTTCAAGACAACAATCACTGTGGTCTTGGTCAATTTCTCAGACAAATTAATCGGCGATTTTTGAGTTTCTTGAGAAACCATAGGTTTCTGGAAACAGAGGGTGGTTCATGGAGAAACAGAGAATTGGGAAATATCCAAAAGGCTTAGATTAGTTATGAATTGTTTCATCCCCTTACTGTCATGTATTAAATCTAATATTAGACTTATACAAGTTTCTATGCACCTTTTCATTTTATTCCTCTTTATTTTTTTGCTGTTTGTGACCCTATTAATTTTTTTTTTTTCAATTTTAGTGTCTTAACTTGTGGTTCCCGTATGTGTACAATCATAAACTTTTGAAATAGGTTCCTTCTAATGAGAAGGCTTTCGTTTTGTCATTATGAGTTAAACTACTTATTCAATTTGTGTTAGCCACACCATCATCACTAATGAACACAACTTCAAGGACTAAAATGAAACATTTCCTTTAATAAGGTGATAAGAAACCAATTGGTATAGAAATTATATTAAATATTGTTACAAAATCTGGTCTATAATTTTCCAGATTACACAGAACACAACAAAATACAAACTGAAATAGAACAACACTTAGGACAATTTGCATCTTCCAAGTTACTGAGAGCTTGGTCCCTCCCTTTCCAGATTTTCTCTCTGGTCTAATCTCCCTGTTTTCCCCCCCTTTCTCTATTTTTCTTCTGTTCTGATAACTGCCTAAAAGCAGTTATGCTTGGCCCTAATCAAATATAGAAAACGGTCAAACTAAACACAGAACTGTCAAAAACTATTACAATGTCCTATTTACTATAGACCTTGCAGACTCCTGATTTCTGGTTTCTCCTCTTATAGTGCTTACTTATAAGAGGTCTAACAATACTCCCCCCCAAGAGTCACCTTGTCCTCAAGGTGAAAAGAAGGAAAGTGGTGCATAATGGTCTCCATGGATTCCCACATAGCTTCAAATTCTGGTAGATCTGTCCACTGAATTAGTACCTCTGCAGTCCCATTGGGGGAATTGCGCACCACTTTCACCACAGCTGGGGTGACCTGTAATTCTAGTTCTTCTATAACATTGGAGGTAGAGGTTATGGCCTTATGGAGGGCGAAAGAGCCTTCTTCAATAGAGAGACATGAAACATCGGATGAATCTTACCCTGTGGTGGAAGAGCTAATTGTTAAGCAACTACTCCAATCTGTTTTGTGATCTGGTAAGGCCCATAAAAACACGGACTCAACTTCTCATTACTCTTCCGAGCTAAGGACCGTAATCGATAGGGTTGTAACTTAATATACACCCAATCCCCAACAGTTAATTGGAGAGGACGTCAAAACTGGTCAAATACCTCTTCATTAGATTTTGTGCCTTGGCCAAGTTCTCCTTGAGATCCCTCGACATTTGATCCCTATCCTGAGTTAGCACATTCACATCTTGCACAACTGATGGAACAGTGGCAGCATTGAGTAGGTGGGGTGGGTCTCGACCATATAATGCCTTGAAAGGAGTTAATTTCAGAAAGTTGTTGTAATTACTGTTGAACCAAAACTCAGCCCAACTCAACCACTTAGGCCACTGCTTGGGTTGAGTGTCAGTGAGGCATCAGTTTAGGGGTGGTAGGCTGAACTGAACCTGAGTTTTGTGCCAGCAGCTTTGAATAATTCAGACCAGAAATGCCTGGGAAATTTTTTCTCATGATCTGAAATAATAGAGGAGGGAAAACCAAGTAGTTTTACAATGTCTTTGACAAAAAGTTCAGCAAGCACCTTGGCTGTAAAAGGATGAATAGATGACTAAGTGTAAGGAAATGAGCATACTTAGTCCACCTATCAACCACCACCAAAATGACATCCTTCCTGTGAGCCTTGGAAAGCCCTTCAATGAAATCCATGGAAATATCAGCCCATACTTGAGTTGGAATAGGAAGGGGTTAAAGTAGTCCAGCCAGGGATAAAGCTTGATACTTGTTTCTTTGGCAAGTCTCACATGTAGATACATACTGTTGCACATCCTTCTTCATGCCTTCCCAAAAATATCACCTTTGGAAGCCTTTTATAGGTTCTAAAAAATCCAGAATAGCCTCCCATAGCTGAGTTGTGAAATTCATGCAATAATGAGGGCATTCTAGAAGACCCTTTTGGAAGCACTAGTCGACCTTTATAGGACAACTTTTGATTCTGAAATTTATAATCTGGATGAGAAATTGGGTCTTGAATTAAATCATGAATAATGCCATGGAGATGAGGGTCTTCATGGATTTCAGATTCCTAGTCTGGTAATTGGTCAAAGTGAATATTGAGGCTGAAAAGGTCATTTTTCTAGAGAGAGCATCTACCAACCCATTCTCCTTGCCTGAATGATAACATATTTCAAAATCCAAACCCATGAGTTTAGAAGTCCACTTAAAATATTCCTCTCCCACCACCCTTTGCTCAGTCGTCAAAAACTTCAGCCTTTCCTGATATGTAATAATTATAAAGTGTCTTCCCAGCAAGTAGTGGCGCCACTTTTGAACAGCCAACACAATAGCCATTAACTCTACTTGTATTGGGCCTTGGTTGAGAGTGTTTGGCTGAGAAAAGCCATTGGCCTTCCCTCCTGCATTAAACCAGCACCGAGTCCTCGATTGGAAGCATTTGTCTCTATAACAAAAGTCTTGGAAAATTCTGGAACTGTCAAAATAGGCAAATCTGCCACCAATTTTTTTAATTTGTCCATGGCTGTTTGGGATTCTGTTGTCCAATGAAATTATCCTTCTTTAACAATTCGGTTAAAGGGTGGGCTATCTTGCTATAATCTTTAACAAATCTTCTGTAGTAACTTATCAAACCAAGGAACCCCCTCAAAGCTTTTAAATCTTTTGGCGGTGGCCAATCCAACATGAGTTCAACTTTACTTGGGTCTGCTACTACACCATGTTTGGAAATGATATGACCCAAATACTCCAATTGGGACTGACAAAAATGACATTTCTTCTTATTGGCAAACAATTCATTCTCTTTCAATAATGCTAACACAATGCTGAAATGTTGATGATGCTCCTCCTCATTGCTACTATAAATCCAAATATCATCAAAGAAAACTAGAGCAAATTTCTTCAAAAACAGCTTGAGTACCTTGTTCATGAGAGCAAGGTTGTCAAACTTGAGAGTTTACGTAAACTCGTGAGAGCCCAGGAAGGAAAGAATCACTCTTTCCAAGAGAGGCAATACACAAAGGATGGGGAAGTCCATTGATACAACCAAGGGGTTCTTGAATCACTCAAGAACTCAAGAGAATCACTCTCACTAAGTTAGAAGAGATAATTTTTGAACAAAACTCAACTTGTTTTCATTGATAAAAATGATTTAGCATATATAGAAGCTTTAACCATCAGAATTACAAAAGATCCATAAATTACATTTACATCCCACTTAAGCTATTAATGATCCCACTACTTTGTAGCTGATTGTAACTACAAATTTGGCAACCCAAAAATCACCCCAAAAGCATTCAGCTATGCATCCTGTTTGTCTCCCAAATGCTGATTCTTAAGTTGGCAAATGGGCTCTTATTACAACTTGAAAATAAAGCAAAACTAAAGCCCAAATTGGTTAACCCAAAACATAATTCGGTAAGCCAATTTTACAAAGCATTGGACCCTTATTTAAACAAACTAATAACTTAAAAGAAACTGCAGCAAATTGGTATATTAGTCCTTCTCCATTTAGGCCATGACACAATTCACAACCTTGGTCTTTTCTCCTTGAAACTTGGGCTTGTATTCAAATAATATGGACAACACTTGTTGCAGAGCTATTTTTGCTTTCCTTGCTCTAGCCCTTGTCATAGGTCTCCAAGTTCTTCAAGTGGATCCTTGCCCTTGCTCATTGTCATGTTTCCATCATCTCGGTTCCCACGTGATTGTGCGAATGTTATTAGATGTGCGAGTTGGCCAACTCCAACTAGTACTAGTAATGCTCCCTCTCTTCGCCAATTGATTCTTCTCATCAACCTATTGTGCATAATCCATTTAATCAGCCAAACTCTTCGTTGGGTAGAGTTTAAGTTTTGCCTTAATTAATTCATTAAGCCCATTCAAAAATATGCCCTTCAAGTATACTGGTTCTGCATTCTTTAATGGACCAGTATAGAGTTCAAACTTCTCCCGATATTCCTCCATTGTTCCTGTTTGCTTAAGACTCAACAACAGTTCAAAAGGATTTTCAACCATGGTGGGTTAGAAGCATCTAATCACTATTGCCCTAAAATCCTCCGACGTTGGTTGGTGTTCTGCAAACTCCCACCATTTATACCAAGTCAGTGCCTTCCCTTCCATTGCCACAATCACTACTTGTAATTTCTTCTCTCCTCTCCTCTCCTCTCCTCTCCTGTCATCCCTTTTAAGTCAAAATATCGCTCTACTTGGGTTATCCATCCATATCCATCCTCACCACCAAAACTCGGTATCTATAACTTCCTACACCTATGTATCGTCCACCCGTATGGCTCCCTTGTGTGCAACCCACACGAAATGGTTAAATGCCATCATTGTTCTCTTCCTCTTTTCTCACACGAGTTTCACGTATGGATGCTTGAACTTAGTTTAACTGTTCAGCATTTTCTCACCATGTTTACTGCATTGCCAACAAGCCCTCTAACCCCCTCTCCAATGCTTCCACCTTTGCTTCCATGCTTCTTGTTGTCACCATGAGGGTCTCCAGACACGTTCTGATACCAGTTGATAGAAACCAACTGGTATAGAAAATATATTAAATTACTGGCACAAGATTTGGTCTGCAATTTACCAAATTACACAAAACACAACAAAATACATAAATTGAAAAAGAACAACACTCAGGACAGTTTGCATCTTCCAAGTTACCGAGATCTTGGTCTCTCCCTTTCCAGATTTTCTCTCTAGTCTAATCTCCCCGCTTTCCTTCCCTTTCTCTATTTTTCTCTTGTTCTAATAACTGCCTAAAAGCAGTTATGCTTGGCCCTAATAAAATATAGAAAACTGTCAAACTAAACACAGAACTGTCAAAGACTATTACAATAACTGTCCTATTTGCTATAGACCTTGCAGACTCCTTATTTTTGGTTCCTCCTCTTATAGTTTACTTATAAGAGGTCTAACATAAGGATGCAAAACAGGAAAAAAAAAATAGTTCTGAGAATCAAAACGAACAAAAAAAATCATACTTTCTTAAATCTTGAATAAGCCAAAAAACTAATTTATGCTACTTAAGAAAGTTGGTTAGAATTATTTAATTGCAACAATTCCAAATAAAAAATAAACTTCTTTCCAAAACTATTTTTCATTGGAACTTGATTTCAATAGGAAACAAGAGTCACTGGAAATAAAATTTCCGTTAAAGGAAGGGTTTTCTAGGAATAATTTCATTGCAATAGGGTGAAAATAATTAAAATTTTGCTTATATGTGAGATCAACATCCGTGAGGGTTTTTTGCCTAATATAAAGACCCAAAAGGTTATTTAATTTTCTTAATATATTCAAATACGTTTAGATTTTCTGAAGTATCTACATTCTCAAAAAATATTAAGTTAAGCCATTCACAACTAATATATGTATAGTATTGGAAAAGAATCCAAGTGCGTATCTAACTCGATCTTACAGGCAAAGGATTAAACTCATCAACATCAGTTTAGATTTTAAGTGCTTTACACGATTCAATAGTTTGTCACTCAAGGTGATTTGCATTAATGTAACCATTGAATGCACAAGATACCATGCATTAATAGGTATTTAATAAATTAGTAAAACATTTTCTTATGTTTGAAAAGCATATTAAAGAAAACCTTGTTCACAATCAAGAATGATCTACTTTTAATCCTACAATAAATGTTGTAGTGGAAGAGTGGTTTTATATTACAGTAGCATCAAAGAATACTCAAACAAAACAGGTATTTATAATTAATGCATGCTGGTAAATATTATACGAGACATAATTTATGTACCTTCAGATGACTCCGGTCTATACCTAGCTGTCCTGTATTTCTTCATCCCAAGCCAAATCTGTTTCAGTAAACGTACACACGCTACCAAACAAACCAGAGGAGTTAAAAGCAAAGTGCACATACCTGCAAATGGCTTTTCACATGATATATAGTTAATCCTTCAACTTTCATGAGCTTCAGCACACCCTTTGGAGTAGCTCCTGCAGAAAGAAGACAGAAAAACAGGAAAAAAAAATGAGAACAAAGTTTATCAAAATAAGGA
Source organism: Vigna unguiculata (assembly GCF_037176805.1). NCBI lineage: Eukaryota > Viridiplantae > Streptophyta > Magnoliopsida > Fabales > Fabaceae > Vigna > Vigna unguiculata. The sequence goes on along the minus strand of NC_140798.1, from coordinate 14,957,978 downwards.
TAAAGACTTACCAAACAGAGAAAAATAGATTATTGTACTTTCACTTCCCCCAAGTTGGTTGACAGCCTCCACAAACGCCTCGTGAAGTTCTGGTGTCCAACGCATTCGTGACTTGGCAGGAGTAGAATTTGATGAGGAGGAGAGGGTAGCTCCAGAGCAATTGTCTCCATATGAAGCAGGAAGTTGTAGACCTTGGGATTGATGTCCTGGAAACTGTGAAAGTGATTTTGCAACCTGGAATGGCACCTAAAGCCACGAAATGAGATCCGATCATATTCCTTAAATAAATTATGTATCAGTTTCCTATGAAAGAAAATATTGATTTGAGTTATGAAATAGTTCACCTTTGGCTCAATGTCTCGAATGTTGTCAGTAAGAAGGTCATCCCAATTAGAAGTCAAAGTGTCATCATCACTGATTAGCCGCTCAGCCCACTCCTGCCAATCATTTTGCTTGCAATACTCCTCGGATGCCATTATAGGGCAATCACTACTTTCTACTCTGTTATCGTCCATTGAGTGATGTGCAGGAAAATCCAGAAAACTGGGCAGGGACTCTGTATGCCAGGAAGCACTGTTTTCTTTGGAAAAATGGCTTGGTGCTGCTGAAGTTGGTGGTCCAGTATTCGAAGAATATGATAATGGAAATTGGGCAATGTTGGTTGATGATTGTGAAATAAAACGAGCGTTAGTAGAGTGCTTTTCATCAGGTGAAAGAGATGAGTGATGAAGGTCAGTTGAATATCCAGAAGAAGACGAAAAAATATGCCCAACTACTCCATTTGAATTCAAATAACTTGAATTAGTATAAGGTCTTGTCACAAGCTCTTGTTCTACAATATCCAACTGTGATTCAGGCAGCCTAGGATACATATCTTCTGTGGGTATTGGAAGGATTGACAAAGATGAAGAAAGTGCTCCAGACATCCCCATGTTATTGAGTTGCTTTGATCTTTCAATGGAGAAAGTAGGATGTGCTTCCATTATTTTCCTTCATTGTTTGATTGAAAGAATAAAATATCAGTTTTCAGTCAATTTATAAAATTTTAAACCCTGCATTTTTCCCCATAATGCTCACCAGCAAAATACCACTCAACTTGATTTTTGTTTTTGATACCCAAACCAGACTATTTGTCATCAATCTTCAGATCTGTGAAAGGAAAAAGTACTCTAGTCTGTAATATAAAAAAGTTACTCAATAAAGAAAGCAACTCACTAGTAAGAACTTCTGAAGATTATAAAACCTCATCATCAAAGACAGACTAGATAAAAAGCATGCCCAATCCTGAAAACAAGTAAAAACCAGAAACATACTGATGAAATCATCATTGCAGTTGATCACAAACCTCAAAGTTCTAAAGCAAGATATTAAGTTAATTCCTGTAATAGTAGATAGTCCACTGTGATCAAGTTAATTCATGTAATAGTTATAAAGCACAACCATTTTCTCTCTATCTCTCCATTCCCAATTCAAAACCACTGTTGTTTGATTGATAAGTTAATTAGTCAGGTACTTATTTTCAACAGCAGTAACAAGAGAAACTGATAATCAAGTTGTCTCCTGCCTCACCTGAATTTGTTCTGTCCAGTTAGAGAAATGAAACTACGAAGAGATTTCAGGCGCCTAAATACCAGAAGATTAACCAATAGCCCTCAGGCTACTCCCAATATGGAACCACCTCTTGCGATCATTATGCAACCATAGCATTCCTACCTTTCTCTCAATTTACACAATACATACTGTAAGAAAGAGATGCAGTCCAACTACAGACAACAAACGCAAATACAGAGTGAAATTATCATCCCCCATCTTTCATTTTTCTAACATAAAACTTTCTGTGACACAAGTCTATCACAGGCTAAAGTACAGACCAAGCATAGTTTCCCCATATTCATTACCATCTTTCCTTCAAACACGTCAATCCATCTATTTTTAAAGATAAGAATCTCTTTTTACAATACCTTTGATTTACAAACCAAGCATGAGAAGAAGAGTGGTTACACCCTAGCAAGCAGAAGAACATCTATTCTCTCTCTCGATGAAATATAACTGGAGTATGAGTGTTTAACCGCTAAACGTTTTCAGCTTCTTTCTATATTGTTTCTAAGAAGTTTAGAGTTCAGAGAGGGATGATGCCAATCCAATACATAAAAAGGAAAAACATAAACCGATTATCAAACACTTTCACACAGCAAACAACACATAAAAAAAGGACGAAAGAAATTCGTACTCGCACGAATAGACATGCAAATTGATATAGCATATACAAAATCGATGAAATCAACAACAAACTTCAAAAGTTTGAAAATCATTTAAAAGAAAAAAACAAGAGTGAAAGAGAGAGAGAGAGAGAGAAACAGAGGCGGTAGGAAAACCAGCGTAGGATCGAAAATGCGAGGGAAGTGGAGTTAGGCAATGCGATGCGAAGTGGAGTGAAGTAACGCAACGAAAAACGTGAAAATGAAGCAAAACATAATGAGATCAGATACCCCGAAATTCCCCTACACTACTACGAAAACGGTGTATCGAATTCTTACCCCAGCGAATTGGAATCGAAACCAGAGAAGATGAATGGAACAGATTCTGGTCAGAGCAAGAGAGAGAGAGAGAGAAAGAGGCGGGTGTTTTTGAATTCCGTCACCGGCAGGGGAACGGTGATCAACGAAACGAGTGCGCTTTGTCTTCTCACTGTGCTATTGCTACAAATACAAGCCTCGTACACGCGCCACCCACTCGCGTGATCGACAATCTCGATAGCGTGGACTCTCTGCGCTTCCTGCACCTGCATTCATTCCCATGCAGTTTCGAATATTTTTTATATGAATTGGATCTTGTGTTGTTTTCTACTTTAACGATATTGCTATTGCATGTTTTTTTCTAAAAGGTACAAAAAAAATCATATTATCATATTTCCCATGCCATCATTTTACTTTTACCCTTACGCGGCGTCTCAAGAATTCGAATTTATTTTCTGTTAAAAGAAGAATATTCGCTTTTTATATATAAATAATTTTATGTACAACATAAATTTAAATTTTTCTCATCGAAAAAGAAATTATCTTCAGTAAAACATTTACATTTTAGTATACATGACGGTAATTGGAATATATATATAGTGAAAGACATTTTTACCCTTTAAATAATTTAGTTTTTTATTGGAACTGAATTTAGGATATGCAGTGGTAAAAAAAGAAAGAAAGGATGTGACTTTTTAAATGGCATATTACGCTTTGATAGAAGAAATTCTATGTAATATCCGTTGGTTTGTAATGGGTGCACTAAGAAAAAAGATCAATTGGTGTGACAATTCAATGGAAAGTTTACAAGCTCCAATAAAACAAAATCACTTAACTCAAATGAATTATGCTTTCATTTTGAAAGTTGATCATTGCTGATTAGAGTGATGGGAAAGCAACTTTGTATTTAAGAAATTATTAAGTTGGTATTTTCCATGTTATTAAACCACTTCCGATTGTTCCAATGTCTTCTTTTTAACAATGTTAAAAAATTAAGAAGGAATTGGAGAGAGCAAAAATGGGCTTGCTAGAAACAAACAACTGGACTTTTTTTATTCAAAATTACTTAATTTTAATTTATGATTTTTTTTATTTGAAGATATAATAAAGAAGTTTGTTCAACAAAATTCCAATACTCCTTATTTTACTCAAAACTAATATGAGACCGTGTCTATGCACGGGTCGTTTTTTTTTTTTTAATTATTAAGATTAAAAAAATTAATATTATTATTATTATATTTGAATAAATTATTTATTTTTATAATTATATTTTATTATTATATAATTATATAATTATTATTATATTAATAATAATAATAGATTATACTAATAATAATATTAATAATAATGATAAAATTAAAAAATAATAAGTAATTATAAATTTGTTTCTTTTAAATTATAAAATTGAAGTAACCTGTAACAAAACAAGATTTTACATTATTAAAATTTACAATTATAATCTTGACTGGTCGTTGTTAAAATAAAATATAGGTATATTATATAATATGGTCACGTACAAAATAATAAATAAATTCAAGATGATGTTAAAATTTTTATATAAAAACACACGTAGAAATAAATAAATGTATATTATATTAAAATGAGATGCGTATGTACAAATTGTCGTTAAAGTAAAATGTAGGTCTATTGTATAATATGGTCTCATACAAAATAAATAAAATATGGAATTGATGTTAAAATTTTTAAATAGAAACACATGCAGATATAAATGTTTGTATGTTATATTAAAATAAAATTGTATGCACGTGTTGTTTGTTAAGGTAGAATATAGACATATTGTGTAATATGACTCATACAAAATAAATACAATTGAAAACTAATGTTAAAAAAGTAACTGCCAAATACAAAATTTAAGTTAAAATTTTACTTTCATATCAACTCAGAGTAACAACTTACAAAAAATACTTAAACTAATAATAATAATAATAATAATAATAATAATAATAATAATAATAATAATAATCTATAACAATATATAAAGAGGATTCTTTCTTGTGTCCACATTTCATAATACCAATTTTACCCTTAATTATTTGATAAATATTTTACTTTTAATCGTTATTCTAAAAATCTCTTTTGTCTTAAACCATTATTTTAAATTATTTTTTTGTACATATCTTATTTTTTTAATTTTACATTTAAAGACTATATTAAAAATTAATTATATATTTGTTATTCATCTTATCTTAAATTTCTTGAAAATTAAAAAATGCGAACACACAAACGATGTAACACCCTATTTAATTAATAACGTAAATAAAGGAAGCGTCACACTAGAATAATATCGTAGCGCAGTCACGGAGTTTAAAAGTAACTCCATACAAATCTTCAAAACGCGTAACGGAGTCAAACTGAACCAGGTACAAATATTCTACAGTAAACAAATTGGAATTTAAAGGGCAGTGATACTACATGGGTCGTGGCCCTAAAAGAAAATCCACAAAACAGGATCCAGCCCAAGCGGGCTACGTAATGGAGTCACCATTCCTCTGTTGACCGCGAGAACCTCTCGTCTCTGCTCACATCAATAAATTGATGATCATTGCAAAAGAGAAGAATCACATACAAGACAATCAAATAAGTAAAGGGTAAGCTAGAGCCAAAAAGATTTTATCATGCAATCAGATATGCCTTCACAGTCCAATATACATATATCATTCCAAGCATGTTATGACCTTCCAATCAATACACTAAGACTTGATTCGACTCATCAAGATACATATAACCTGGTCGGATTCAGCGGATGCTTGCACTTGTGGTGGATACCTCTGCTCATCCCCGAGCTATGTGTTACAAGTGTTATAATGAATCAATTCCCTCACACACAAGGTTAGCCCTTAATGAGTTTTAGGCCTCCTATTACTCTCACCATAAGTGTTAGTCCGCTCTAAGTGAGACTAACTGACTCCTTAAAGTGTCAGGATGCAATCCTTACCTTGAATCCTTACCAAGTTATATAGATGGGGCACCACCATGGACACCCACTAACAGGGGCCATGGAATTACGTCTCGACCACTGAAGCACGACCCTGAAATCCCACCTAGAGATTTCCAAGGAATTACGCATTGACACGGACTAAGCATACCAGACCAATCAAGAAAGGTTTATCACACATATACATATACATCGCATATCAGCTCTTTATAATTCACCTTTTTCATTTCTTTCCCAGTGATTCCATACCCTTTCATTACTCTCAAACTATAGTTGTGGAATTTCAGCTCATGCCAATACCATGCCACTTTAACACCAACCATCTCATGTGTTTCACATGCCGAGATCATGAAATCATATCAATCCAATTTATAACCATAGCTTATCTCATACATTTCATTTCGCAGGTCTCATACATTATATAGGGTACATCATAAATCAAACATTTCATTTAGCCAAGTGAAGGAAACAACACAACTCGAAGTAGATCTCGCTCAAGCCAAGAGTCCTCGCTCAAGCGAGAGGAGTGCCCTCGCTTAGGCGAGATCGCGACAGGGGCATGGGGAGGCTTTCGCATGGCTCGCTTAAGCGAGCCCTCCTCGCCTAAGCGAGACAACCCCTCGCCCAAAGGTTAGGTTCCTCGCTTGGGTAAAACAGGAGTAACAGGCCAAGAGCTCTCATGCGTCCTCGCTTATGCGAGCATCTCTCGCCTGAGCGAGATAGTGTCTCGCTCAAAACAAGGGCTTCCGCCTTAGTGAGAGCTCGAGTGCAACTCTGATCTGTTCTTGCATGTCTCACCTAGGCGAGACAGGCTCACTTGGGCGAGTGTATCGAACCTCGCCACTGTTTCTCCCTGCCACATTCATATTTCATACCCAAACAAAAATGCTAACCAGCTCATACATCCACAACAACATACAACTCAACCAATCATGGAACAAATGCAAAACAATCGTCATCACATCAACAAATAAGAGGGTTCTAACTTCCCTTACCTGGAAAGGGTTTAGCAGGGGACCTCGACACCACAAAAGTGAGCACAGCAGCTCCGGAACAGTTTAGGGAACTGGAAAAACAATGGAATAAAACATAAGATGAGCTCCCTACAGAACCCTAACTGGGAAAATACGAAAACATAACCAGGGAGGGATGGTACGAGACGAAGGGTAATTTACGTTAAGTAGGAAAGAGCTCGAGCGAACTTGACAACGGTGAGGAAACAAACCCTAGCAGAGGGGTTGACGACAGCAACTCAAGGTTCTCTGAAAGTGAGTAGAAAGTGTGAGTTAGGGCAGACTTAGGAGTGGGTTTTATCCTTTGAGCCAGCCTTTAGGCCTAACAATTTTTAAGGCAACCCTTAAAATATTAGGGCAGAAAATTGGGCCTTACATTCTCCCCAACAACAAAAATTTTCGTCCTCAAAAATTCATCGATGAGATAGTAAGGAACTATGTTCTCCTTATCTCCTCTGAGAACCACCACTCAAACACGACGGATATAACGACTCCAACACCTATAGTCACTGGAAACTTTGCCTCTGTGCTAAGCGATATGTGTTCAACTATGTAGATTACTTTAGTCACTACTCTCGAAGCACTCCTAATCCTCCAGCCTTAAAATTGGAATGCTCCTCCATACATGCCCCACTAACTTGTATCTGCTATACTGACTCACTTACCATATGCTCTCCACTACCTCCTATAGGTTTTTATCAACGTCTCAGATGGCCTTAAGTCTCAAACTAAAGCATGTTCGTTATCACTTCACATCACCTTGTTCACTCCTTTATGCATCACTCCACTGACTTGATCACTCTTGAGTGCTGGCCTACTGCCACACCATCAACATTTTTGACCACTTTTATGTATAACGAGACTCCTACATCTTGCTTCCTTTGTTGACTTCAACCAAGGCAACAAAGTTCACTACTGAGTTGTTCCACTTCCCATTTAAACATTCAACTGCTTCCTTCACCATATCGTCTTGGCATCACATCTTCATCTTTAATTCCCTAACTTATAGGCAACATTCCACAAAACCTACGAACCATAACTTCCATTGACTTCAAATTTCTAATCCGGTTCGTACCACGCAACTCCACGATACACCTCAAACTAAGATTTTTTGATTCGCCTTTTCTCAACCTTGTTGAGAGACTCACTAGTGCTAGTCAAATGACTAGACTAATGAAGTCTCCTCACACATTCTCTTCCCAACCCAAACACTTATGTTTCTCAACCAATTCTCACTCTTACCTCGTCAAATCAAGGATCTTGAATTCCCTTCTCTGGCTAAACATCTACCCCCACTTTCTCACTTCCAAGTTGGCACCCTAACTTGAAATCATAACTCAAACCATCTCCTACTTCTCTAGCACAACTTTCTTTGAGTAACTGGTCACTGAACATCCTTAATTGATACTCATAAGAACGACACATTTGTTGTTTATAAAGAACTAGTTGTCGTAGTAACCACTAGGTCATAAGTAAGATAGTTCTTTCCACGCACCTTTTACCCTTCATAAGTATCACTTGCCATAATCTCGTTACGCAACTCTGATCACCACAAAAGGTCACTTATTTATTTACTCAAAATGATGCTCCTTTCATGTCTGTCATGACAAGGAATCAATCATCACTGAGAAACCTTCTTCCAAAACTTCTATGAAACTTGCAAAACCCTTTGGACTCCCTTGTTTATAGCCTTAACATCCTATCTTCTCAGCATCACATCCATCTTTTTTAAACCATATGTCTTACTAGTCACTCCGACCTTTGTCAATACTCCTCTTGAACATTCTAAGGACTCTCTTCACACTTGAAAAACTTGCCACTAAACCTTGATGATACCATTAACCTGTTTGAAATTCCTTACCTTCATCATGTTTCCACTCTTTAAAACCATAGGCTTGAAAAGCCAATCCTCCCTTATCCAACGTTTATCCTTGCACAGTCTATCCTACCACTAGCTCTCCCCTAAGATCCACCAACTTGCAGTCATCTTTGTGATTATACTTAGTATAAGTCACTACTTCTCCAACATCTCCTCCACTTCCGTATTAACTTCAAACTCTTAGTAGGAACCATCCAATTAGGAACTATTGACACAAGTTCTTCTTCAGACACCAATGCAAAAGTGAATTCCACCCCACCAAGGTCAAAATTCTAATACTAGCTTCAGAACACGTCTATAAACTCTTATACCATTGAGATCCTTTGCGTCTATTATTCACTTTCCTTTGTGAGATGATTTTGATTCACGTGAAACTCTGCCCCCACTATTTAGCTTGATCCATACTTCATATGCAACCACTGACTTATCTCTTCCAATCAAAGAACACCACCTTGTTGGTTGTCCCAACTCATCGGAATGAGATTGAGAAAGCAACCAATCCACCCTTGAGATTATGTCCCAACCTTGCAAAGGAAACAATTCAAATTGGGTTTGAATTTAAATACTTTGATCCCCACGAAAGCACCACACACCCGAGTGAATCTCCATTTGGCCGCATTTGTAGCAAAACCACCATCTCAACCTTAGCTCATTCTTAGAGATAACCATGACTTCTTTACCATACTGGCAACATCAATGAGTATACGACTTTAAACGAGACCAGAACCCATAATCTAATCACCGCCTTCGTAACATGTTGATGAAGGATTATCTTGTTCCTTTTTAAGAATATTGAATATGGTGTGAGTTGATTAAGAAAGCTAAGTGAAATCCCCACTGGACATTAAGATAGCAAGCTATCTAGATGTGAAGGTTCCTTTCACAAAGCTCAAGAGAAGAAGATGATGGATTGATTCAAAATGACAAGGAAATGGAAAGCACATAAACCATAGAAAACCAAGAACAATTAAAGGAAGAAGAAAACATAAAATGGAAAGGAAAGAAATGGTAAAAATGTGAGAAGCACGCCACTACAAGGCTAGGCTAGAAGCCATGACAACCTTGAAGATGAGTGGATGTGTGCCGCCACTTGCTATGCAAGATAAGGCTTAAAAGTTTCACTCCCAAGGGAGGAAACTCTCACAAATGGTTGAGACACAAGAGTGTTTTTACTTCAAAATGTTCAACCCTTTTACATGTCTAGGAGCACCCCTTATATAGAAGAGTTTATGGGCCTCTAAGCAAATAAAAGATACCTAAGGATGTCTCTACAAAAACCTAACCCTAGCTTCTAGAAACTAGGTCAAATAAGGTTACAAAAAATGAGAGACAAAAGAGCTAACTATGGTGTGTGCAAGGCTAATTTCGTTCTAGCACAAAAGGAGACAAAGAATGTGTCTCATATGTCTCCAAAAAGTGGCCAAAGTGTGCTAAAAACAAAGGAGACCAAAGGTACATAGGTACACTTGTTTTATGCCTTTTACTTTATGCTTTATGCCTTTGCTTTACTCTCTCCTCCACATCATTTATGCTCCCCAATCACCATGCGCCACCTAACATTGCTTTCTTACTCCTAATTAACCTACAAAGCAAATAAACTTAGATTAGCATGTTGGCTTAAGTCAAGTCAACTATAGTCAACAAGTCAAACCTAGTCAAAGGTCAACAAGTCAACTAAAGTTGATTCAACTAAGTCAACTTAGGGAATCAAAAATAACAAACACAAATGAAAGAGATGAAGGATTAGTGAACTTCCTTTCTAAACATGCTTAGTCTTCTTAAGCATTTGCCTCCATCCTTGGTTGGGGTCAATCCTTCATCATCCTCCCCTCCTTAGAGAGAATTTGCCCATAAATTCTTTAAGCCTTTGTAGATGGAGCTTGACTTGATTTGGGGGAGGATTTGCGCCTCCCTTTTATGAGCTCTTGTTCCATCCTTTCTAAGGGTATTACCCCTAGCTTTGGTTAGACCATCTTTATTTTCTAGACTACTCTTCCTCTCTTTCTTGTGCTTTGGGCCTTCCTTTTTGGCTTGGGAAGGGAAGGAAGGGTGATGCACATCTTGCTTTGGAAGAATTTTTTTGTAGGCAACTAACACCTTAGTGAAAGCTTGCCCCTTTTCTTTTTCTTTTTTATCTTTTCTTATTTTATTTCTATCCTTATTAACTTCTTGAGGTGATAGAGGTTGTAAAGTGGTCTTTTTCCCATTTTTGAAGAAAATGTATTGGTTGGTATGACCATCATGTAAAGTTTGTTTATCAAATTGCCATGGCCTACCTAGTAAGATATGTGTGACTTCCATGGGAACAACATCACATAACACCTCATCTTTGTAGCTTCCTATAGAGAAGTTAATTAGGACTTGTTTATTGACATCTATTTCTCCCTCTTTACTTATCCAAGCAAGCTTGTAGGGCTTAGCATGAGGAATGGTCTCTAAGTTAAGCTTTTCCACCAACCTTGTGCTAGCTACATTGGTACTACTTCCTCCATCAATAATTAGAGAGCAAACCCATTTGTTAATTTTGCATCTAGATTGAAAAATGTTTTCTCTTTGAGTTGGCTCAAGCTCACTTTGATCTTGACCTATCATGCGCCTTAATAACATAGGGTCTTTCTCAAAAATTTTAGTTTTACTAGAGGAAGAAGATTCTTTTGAAAGAGAATGGGAGATGAGTGTTCACTTTCAACATCATTACTCTTCTTTAAGATCATGGTCCTCTTGGTTAGGCAATTGAAAGCAATGTGATTATAACCCAAACATTTAAAACATTTAATGGAACTTGATCTTGAAGAAGTGGAATGGTGAATGTGATCACTTGGAGACTTACTTTTACTTGGTGGTTCTTGATGAGAGTTAGAAAGGAACTTATCATGTTTCTTTTTATCCTTTCCCTTCCATGAGTGACTAAAGTAGTGGTTGGGTGAGTAACTCTTCCTTGCCCTTCTTTTTCTTTTCAATTGAATTTCAATCCCAAGGGCAAGTGTGAAAACATTTTCAAGAGTGGAGTACTCATACAACTCTACTTGGTCTTGTATGTCTCTCCTAAGATCACTCACAAATCTTTTTATTTTCTCTTTGTTAGTTTCTTTTATTTCAACCCTACGTATTTGAGACTCTAATTCTTTAAAGTACTCACTCACACTCATAGAACCTTGGTGAAGCCTTTGGAGCTTCAAAAGAAGTTCCTTCCTATAGGAGGGAGGAACAAATCTAGCGCACATAAGAGTTTTAATGTCCATCCAAGAAGCCGCGGGTGGCCCTTGGTCATAATTCTTACAAACTTTATGCCACCAAGTATTGGCATACTCCAAAAATCCTAAAACTACTAGATCAACTTGTGCTTGATCCTTTACATGATTTTCATTGAAAATTTGATCAACTTTAGCTTCCCAATCAAGGAAGATTTTGGGATCACTTCCACCATAGAACTTAGGAATCTTTAGAGTTTGCTTCTCTTGTGATGGGTTGCGTCTAGAATGCCTTCTTTTCCTAGGCTCTCTTTCTTTCTCCCTAGCTTCAAGCCTTTGAATGTGCTCTTGGATTCTTAGGTCACTTTGCTCCTTGTCTTTTCTCAATTGTTCAAAGGTCTCCTTCCTAGACAACTCCAAATCCCGAAGCAATCTCATCAAAGTATTGTTTTTGTTTGGTGTAGGTGCACTTGATGAACTTGCCATGATTCCTACAACAAAAACACTCAAATCCGAGACAAAATAAATGGATTAGAGGTTAGACAACATGAAAACCGAGACTAAATCCAACCCAAATTGTAACCCCAAGTGTTTAGATCGCTCTCCCAAAGTAACAAGGCAAGGCTAGCACTCAAAATCCACCAAAGGAGTGAAGCAAACACTTTTAAAAACTTGTTCAAAACCTTTCAAATGCAAGACAAGTGATTCGGCCACAACATCCCAAGAGTTTCAAGAAAAGAAAACTATTAAGACACAACAAAGAACACCTAGTGACAAGCAAGAAAAACACAAAAACAAGAAAGTTTAACTTCTAAGGAAATTTTGTTTTAAAGACAAAACTTGAACAAGACTAAAGCAATGAAAAACACTTTTAAAGACTCTATGGAAAGCATTTGAACAAGCCAAGATTATACCTCAAATTATGCATACACCAAGAAAGATCATAACCAAGTTAAAGCATGGAACTAATTTGGCAATATCACCCAAAATCCAAGTATAAAATTTGGTAGCATAACACCTAGTAACAATGGCCAAATGGATTCACCAAGCAACACATTAGCTCTTGGCCAAACTGTTTTTGGTCATGAAAATAATTTTTCTTTTCAAAACTAGGTACTTAAGATGATGAGAAGGATATTTTAAGGTGTCTTGAACACTTAGTTCCTTAAAAATTAGGTCAAAATCAATCTCAAGGAGCATGCTACAACAAAAGGCATAGATCTCATGCAATAGCTCAAATACTTAGAAACAAGAAGAAGAAAACTCAAAGAAGCATATGACATATGACTCAAGCAAAAGTTAGACACATTTAAAGACTCAACATGACATACACAAAGACACAAACATGTAGCTATCATGCATTTAAACTCATGGATTTGAGGCTCAAAGACTAAGCATCCAAAGACATGTTATCCAACCACATTTAGGAACTTAAAGAGGTGCAAAAACCGTAGTCAAACTGCCCCAATAAAACCTGAAAACGCTGATTCACGTATTCTTGGCAGATCTGACTTTTGCTCACTAATTTGATCATAACTTTCTCCATAGAACTCCAAATGCGTTGGTTCTTTTTTTTCTGGAAACTAGACTCAAAGAGCTTTCTTTTGACACCAAAAACGTAATTTTTGGAGCGCTGAGCTGGTGCAGTTTAATGTTTTAAAATCGTCATATTTTCTGCCAGCACTGTTTTTGTGTGTCATGGAAGTGGATTTGAACCATACCAAGATAGCTACAACAAGACAAGGTTAGCACACGAAAAACACCATATTCAAGATAACCTAGGCTCTAGATACCAAATGATGAAGGATTATCTTGTTCCTTTTTAAGAATATTGAATATGGTGTGAGTTGATTAAGAAAGCTAAGTGAAATCCCCACTGGACATTAAGATAGCAAGCTATCTAGATGTGAAGGTTCCTTTCACAAAGCTCAAGAGAAGAAGATGATGGATTGATTCAAAATGACAAGGAAATGGAAAGCACATAAACCATAGAAAACCAAGAACAATTAAAGGAAGAAGAAAACATAAAATGGAAAGGAAAGAAATGGTAAAAATGTGAGAAGCACGCCACTACAAGGCTAGGCTAGAAGCCATGACAACCTTGAAGATGAGTGGATGTGTGCCGCCACTTGCTATGCAAGATAAGGCTTAAAAGTTTCACTCCCAAGGGAGGAAACTCTCACAAATGGTTGAGACACAAGAGTGTTTTTACTTCAAAATGTTCAACCCTTTTACATGTCTAGGAGCACCCCTTATATAGAAGAGTTTAGGGGCCTCTAAGCAAATAAAAGATACCTAAGGATGTCTCTACAAAAACCTAACCCTAGCTTCTAGACACTAGGTCAAATAAGGTTACAAAAAATGAGAGACAAAAGAGCTAACTATGGTGTGTGCAAGGCTAATTTCGTTCTAGCACAAAAGGAGACAAAGAATGTGTCTCATATGTCTCCAAAAAGTGGCCAAAGTGTGCTAAAAACAAAGGAGACCAAAGGTACATAGGTACACTTGTTTTATGCCTTTTACTTTATGCTTTATGCCTTTGCTTTACTCTCTCCTCCACATCATTTATGCTCCCCAATCACCATGCGCCACCTAGCATTGCTTTCTTACTCCTAATTAACCTACAAAGCAAATAAACTTAGATTAGCATGTTGGCTTAAGTCAAGTCAACTATAGTCAACAAGTCAAACCTAGTCAAAGGTCAACAAGTCAACTAAAGTTGATTCAACTAAGTCAACTTAGGGAATCAAAAATAACAAACACAAATGAAAGAGATGAAGGATTAGTGAACTTCCTTTCTAAACATGCTTAGTCTTCTTAAGCATTTGCCTCCATCCTTGGTTGGGGTCAATCCTTCATCACATGTATCTTTTGAATTAGATCATTTGTGCTAACCACTTTAGTACCAATCATCACAAACACTCTCGTAGCTACTCAAAACTTTTATTTTCCTTTCCTATTTCCCTGCATCATGACATTACTAACTATCCTTCCCCACCAAAACAAACTTAACTGTGTGCTTCTTCTTCTTATACTTAAAACCATTCATCTCATATCCAAGGTTAAACCTTTCTCTTTTGTAGTCCGTTTTACTTAGAACATCCCTCATCCTCCTAACTTGGGTAACTGCTACCGCTGAGAAGACCTGACTATTCCTTACTGAATTGGTTTGGTATATAACTCCTAATATACTTCATTCTCCTATCACATCATCATACTTAACTGATCTTCAAAGCTCTGCCTCCCAAAAGCTTCCAACTACACGTCTGCTTTCCCTATACACTTCATGGCCTCCACCCTTAACCTTAAACTTCCCACACTGTTCCACTTTGAATCTTAGACATTGTCAAGATGTAAAACCAAGTTGATTTCTCAAACATTGCCGCATGAACACCCACTGATATTTTCTCATATACTAATCTCTGAACTCAACTCTTATTGTAAAACTTATGGTATACGATCTTAGAACTTGATCATCTCTCTCAACCTAAAGCATTGTTTCTTAACTTTTAACATCATTTCTCAGCCCTCTAAACCAAGACTCAACTTTCATCATCTATCAATATACAATCCTTTACATCTTCGCACCCTTGAGACAAGAGACTTCATCCTAGGCCCCACCAATCCTAGTAAGGGTGAGTAGGTCAAGTTGAGCTTGAATCTGCATTTCCTCATCGCTACAAACATGAGACACAAAACACAAAGGCGTAACAGGACAAACTAGAACATACAAGGCAACACTCCATCATCTACAAACAATCAAACCTTTCGTCTGTCACCCTTCCTTCCCCAAACCATTAGAATTAAGAAAGGAAATATAACCTTTGATCTAGTCATGAGTGTGCACCCTCATTACTTTATCAAGGCGTTTTTCTGTTCTTAAAACTTTTGGTTTTACTGACACACTTGACTAGACATGACTACTCACGCCTACAAGGCATGACAAACCCAAAACCTCAGGTCATCCTAAGGACAAACTGCTCTGATACCATTAATGTAACACCCAATTTAATTAATAACGTAAATAAACGTCACACTAGAATAATATCGTAGCGCAGTCACGGAGTTTAAAAGTAACTCTATACAAATCTCCAAAACGCGTAACGGAGTCAAACTGAACCAGGTACAAATATTCTACAGTAAACATATTGGAATTTAAAGGGCAGAGATACTACATGGGTCGTGGCTTTAAAAGAAAATCCACAAAACAGGATCCAACCCAGGCGAGCTACGCACTGGAGTCACCATTCCTCTATTGACCGCGAGAACCTCTCGCCTCTGCTCACATCAATAAATTGATGATCATCGCAAAAGAGAAGAATCACATACAAGACAATCAAACAAGCAAAGGGTAAGCTAGAGCCAAAAAGATTTTATCATGCAATCAGATATGCCTTCACAGTCCAATATACATATATCATCCAAGAGGGTTTTAGCTTCCCTTACCTGGATACATATAAACTGGTCGGATTCAGCGGATGCTTGCACTTGTGGTGGATACCTCTGCTCACCCCCGAGCCTTCACACATCGTAAATCAAACATTTCATTTAGCCAAGTGAAGGAAACAACACAACTTGCAGCAGATCTCGCTCAAGCCAAGAGTCCTCGCTCATGCGAGAGGAGTTCCCTCGCTTAGGCGAGATCGTGACAGGGGCATGGAGAGGCTTTCGCATGGGTTGCTTAGGCGAGCCCTCCTCGCCTGAGCGAGACAACCCCTCGCCCAAAGGTGAGGTTCCTCGCCTGGGCTAAAACAGGAGCAACAGGCCCAGAGCTCTCACGCGTCCTCGCTTAGGCAAGCGTCTCTCGCCTGAGCGAGATAATTTCTCGCTCAAAACAAGGGCTTTCGCCTGAGCGAGAGCTCGAGTGCAGCTCTGATTTGTTCCTACAAGTTTCGCCTAGGCGAGACAGGCTCGCTTGGGCGAGTGTATCGAACCTCGCCACTATTTCTCCCTGCCACATTTATATTTCATACCCAAACAAAAATTTTAACCAGCTCATACATCCACAGCAGCATACAACTCAACCAATCATGGAACAAACGCAAAACAACTGTAATCACACCAACAAACAAGAGGGTTCTAGCTTCCCTTACCTGGAAAGGGTTTAGCAAGGGACCTCGACACCACAAGAGTGAGCACAGCAGCTCTGGAACAGTTTAGGGAACTGGAAAAACAATGGAATAAAACATAAGATGAACTCTGTCAACACCCAATTTCGTCCAGATAAGAAATAAAAATTTTAATTTAAAAAATAATTAAAAAAATACAAAAAAGGTGAACATTGATTTGAGTATGAACAGTTTTTTTTTTTTTTACTTTAATCTTAATTTTATCTTATTATTATTTGTATTTCTTATAGATATATACACGTTTATTTATTTATTTATTATTATTATTATTATTATTATTATCTTGTTTTTCTTTACATTTATTTTATCTTATTTTGAATTTTCATCTTATCCTATTTTATTTCTTTTTTATTATTATTTTCGTTTTATCTTTCTTTTTTTTAAAAAAAAAAGAAAAAAATAATAATAATATAAAAAAAAATGAAATGATGAATGTTGAAGTCAACTGGGCTGAAGCTGCCACACCTGCTGCACTCTCGCTGACCCACCCACTCTCGTCCAAAGAAAGATTGTCAACTTGCATACTTTTCCCTGATTTTGGGTCTTGACATGAAAAAGGAAATGTTTAGATGGCAACTATTCACTGCGACATCAGCCAATGGCATGCAGATAGCAACGTAGGGTGGTTGGGAGGGAACGGCTGAAGTTTTTGGTTATTTCAAAAATAGAGGGTATGAAAGAAAGAGGGGGGAGCTTCCTAACAGAGGAGGAGAAAATTGGAGGAGAGGAAACAAGAGCAGAAGGCGAAAGGGATCGCAGACTTGAACGAGCAAACCCAAGACCACCAGCAGGAGCTCCAAGAGGTAAGCACCAATACTTAGACACTTTGGCATGAACATGATGTTGGGTTGGTATAACTCGTAGTCTGTTGGATTTGAGTGATGTTTGAAAACGAAACGCTGTGTTTCCTCCATCCCATGTCTCCATACCACTGCACAAATGAAAAATAAACAGAACCAAGCTCCTCACCCACAATCCATGTCGTCACCATCAACATCATCCCCTCGCCACTTTATTTTCTCTTCCGCTGCACCCAACATGAATGCCAAACCAACAACCCGGAAACAACCCGTCAACATCACGCCATCTGCTTTCGTTTTCACCAACCTTCATCTTTGTCGCTCACCTGCATAAAGTCCAAAGGAAGAAACAAAGACCCAACACAACCATCCTCTCCACTTTACCATCATTTTTAACTCAACAAGTTTTCATCAGTCGTGCATAATTATTCCAAAGTTTTCAATCCCAACACATGACCAACAGACGCCTCCTTCTCCTCTAAATAGAACCTCAACTCCATACACGCATTCCCTCTATCATCACCCTCATCTTGAACACCTTCACAAAACAACCAAACAAGTTCAATTCATCCCTTACTTTCACAGCACACCAAACACCCGCACCCTTCACGCGTGAGGAAGAAAAGGTATCGTCGGCGGCAAGGCTGCCGGCGGGTCAGAGCTGGAGCAGAGAAGCATCTTGGCCACATGTTCCAATGGTTTTCGTGCAACAGTGACGAGAGAGAAGGTCTCGATCACGAGCATCGCATTTGCGACAACACCAGCCGTCCGGAGATGAGCGGCGGCGAGCTCCAGAGGTGCGGCTAGGTGGAGGGTCGAGGGAAGCGGTGGTTGCTCGAGAGAAGGACGTGTCGCTGCCGGTGAAAGCTCGATCATGACCACCGCGGCGACGGCTCCGGTGTAGAACGAAGGTGGTGGCAGCGACGTTGGTTGGTCGTCAGAGCCGCGAAAGACGCCGTAGTCGACTGGTTCTGTGGTGCGCGAGAACGAAGTCGGAGTGGTGGCGCGAGTGCCGGCAGCTCCGTCGACGGTGGCTGCCATTGTCGCTGGCGTCTAAGGTTGAGCAGGTGCGTGACCTAGGGCGGGGAGTTGTGCTGTGTGGAAGATGACGGTTGGGAGAAGAAAGAGGCGCGAAGAGAATTTAGGTTTTAGGAGATGGGTGAGACGCTCTTGCTCCGCGCACCCCCACTTTCAATCTTTGCACCCCTCTGCTTTCTTATGCTGTTTTTTATTTCTCTTTCTCTGCGCACCCCTGTTATTTGCTAGCATCACACTCCCTTTTTGGTTTTGGACCGGTTTCCTGTGTGCAGCCCATATTCCGTGACTACCTGCTGCACCCCTGTTATTCGCTAGCATCACACCTCCTTTTATTGTCAAGTTTGGGCATGTTTTATATTTTACTTGTTGCACACACATTTTTACTGCACACACCCAATTTGCTTCATGCACCTCATACATTACTCATGTATCCTCATATTTTGTTTTCCGCTTTTATCCTTTTTAAATAAATTTCCCCTTTTTAATTTCTTTTCTAAAAAGAAAACAAAATATTTAAAAATTATAAAAGATTAAAATATAAAAAAAAATAGAAAAAAGGGTTCTTTTACATTTTTATTGTGTCTGTCCGGCCACTCGCGTCGTGTGACACTTTCTTCCACTAAACCAAAAAAAATACTAAAATTTTCCTTCTCTTTTTGTGTTTGTCCGACCGCTCGCGTCGTGTGACACGTATTTTCGAGTAATTCAAAAATAAAAAAAATATATATATATAAAATTTCAAAATATAAAAACATCAACATTTCCAAACAAACAAGCTTTTCAAGAACTACGTAACCCTGATTTCTCATCTTTAATGAGAATACGTAGGACGAAGGTCAATCCTTGTCGGGCTCAAAAATCAAAAAATACTTTTGTTTCTTTTTAGTATTATTTGTCTCATTATTTTTGGGGAAAATTAATATTTCGAAAACCACATCAACTTTGCATGTTTAATTAAGGGTACCGCCCTTGGGCGGACGCTATAGGGTGCTAACACCTTCCCTACGCGTAACCGACTCCCGAACCCAAAACTTTGGTTTTTTCCGCAGACTTGTCTTATTTTTATGGTTTTCCATAGTTTTCCAGAATAACTATGGTGGCGACTCCAAATCTCTTTTTAAACCCGTTTTCTTTTTTCGGTTCGCCCTCCCGTCGTGATTTCGGTTGCGACAGTTGGCGACTTCACTGGGGACGCTAGAGAGTCAAACCATTTAATTAGATATGCAAACTTGATGTGATTTTCCTAATGTTTTCTTTCCCCATTTCTTTCATTTGTGTATTCATGTCTTTATATGTCTTTGTATATATTTTCTTTTTGGATTAATTGTGTGTGAATTTCTTTGCTTATTTTGATATATATGGAATTGCTCTACTTGCCTGGGAAATTTTCTGGTTGTTTTGCAGGTGGGGGTTTGGGTATGCATTATTCTCCCTTCACACACACATTGTGCATATAATGAGTGGGGCCCTATACCCGGGTCTGTGTAACTTAGAATTAGAGGGGATTGTGTAGCAGTGCCACAGTGGATGAACTTCCCAAGTGGTCATTGTGAGAACCCCAACTAGAGTTTGCTTGTTTCCTTGGTACTCTCACTCTTTGTTGGTATTGTGGGAAATATCATGAAGTGGGCCAAAGCTCTAGTGACCTTAATCCTTAAGTTTAGGGAACCATCCCGGTGAGTGCATGTACTTCACCCTAGACCTTAAGCGCCAAACCTCTATTGAGCACAAAGGGAGATTGCTTGCTTTAATCATCATCTTGTGGTGTGCATAATGTACATGTGAATAAGTGCCTATTTAGGCGCAATCACGCATAGCATTTTTATATCATACATCACATCTCATGAAAATAAGCGCCTCTTGAGGCAAAAATATGCATTTCATTATGTCACTCTACATTCATGCGTTTCATTATGTCACTCTGCATATCATGCATGATGTTTTCAAATGATTGTATCACATTTCATCATCATATCATGGGAATAAATGCCTCTTGAGGCACATGCATTACATCTCATGTAGGTTTTTTCAATTAGTTGCATATCATGCATGGTACTCTTTAATCGCATCGACATACAAGTGAGTAAGTGCCTCTTGGGCACAAACTCGCGTTGCAATTGTTGTTTTTTGTCATAGTGGCATGTACATAGTTTTTTTAATCCATATCATGCATCTCACCTCATATGAATAAACAGACTCTTCAAAAGAGAGGAAGGAAATAAAAAAGGTTGTTACATTTTGAGTCATTTGTTTTTCTCGCAAATCATCAAATTCACTTCTTGAAAAAAAAAAGAATAATGGGGTGTCACGCTTTTCTAGGGTCAAATGTCTAATCAAGAATAATGACTTGAATTTTTCTTTTGAGACGTTCGTGTGTAACACCCAATTTAATTAATAACGTAAATAAACGTCTGATAACGCTGTCGTTGACGCGATCAAATTAATACTACTTATCTATAACAACTTCAGTATTGTTAAGAAAGTAGTCAACAAAATAGTAAGGGTAAAGTAACCCAAAGTCGTCTCCCAACGAACACGGAATTGATTTTTAACAAGTTAGTTCTTATAAAACTATACAAGAGTTAGTCAAATAAAATTAAAAAATATAAGGGATTAAGATAAACAAAGATAGAAATAAAATTTAAAAGATAAAAAGAAATAAAAACAATAGTAAAGAAAATAGATTGATTCCATTGCTTTTTCAAAATAGATTCATCCTCGGTTATCTAAAGATTATTGCTCAATTAATTATTGTTATAGATTTACAAATTAATCAATGTAAAGTCTTAATTAATTTGTTGGTGTTCTCACTTTTAACCAAAGTACAGTCTCAATTAAAAGTGAGAACTTTTAGATTATCCACAGTAAATTCAACCAAAGTACAGTCTCAATCAAATTTACTATGCCTAATCATGTCTATTCTTTTATCTCCTCACCAAATAAAAAGCTTAATTAATCAAAGTAAAGTCTCAATTAATTGTAGTTAGAGTAAATACCTTTAACCAAAGTAAAGTCTCAATTATTGGTAAAAACTCATTTAATCATATGAAAGTTTCTAAATAAAATCAAAGTAAAGTCTCAATTAAATTTAAAAACCCTTGAACTCATATGATCAACATGCATATAGATTTAAAATCATTACTTGTTACGTGATTCAAAGATAAAAGACATAGATGAATTAAAACCTCAACAATAATAAAAAGAACAAAGAAATTATTTCATTCTAACCTCAGAATCCATAATGAAATTACAATGGAATCAACCCAAGAAGTTTAGCAATCCATGGAATACAAAATAAGAATAAAAGAAGAATAAAGAGAAGAAAAGAGAGAGAAAGAAATTAGGTCCCCCTAAGGGTTCCTAAATTCCGAAGTGCCGAGCTTATTTTTTTTCTGCTTTTCCCTTGGTCTCTTTATATAGGAATTGGACTGGGCTTTTTTGTTGCTAAAATCTCTCAAATATCTTTTAAAATAAAGATAAAGATAAATATTTAAAAATATTTGGAGAGATATAGACTATTTGACAAATATAATTGGTTGATAATATCAATATCCAATATAATTAAATTAATTAATTAATTAAAGATATATGATAAATTATCACCAATTAGTATTTGTATTAATTTTCCAAATCAACCCTTTGCAATCTCCTTAAATTATCTTCTAAATAATCCAATATCTTCAAGATATATTTGTTTGTTGTGTAACTAAAAAGATTCAAGAAGATCTTGTCATATTTAAACAGATTTGGTAGTTATTATCTTTTAATATTCTATGATATAATTAAATAAGATAATTATTTAAATATATCAAATAAAATATCTAAAGATATATTTTCCCAAATTATCTTCTATCATAAAGATAAAGAAAACCGCAAGGTCCAATTTTTTTGTTCCTTTCTTCTTGGTTTAGCCAAACTTCTTCACTTTTCCAAGTTTTTCTTGTCGTCTTCATGCAATGCTTGGCCTGAATTTTTGTGCTTTTGATAATTTCTTATTCTTTGATTTATCTTTAAGGTGTCATGAAGCTTTAATCAATTTATTTCCACACCTCTAAATGAGCTTAAAACTTAACTTCAGCTGCATCAACAAACGTTAAAATATCCAAAAATAACTTATGCAGCTAAAAATCACTTTTTAAGACATTTTTATCACACAAGCTCAAACAACCTAATTATCAGAATTATCAATTAAATCAATCTTTAAGCACACAAAT
The DNA here is from genome assembly GCF_037176805.1 of Vigna unguiculata. Lineage (NCBI taxonomy): Eukaryota > Viridiplantae > Streptophyta > Magnoliopsida > Fabales > Fabaceae > Vigna > Vigna unguiculata. The sequence goes on along the minus strand of NC_140798.1, from coordinate 14,935,242 downwards.
TCAATTAAATACCCCGAATTAAACATTAAATGAGGGCAAAAATACGCACTCATCAACGTCACACTAGAATAATATCGTAGCGCAGTCACGGAGTTTAAAAGTAACTCTATACAAATCTCCAAAACGCGTAACGGAGTCAAACTGAACCAGGTACAAATATTCTACAGTAAACATATTGGAATTGAAAGGGCAGAGATACTACATGGGTCGTGGCTTTAAAAGAAAATCCACAAAACAGGATCCAACCCAGGCGAGCTACGCAGTGGAGTCACCATTCCTCTATTGACCGCGAGAACCTCTCGCCTCTGCTCACATCAATAAATTGATGATCATCGCAAAAGAGAAGAATCACATACAAGACAATCAAACAAGCAAAGGGTAAGCTAGAGCCAAAAAGATTTTATCATGCAATCAGATATGCCTTCACAGTCCAATATACATATATCATCCAAGAGGGTTTTAGCTTCCCTTACCTGGATACATATAAACTGGTCGGATTCAGCAGATGCTTGCACTTGTGGTGGATACCTCTGCTCACCCTCGAGCCTTCACACATCGTAAATCAAACATTTCATTTAGCCAAGTGAAGGAAACAACACAACTTGCAGCAGATCTCGCTCAAGCCAAGAGTCCTCGCTCATGCGAGAGGAGTTCCCTCGCTTAGGCGAGATCGCGACAGGGGCATGGGGAGGCTTTCGCATGGGTTGCTTAGGCGAGCCCTCCTCGCCTGAGCGAGACAACCCCTCGCCCAAAGGTGAGGTTCCTCGCCTGGGCTAAAATAGGAGCAACAGGCCCAAAGCTCTCACGCGTCCTCGCTTAGGCAAGCGTCTCTCGCCTGAGCGAGATAGTTTCTCGCTCAAAACAAGGGCTTTCGCCTGAGCGAGAGCTGGAGTGCAGCTCTGATTTGTTCCTACAAGTTTCGCCTAGGCGAGACAGGCTCGCTTGGGCGAGTGTATCGAACCTCACCACTATTTCTCCCTGCCACATTTATATTTCATACCCAAACAAAAATTTTAACCAGCTCATACATCCACAGCAGCATACAACTCAACCAATCATGGAACAAACGCAAAACAACCGTAATCACACCAACAAACAAGAGGGTTCTAGCTTCCCTTACCTGGAAAGGGTTTAGCAAGGGACCTCGACACCACAAGAGTGAGCACAGCAGCTCCATAACAGTTTAGGGAACTGGAAAAACAATGGAATAAAACATAAGATGAGCTCCCTACAGAACCCTAACTGGGAAAATACGAAAACATAACTAGGGAGGGATGGTACGAGACGAAGGGTAACTTACGTTGAGTAGGAAAGAGCTCGAGCGAACTTGACAACGGTGAGGAAACAAACCCTAGCAGAGGGGTTGACGGCTGCAACTCAAGGTTCTCTGAAAGTGAGTAGAAAGTGTGAGTTAGGGCAGACTTAGGAGTGAGTTTTATCATTTGGGCCAGCCTTTAGGCCTAACAGTTTTTAAGGGAGCCCTTAAAATATTAGGGCAGAAAACTGGGCCTTACAAACGCGACAACGCTTGTGTGTTCGCTAGTAATAATAATAATAATAATAATGTTGTTGTCAATGCTTATAATAATAATAATAATACTAACATCACTAATAATAATGATCTTACTAATAATAATCTTAATAATAATATTTTAATAATAATAATGTTACTAAAACTACCATTAATATTAATTCATTAATTCAAATAATATGATCATGTAAAAAATCTATACGTACTCGAAATTTGGTCCCGTAGAAAATAAAACAACATCAAATTGATGTTAAAATTTATAGATAAAAACACATCAAGATATCGACAAGCACATACAAAACTATTGAGATATATTTATATATGAAATCAAAAATATTATTATTTTTTTAGATGATAAATATTAAGATTAAAAAATAACATTTGAATCAATAATTAAATATTAAAAGTGTTAAAATTAAATACAAAATTATCGCAGTAAAATGTAATAAAAATTATTAAAAAGTAATAAATATAAAAAAACTACCAAAAGTAAGAAATTGGTAAAAATTATTGAAGACCATTTAAATATAAAAAGTGTATTTTTCTGAAATTTATGGAGATATTATCCTAATTGCCCCATTTAAAGTTCGAAGGGACCAAAGTTTCAAGTTTAACCTCTAAAATACACTCATCATAAGGTCACCATTGATAACATCGTTAACATATCCAAGACATAATCATATTATGATAACATCATGTCCCCAACGGGGTTATATGAAATTCATAGTACTTATATATAGAGAGAAAAAGTTATCAGACAAAATAACGTGTTCATCAAACATTTGTGGCATCATTACCCAATAAATCTGAATCAGAATGTAGATCCATTCCATCCAAGGTTGTAATTGTAAGATCCGTGGAATTTAATTAATTAAATAAATAAATAATTAACAAATTACGAGGAGGATCGGACCAGCAGCTTATGAGATTGCCTTGCCACCTCACCTAGCAAATTTGCACAACGTCTTCCATGTATCACAGCTGAGGAAGTACGTGGCAGATCCTACTCATGTGCTGGAGAAGGATGATGTTCAGGTGCGCGAGGATCTGACTGTGGGTGTTGGACCGGTGAGAATTCTGGATTCTTAAGTCAAACAACTCAGAGAGAAGGAGATTCGGATTGTGAAGGTTCTCTGGGACGAGGCAACCCAGGAGATGACTTGGGAGATGGAGGACCTCATGAGGAAGTTGTATCCTCACCTGTTTGTTGGTAAGTTCTCTTTTTTGAGGACGAAAAATTTCAAGGTGGGGGGAATGTAAGATCCGCGAAATTTAATTAATTAATTAATAAATTCGGGGAGGTAGTGCATTTATGACATTAAATTATAATGAGTATGACGTGGAAAAGTACTAACTCAATTGGTTAAGAGTACTTTATTGTGTGTGAAGACTTGGGTTCGAGTCCTATGTGTGTCGAATTGTGTGTTATTTAATTTCTATTGTTTTAGCATTATGCTGGAGCATGTCTCGTATATTATAATGCTTGAATGGTACGTGTTAGCAAGAAACATGTGTTGGCCTGATGGTTTGGTATTGATTTTGCTTTAGCATGGGGTGGGTTCGAGCCTTGGTGGACTTAATTTTAAACTCACTTTTTGTTAATAAATGGGGTGGCTTGAATATGAATAGCTTAAGAAGACCTTAGCAGAAGGGGGCTGAAAAACCATCAAGTAATGGGCCTTGAATAGAAATAAAAACCAATTTTCGTTTTTTTTTATTTAGTCACATTAAAGCTTCATATAAAAGGGCAAATTGGGGGAAAATTGAGGGTTTTGGCAAGCTGAACTATTTTTCGGAATAGAGAGCACGAGTTTTAGGGTATTGGCGGATTGAGGGAGGTTTTGGGACTGAATTGAGGGATAGGAAAAGAAGGGGGCTGTTGGTGTTTTTTTGGAAGCTTAAAGTAATCCACTACTAAGCCAAAAGATCCAGGTTAGGGGAGCTGAGCCTGAATTTCTGTGTTTATCGTATTGTCATGCATGATCTTTGATGAAACTATGTTCTGAATTTCGTGCTGCACATGAGGGAATTAGGGGTTATAGGTTTTGGTACTATTTTATTGAATTTTTGGCCTAAAAGCATGAATATAATGGGGTTATGCACTGTATATACTGTGATTAAGCAAGGTTGGGTTGTTGGGGGCCTATTTTCGTGTCCAATTATGCATATATGTCTAATGAGATTGTGTTGAATGAATGGTATGAATTTGGAATGTATTTTGGGTGCGATTGCTGCTGTTGTGTGCGTGAAATAGTGCCACAGTCTGCATGTCTCGCTTAGGCGAGCCAGGCTCGCCTAGGCGAAATATGCAGGGACTCATAAACCTTTTTCTGCTCGAGCATCTCGTTCAGGCAAGGTGATTTGGTCTTGGGCGACAAACCATCTCGCTTAGGCGAGTGTGTCTCGCCTAAGCGAAAACCCGTGTGTGTCTTGAGTGATTTGGTTGCACATCTCGCGCAGGCGGGATTTGCTATTTGGGCGAAAGTGCATCTCGCTCAGGCAAGAGCCTCTCGCCTAAGCGAGAGTTCGAAGAACATTCTGATGGTGGCTTAACTCGCAGCCCAAGCGAGAGATGAGATTCTTTGGCGAAATGTGATCTCGCCTAGGCAAGTGTAACTCGCCTAAGCGAGGGTTTGAGGCTTGATTTGTGCATGGTGCTTGCTCAGGCGAGGTAACCTAGCCTAAGCGAGATGAACTGGAATGCTTAGGTGAGACCTGGAAGTTTAAGCCAAGGATGGGTGGATGATAGGTTAAAAGGCAATAAATTTTGCGGCATTGGATTGATTGAAGTTTGAATGGTGATGCATGATCTATAAGGCTTCTAAGATATCTCGAGGGTGAGCTTGCTGGTGTTCCATGGGTTGTGGTCCGAAACGTATCCTTGAGTTGTGGCTCAGGATAGGGGTTAAGCACGTGGCATTCTATGGGTTGTAGCCCGGAATGACTGCCCTTGAGTTGTGGCTCGGGATAGCGGATGAACACGAGGAACCTTTAAGTTGGGACTCGGGTTGGCGAGTGTTACCGGTGTGAATATGCTGGTTGTGGCCAGTACGGATGGGTCCAGATGGATTGCCCTCCTCAGTGATTCACTGACGAGTTTGGTAGTCCTAGGACGTTGCAGACTATGTTTGTATTTGGGAACTCCACCTGGCGTTACGGTGTGTGATCCGTAGCATGGTTTCTGCACATGCTCTATCAGTTGTGGCTGATAGGTGTGGCAGCAAGGCGCCTCGAGATACTCACTAGAAGATGTAGAACATTGCTAGCATGGTTGTGGCCATGTGGAAAAACTGGAACGAGTCTCCTTGATGTGCACTGATAGTACATGGTTGTGGCCATGTAGAAGGGAGGTAACAATGACTTCCTTGATGTGTGTTGATGTTACATGGTTGTGGCCATGTGATGAAGAAGGACGAGGTTCCTTGACGATGAAGCGATATCATACATGGTGGTGGCCATGCGGAATAAAAGAAGAGATTTGTTTTTAATGTGTTTTATTATATATACATATATGTTTGGTGTATGTTTATGTGTTATGATTTTAACTCACCCTATTTGCTTGTGTTTGGCGATGATCGTGTACGCAGTACACGTGAGCAGATGATATTGCAGGTGGAGCTGGTGAGGCTTAGCTGCGGAGAGGGGATAGCCTGGGAGTTTTACATGATTTTGTTTTGAAATATGTTGTAAACTCTGATAAGAGGCTTTATTTTATGTTCATTTTTTTTATGATTTATAAACTTTGGTTATATTTGGAATTAATAAAAATATTTTAAATTTCCTGTGATTTTGGGAAATGAGGGATTATTAAATGTGGTGTAATTAATTACTTTTCTTTATTTTATTAAAAGTTCGTAATATCCTGATGGGATGTTACATTTGGTAACAACGGTTTTCAAAAGATTTTTGGGGTCTATGGGGAGTGAGCTTACCGTGCATGCTTGTGAGATCATTTTGATCATTGTTTGTTAACTTACTTTTGGTATAAAGTCTTAACCAAAGTTGTTTGATGTGAACAGTTATATGTGGTGTGCTCAGGCTATGGCAAATAGGCGGAGGAGGAATAATGCTGGGGCTGATGAGATTGCGCAGGCGATACATCGGATGGTAGGACTTTATGAGGCATAAGCCCTCAAAATTTACGGGCAAATCCACTCCGGATATGGCTGATGCATGGCTAAGAGAGTGTGAGAAAATCTGTAGAGTCATCGATTGCACAAATGCTCAGAAGCTCTCATTCGTCTCATTCCGTATGGTAGCTGACGCAGAATATTGGTGGGCAGGCATGCAGCAGCTCATGCAGACCCAGGACTAGGAGGTTACCTAGACTTCCTTCAAGACGAGATTTTTGGAGAAGTATTTTCCAAACAGTGCCAGGCATGAGGGAGAAGCGGAATTCCTCACATTCCGGCAGGGGAACCTGACTGTGCAGGCATACACAAACAAATTTGAGTACTTGGCCAGGTTCTACTTGCCCGCCGTCACCGAGGAGTGGAGATGTAGAAAATATGAGGGCAGGCTGAAACACGAGCTGCACCGTTTTATTGTACCTTTACGGATCAGGGAGTTTCTAGTCTTGGTGGAGATGGGGCCCAGTAGAGGGGCTCAACCTCAGAAGAATACCTTTGATTCACGACAGCATAAGAAGCCGTATAACAGGCCATAAAGTTCGGTTAACAAACTACAATGCTACAACTGTGGTGGGGAGCATCTTCGGAGGGATTATCCAAAACCCTCAAGCAACTCTAGTGGTGGTGGTAGCACTGGCAAGTGCTACGTTTGTGACCAGACGGGCCATTTCGCACGTCACTACCCAAATATGAAACTGGCTGGAGGTGCACCAGCAAAAAAACTAGTCGGAGATCGACCTAGAGCCCCAGGTCGTGTGTTCGCCTTGACGACTACCGAGGCAGCCCAGTTAGGTAACTTAGTACATGCCACTTTTTTGTTATTTGATCACGAGGTTGTTGTGTTGTATGACTCAGGAGCTACCCATTCATTCGTATCCAATGAATGTGTGAGGAGGCTCGGTCTAGTGATGCGAGAGCTGGCATGCGAGTTAATAGTTGCGACACCAGCGTCTAGAGAGGTATCCACCATGTCTGTTTGTGTGGGATGCCTTATGGAGGTGGCAAGCCGCAGGTTCAAGGTGAATCTCATCTGCTTACCAATGGAAGGGTTGGACGTGATTCTGGGTATGGATTGGTTGGCCAGCAACCACGTGGTAATCGATTGCGGGCAACGCAAGGTGGTCTTCCCAAATGCAGAAGGACTGGAATTGATATCATCGAACCAAGCATAGAAGGAGATTAAAGCGGGAGCTACATGTTTTATGATAGTAGCTCAGACGGAGAAGAAGAGTACTGCAGAGAAGATTAGTATGATTCCAGTGGTAGATGAATACGTAGATGTCTTCCCTAATGAAATCCCAGAATTGCCACCAAGCAGGGATGTGGATTTCACCATTGATCTCATCCTTGGGGTTGGCCTAGTATCTATGGCACCATATCGGATGGCACCAGTTGAGTTGGTAGAGTTAAAGAAGCAAATTGAGGATCTGCTTGAGAAGAAGTTTAGCCGACCGAGTGTGATGAAGGATTGATCCCAACCAAGGATGGAGACACATGCTTAAAAAGACTAAGCATGTTTAGAAAGGAAGTTCACTAATCCTTCATCCCTTTCATTTGTGTTTGTTATTTTTGATTCCCTAAGTTAACTTAGTTGAATCAACTTTAGTTGACTTGTTGACCTTTGACTAGGTTTGACTTGTTGACTATAGTTGACTTGACTTAAGCCAACATGCTAATCTATGTTTATTTCCTTTGTAGGTTAATTAGGAGTAAGAAAGCAATGCTAGGTGGCGCATGGTGATTGGGGAGCATAAATGATGTGGAGGAGAGAGTAAAGCAAAGGCATAAAGCATAAAGTAAAAGGCATGAAGTAAGTGTACCTATGTACCTTTGGTCTCCTTTGTTTTTAGCACACTTTGGCCACTTTTTGGAGACATATGAGACACATTCTTTGTCTCCTTTTGTGCTAGAACGAAATTAGCCTTGCACACACCATAGTTAGCTCTTTTATCGCTCATTTTTGTAACCTTATTTGACCTAGTTTCTAGAAGCTAGGGTTAGGTTTTTGTAGAGACATCCTTAGGTATCTTTTATTTGCTTAGAGGCCCTTAAACTCTTCTATATAAGGGGTGCTCCTAGACATGTAAAACGGTTGAACATTTTGAAGTAAAAACACTCTTGTGTCTCAACCATTTGTGAGAGTTTCCCCCCTTGGGAATGAATACTTTTAAGCCTTATCTTGCATAGCAAGTGGCGGCACACATCCAGTCATCTTCAAGGTTGCCATGGCTTCTAGCCTAGCCTTGTAGTGGCGTGCTTCTCACATTTTTACCATTCCTTTCCTTTCCATTTTATGTTCTCTTCTTCCTTTAATTGTTTTTGGGTTTCTATGGTTTATGTGCTTTCTATTTCCTTTTTGTTTTTGAATCATTCCATCATGTTCTTCTCTTGAGCTTTGTGAAAGGAACCTTCACATCTAGATAGCATGCTATCTTAATGTCCAGTGGGGATTTCACTTAGCTTTCTTAATCAACTCACACCATATTCAATAATCTTAAAAAGGAACAAGATAATCCTTCATCAGAGTGCATCACCATGGGGAGCACCGATATTACTTGTGAAAAAGAAGGATGGCAGTTCTAGGTTGTGTGTTGACTACCGACAGGTGAATAAGTTAACAATCAAGAATAAGTACCCGCTGTCGAGGATTGATGACTTGCTGGATCAGCTGAGGGGAGCTGCAATGTTCTCTAAAATTAACTTGAGGTCTCACTATCATCAGATCTTAGTCAAACCAGAGGATGTGCAGAAGATAGCATTCAGGTCTCGTTACGGTCACTATGAGTATGTCGTGATGTATTTTGGGGTGACGAATGTAAGACCCGTGAAAATTAGTTAATTAAATAATTAATTAATTAATAAATGCGGGTAGAAAGCGCCTTTATGGCATTAATTATTGTTTGATGTGATATGAAAAAGTACTAGCTTAAATGGTTGAGAGTACTTTATTGTGTGAGAGGACTTGGGTTCGAGTCCTATGTATGCCAATTATGTGTTGATTGTTTTATTATTGATTTTTGATAATATGTATGAGTATGAAATTGGTATTGTAAACTTACATTGATTGGAGTGTAACACTAAATGTGAATTGGCATAGTGGTAGTGCTTTGGCCTCATGAGTGGAGGGTCACGGGTTCAAACCTTGTTGGACATAAAGTAGGCTTTGTTTTTGCTAATTCTAGCTTGGAGTGGAGTTGAAAGGGCAAAGGTAAAAATCAGAGGGAGGAGCAGTCAAAGGGCTGAAAAACCATAGTTAACAATGAATAGGAAATTAAAAACATAATTAAGCCCATTTTTTGTTTTAGTTTTAAACCCATTATTAAGGCACCTATAAAAGCCAAATTTTAGGAGAGAAGGAGGGTTTCTGGAGTTGTTAATTTGGCTTTTGGAGAGGAGCACGAATTGAGAGAAGGAGAGGAGAGTTTGGGTGTGCAAAGGGCTGAAGCAAAGTATTTGAATAAGGAATCATCTTCTTCCCAATTTCATTCCAAAATCACAGGTTAGGGGTGCTGAGTTAATTCTACTAATTTTTCATGTGTTTCTGCGTCGTTATGCTCAATTGGATTCTTTATGGTATGATTGTGGTAAATGTGATTGAGATTTTCTAGATGGGTTGTTGTGTATAAAGCCTCTTTTGGGTGGTTTATATGAATAGGATAAGGGTTTGTAGGTATTGTTGTTGTGGTTTTTGGCCAAACCTTTAGTTTGATTGATGCAAACCTGTCTGAACCATGTTACTGTGATGGCTGGATGGGGTAGAATGCTTGAAAATTGCCTAAATTGGATTTTGGTATGGTTGTGGTTTGTTCTCGCGCAAGACCAGAAGAGGGATACTGCAATTCTCGCCCAAGCGGGTCACTCTCGCCTAAGCGAGAGTTGTAGGGTTTCATTACTGGTTTAGGGGTCGAGCATCTCGCCCAAGCGACTGTTTTGGTACTTAAGCGACTTGGTCTCTCGCTCAAGCGAGAGACACTTGCCTAAGCGAGGTCGCGAGGTGACCTTTGTGTTCTGAGCATGAAATCTCGTCCAGGCGAGGAGTTTTGTGGGTTTGAGCGCACCAAGGTCTCGCTCCGGTGAGACGACCTTGCCTAAGCGAGATGTCGTGGTCAAGTGTGATGTTTTGCTGCATTGTAGCCCAGACGAGATAGAATTAGGTGTTTGGGTGAGAGATGATCTCGCCTAGGCGAGGGGATCTCGCCTAAGCGAGATGACGTGATGATGCTATTGTTTTAAGGTCGCTCAGGCGAGGTGAGCTAGCCTAAGTGAGACTGAGGGCTTAGCTTGGGCGAGAGTCCCTGGCTTAAGCGAGTTTATGCGAATGTTCATGTTTGTGTGTGCTTGTGTGTGTGATTTGGCCACTTTTTCCTAAGTATAGGAAGTATATGCATGTGGTATGGTGTTTGGGCTTGAAGGACTAAGTCCAATAGGGGTTTGGGATGTGCTTGATGGTTGGACACATGATGGGCATGGAACTGGTTGAGTTCCCGTCGGCTACTAATGGGCAAGGAGTCCTTAGTATGGTGATTACATGTGTCGGGCGCACGATGGGCAAGGAACTGATATGTTCCCGTCAGTTACTATTGGGCGAGGAGTCCATAGTATGGTGATTGCGTGCGTGTCAGGGTCATTTGAATCTAGGTATTATAGGCAGATACCACATCACTTTAGCAAGTGGACCATCTTTGTCTTGATCACCACTTTCATCAATTTTCTATATAAACTACAATAAACCACGTGTTGGACACACCTTCAGTGAAGCAAACTCGTCTTTGTATAGAACACAATCATTGGGGCATGCATGTATCTTTTGATATTCTAAACCCATTGGACATAAAATTTTCTTTGCCTCGTAATTACGGATAGGTAACGTATTATTTTCTCGAAGCATCCCCTTTAGCAACTCCAACAATTTTGTGAAACTTTTGTCGGTCCATCCATTCCTTACTTTTAAACTGAATAATTTCAAAGTTGTCAACAATCGTGTAAAGTTAGCGCATCTAGGGTACAAATCTTCCTCTGAATCAGACTTAAGAGAATTAAATAAATGAGCTTTTTCAAAGTTTTCTTCCCCAACATCACGTACCATGTCTTCTAAATGATCACCCATCCATTGGTCTACATAATTTCTTCCTCGCGACGTCATAGGCTTGTCTAATACTTCTCCATGCCAAGTCCAAAGTGTATAACTTCTCATTATACCGAAGATGAAAAGATGATCACAAATTGTGCCCAAGTCGTGACGTATTTGATTAAGACAACGAACATAAGGACAAAAATATGTCCCATTAACAAATATTGTGTGTTCTTGAGCATATTGCAAAAAGTCCGAAAACCCCTTTTCATACTTTTCACTAATGCGACGCTCATTCATCCAGCTTCGATCCATACTATTTTCGTAAAAGACTTCATCAATCTTAAATTTTTAATTCTCACAAGGTAAGGCCCTACCCACTCTAAAAAATTATTTTTCATAATTTCCTAATACGTATACAAAGAAGTCAAAAATCATAAATTTGACAAAATTTTGACAGCATTTCGCAATGGTTTCTGAAGAACACGAAATGAAAGAGATCAATCATGATCACAATCAAGTATGCATCCAAAGAACAACACAAATTGCCTCAATCGAAATTTTATCAAATTTATGCATAAACCTCAATATGCACGTTATAGGCAATTATGAAAAATAATTTTTTCAAACTGTCCAATCGGACAATTCAAGATCTAATACAAACGATTAAAAATTTAATTATTTGTACTAGATCTCGAACGGGAACTAAGGTTCGCTCAAAATTGTGACCTAAAATTATAATAAATCTTCACATATAAAATAACAATGCAATAATAATATTAAAAAATAAAAACAAAATTACAATTATTTTAACATGCAACAAATCTAATAATAAATATAAATTTTATTCCAAATTTATCAACTATCATAAAATTTCAAATAAAAAAAAGCCAAAAAAATCAACAAAATAATTAAAATCATTTTAACATGCAACCCATCTTATAATAAATAAAAATTTTATTCCGAACATATAAAAAATCATAATTTTCGTAATAAAAAAAAAGCACCGAAAAAAATATACAAAATAAACACATTCATGAACTAGAGAAAAATTAGAAATTAACCTCTTGTAGCAAAAACAAGGATGCAGATGAAGGAGGACGGTGAAAAGAATTCACGGTACAATGGGGAAGAAAACCCTACATTTATGTGAAATGGAGACCAAAACGAAATCCAATTGGTTCAAAATGTTTAAATCAGTGCACAAATCAAAACCCAACAAGATTTCTGGCGAAAAACTCACCTGTGGAGGTCGCAATGGCCGACAGAATGCGGAGAAGAGAGACAATGACGTTTCGCGTCGCTGTTGTGCCCTATAAAAGGGGGGACATCGGGTCTATAAATACTTGACGTCGAGTTACGTCGGATTAGTTGGGTAACCGACATTCCGTGACGTTGGGTGCGTAACCAACAAACGTCAAGATGGCGTGACGTCGGGCACATGGAGAACAAACATTAAGGAACTTCGGGGCTTGCATGGATAGACGTGAAAATTGAAATTTTATTTACAAAAATGCCACCGGTCATTTTTTACGTCTATGTTCCCTTTAGAAGACTTTAAGTAGGTGACGTTATAGGCACTTTTTGTGTTAGTATAACTTGGTTTCGATGAGAATTAGTGGTACACAAGGGGCAGGGGCGTAATGCCTTAGTTCAGGATCCACTGACAAAATAAATAAAAAAGAACAACTTCATCATTTATATCATAATAAGTTTAATTTAAATGAAAATCATTTTGACTGAATTTTTCATATGAAAGAAAAGAAACAAACCTTCTTAGCAATATTTTCATAGCTAGCCTTGCTTATGAGAGTTCTTAGTCTATTATACAAACATCAGCAGCAATAGATGAACGTTTTCATCCTTGCCTGATCCATTTCATTTCATTAGATGTCCATAAATAGCATAACCCACTCATCTGCATTCATTTATTCTTGCAAGGGTCCATCACTTCCATGTGCTTCCACTATAGAAGATACCACATTCAATAACTCACTTGACAAAGTTTTTGCAGCATCTCATCATTAACATGATAGATACAAAACTGAAATATGCACATAAATTACTTTAAGAGCACAAATTGCACATTTTTTATCCGTTGCTCTCAAGACAAAAATAAAGTCATAGGATAACTTATGAAAACCATGAAAATAAAAGCAATACATAAAATTATTCATATATGAACCATTAAATTGTGAAAATAAGCAGATTAAACACTTATCTTTAGATTTCAAAGACAAAATGTCACATCTAAAGCCTTTTCCTCATCATATATAAACTTTGGCAAGCCCTCAAGCTGTATAAGACCTGCCCTTAAGCTCCAATCACAAAGAATCTTCCCATATTCTTTCTACTTTCTCTGTCACCACCGTCACTTGCTTCTATTGCTCATAATAGCTAATGGGAATAGAAACAACAATAGAAGTGCCTCTTTTTATTCACCATACCATATTTATTTCTTGACTAAAATTAATAGCTAGAATACCATAACAAAAAAAAATGGTAATTTAAGAAAACTCGTGTAAGTGTTTTCAACTTGAATTTTTTAATTTCGAATATTTACAGTTAATTAGTGAAACAAACAACTTAGCAATACCTCTACTCCGACCCCTTCCATGACCATGCCTTCTTCCTTGCATCCTTGGTAAGGCTTCTACATCAGATCAATATCAGTCAACATTCAATCTTGAAAATAGTAAAAGAAAAATCTAATCAATTCACCTCTTTCTTTTTCATATTCATTTAAAGGTTTTACTTGATCAACCGGAAGAGGAGGTTGGTATCTACTTGAGAAAAGCAAAGTTGAAAGCCTGCCAACAATGAAAATTAAAAATCCAAATTCTAGAAAAGCAAAGAATGAAAACTATAATTTTATAATGATCCAAATCAAATATAATAAAGAAATGAAGTTCAATATTTCTATAAGTCCACGTGAAAGTAATAAAGTTAAGTAAAACAACAAATAGAAAGGGTCTTTGCTTAAAATTCATTATCAAAAAAATCAAAATTTGGTCAATGTTAAAGTACTCAGAAAACATTAGATCTTAGATGATGAAAAAGTGAAAGATCGTAGCAACAATAAACGGAGATGGGATGAATCACTCTCACAATATGTCTAGCTACTTATATTTATTCTACATACCTACTTACCCCCAACAACTTCGGATTCAAAAAAAAACATGAAAATTGTAGCTCATAATGTGATAGAACCTGGAATGTTGGATAAGTGGAGGATAAGGAACCTGAAATGTTGGCTAAAATGAGAACTTGAATTACTTCCAATTCCAGTTTTAGTAGTATAAATATTATGAAACAACAAATTAAACCACAAAATAAATGTAAAACATAAAAGATTAAAAAAAGTACTTTTGCTTAATCAGAGTCAAAAACCATTGAATACCAAATAAAAAATTTCTGCATTCAATCCTGCACCATAAAAACTCCTCATCTATTAATAAAAAAGCTCCGAAAAACCATAAGTTTAAGAAGAATGAAAAGCCTAAAAATTGAAACAACATATTAAAGCATAAATAGTCAACTATAAAGAATAAAAAAATGTTACCTTTCTTTCAACCCACAATATTAATCCATAAAACTGAATTTTCAAGAATACCATATATGTGGATCATTGCATGCACTAATATGGTGTACCCAGACGACACTTTCAACATAGAAACACTAAAAGAAGGGAAATTAGAGAAGAAAGGAAAAAAAGGGTAACAATTGAAAAGTGATGAACATCACCCTAAGGGGCTTTTCAGCTTGGCCAATGGCCTGGCCCGCTTTAATTTCTATGTTTTTAAATAAATAATTGTTTTGGGTCGTAAAATCTTTTAGGCCATTATTTTTTTTTATGTTTCCTACATCCTAATTGGGTTCTTTCTATGCAGCCCACGCCTTCAGCCATTTCATGACATCAAATTTCTTCCTTTGCACGAGTTGTCATTGGGCTTGATTTGAATTAACATTCTTTGCTTTCATACATCTTTAGTTCATTCACACGAGGGTCACAATTGAAATAAAAGCAAACAACCATCAGCATTCTTTTTGCCAACATATTGGGCCTGTAACAACAGCCCATTGAATTCAAAGTTAGGCATCACAAATCGGGACACCAATATTCATCATATCATGGAGCGTTGTCAACCATTCTCAGTCATAGTCGCTAGCTAGGGTTGCCTCCTTCCTCACACATAGCCAAACCTTTTTCTTCCCACGCGTTGCCAATCCTCGTTCCTTCTTACGACTCTACTAGGGTTTGCTGCTTCACGCGTTCCTTCCACCTTTAGCTAGTGTTTGCCACACGAGGAACACACACCTAGCCGTTAGGGTTTAACTTCTCTGCTAGGGTTCCTTCCACTCACCCGTTTTCTCTTAGGGTTCATTATACACGGCAATCCTACCGTTAGTTCCTTCTTCTCTTCGGTTTAAACTTTCAAGGTTGCCTACCTTATATATAGGCAAGCCCTTGTATGTACGAAGCTAGCTTTTGATGAATGAGAGTGATGTTATCCCCTTTCGTCTCAGCTCAACCCTAACCCTAGATTAGGTTTTTAACCTCGTTGGCTTACCGAACCAGTGAGAGTTCCCCACTAGAACTCAATCTTGTTAGTTTTGAAATGGTTAAAATGCTAAGAAGAGGAGGTTGAATTGGCTAGTTAAAAATTTAGCCTATCTTTGAAAGCTAAAAACCACCTTTAATTGAATCAATTGGATCACCAAGTTAGGATGCAAAAGCTACTGGACAATATACTTTCAATCGGTCAAAAATAGAGTTAATTGATTGATTTTACTAAATAGATTCTATTCTGGTATAATCAACCGATTGAAACAGAAAAATAGTCGGCTAAAATACCGGGAAAATGCAGAAATGCATATTCGAGTTTTAAACCAGGAACAATGTACAAGAATGATCAAGACAGGTTCTAAATGATTATGCAAACATGCTCAATGCTGCAAATGTCATGAAAACATGCAAGCACACGAAAAAGATGATTGAAACACAAGTTCTTTAAACTTTAAATGAATATGCAAGAGAGAAAGGTTAGAGAAGAGATAAGATCACGAGATTTTTATACTAGTTCACTCAAATCTGAGCTACATCCAGTTTGTTAAGGCAACTTGAGCTTGACTTTGCACTATTTCAAAAGATTTACAAAGTATCCATCCTTACACTTTCAAAATATGCAAAAACCACAAACAAGACTCTTGAATCACATAAGAATCACACCAGCACAGCAAGAACCCTCTTGCAGATCTGGAAAACCACCAATCACACACACAAAGCTTGAGAAAGATCAAACATCAGTGGTAGCACAACCCAGCCTACCACAAACCACTTTCTCTAAGCTTCAAACACAAGTCAAAAGCTCTAAGAATTGATCCAAGATCAATCTTCAACTGCTACAGTCTGAATGATCACGAAAGAGAGAGTTTGCACAAGTTTCTAGAATAATTTCGCCCTAAAAAATTATCAGAATGCCTCTCTTTCGAAAATCATAGCTCTTATAGTCAAACTGTTACGAAATTCAACAGGTTGATTTCCAAATCAATCTGTTGATTTCACTTGACTTAAGTGAAATCAATCGATTAAAAAATAAATCAACTAATTGAATTAGTTGCAGTTCAAGACTACTGCAACCAACCTTTTAACTTGTTGAAAAACCATTCAATAGATTAAAAGAGACATTTTAACCTATTGAAAAACCATTCAACAAATTAAAAAACACAACAAAGACCAAATACATCTAATTAATGCTACAAGGTTTAAAATATGAATTACAAACATCAAATACACTTTCTTAATGATGTAACCATGTGGAGAGCACACGTTCCAGCTTTGATCAACATGAATACCATCAAATCTCCTTTCCTTAATGAATGTAGATTTCGTTCCAATGGTAATGATCTCAAGGTATTTCAAAAGGGCTTCATAAAATCTTCAAGAAGCATACCACCTTGGCTTCACATGTCAACAAGTCTTCTGCTGCCTGTTTGGTGGTTTTCCACTGAACAAATTGACGATTCACGACCTTGCGTGGAGTTTTCGCCGAAGATTCGCTAAGTAAAAAGAAAACGTAGAAGATGTTAGAGTGGTTGGAGTGTCGTAGAAGAAACTTGAATAAGGTTCTCGTTTATGGTTGGGGTTCTGAGAAAAAAATGTGCTTGATAAAAAAAGGCATGTTTTTGGGTTAGGAAAGGAGAAAGGGGGAGATGGTCTAAAGAGACTTTGGCAGCAAAAGGACCAACAATTTAAGAAAAGCGAAAATATGAAATTTTTTTGAATGCCGTGAGCGGGAGAAATTGATAGAAGAAAGAATGGAGAGAGAAATCTGAAAAGAAAGGTCAAAGGGGATTTTACAGAAAAACCAACAATGAGGACATATGTCACTCATTTAAGTTGGGTTATCTACTATATATCTAAGACAATGTTAGTGTAGGTAAATTACTGAAATTGACATTCTATTTAATTGACATTTGTCTAAAATTGAGGCTATTTTTTGTCTTTTTGATGTTTTTGGGTTTTGCCACCTAAAGTAATTAGTAATTGACGTTAACTGTCAGCAGATTCCCAAGACAATCTGTTTTTGAACCATTTGCTTCATCAAGGTTAGGTTTTCCTCATCTTCCGTCTTCTTCGTCGATCATTCTTCTTCTGCATATGAAGTTAATTTCTTTTTTAACTTCCTGTTTACTGTTCTTCATGCAAAACAGAAACATTTGCTTCATCAAGGTTAGTGTTTGATATTTTTCTTCCCTTTCTATTCTTTTTCTTCTTCTTCTTCTTCTTTGTGGATCCTTTTTCTCCATCTTTCTTTTGTAAGTTAGTAGGTTCGCTAAGGCTCCCTCATCAAAAATAAAAACACTCTTTTCTTGTTGTACCACCTCTTTTGACAAAAGGTGAAAAGTTTCAAGTAATTTTCAAACCAAACAATATTTTTTATTTTTTATTTTTTTTTTAATATTTTTACTTCGTTGGTGTTATGTGGAATGTTGTGGTTGCCATGGTGGTCCGTGGAGCATGGTAGCTGGCATAGAAGTTGCAACGGTGAGTTTCAATTTTTTCTTTTCTGTGCCAAAGTTTCTATTTTTTTTTGTTTGGATGCCAAAGTTTAAATTTTTTCAATTTCAAATTTTTTCTTTTCTGTGGCAAAGTTTCTATTCTTTTTTTCTTTTGGATGCTAAAGTTTCAAATTTTTTTTTTCTTTTGGGATGCCAAAGTTTCAATTTTTTTTATTTTTTCCCATGCAATTCTTCATTATTCTTATTATCATTTCACATATTTGTCCAGCTTGCCCTTTGATTTGATGAACGTGTATCATGTGAAGGATTTCTAAGGATTTCACATATTTCTTCATCAAATTCTTCTTTATTTTTTCTGCTTTGAGACATTTTTGAAGGTTTTGCACTATGTTATTTATGTCCTTTTAAGGTATTTGCAATCTTCTAATATTGGGTTTGTATTTTGTTTTGTTTGTTGCTTCCACTATGTGGTTCACATTTATGTTTTGTATTTTTTTTGTTATGACAGCTTGTAAAAATGATTCTCTTAAGTCTATTAATTTTTCTAGGTGTTAAGGCAAAATTGATTGACACCAAAGTCGATGATTATGCTACTACTTTAGAGGTATATGAAGTTAATAACTCTAAAATCATCACTTGGGTCAATAATTCAATCACACACTCGATTGACGCTTAATTGGAAAATATGACACCACAAAGTAGGTATGGGATCATTTATCTCGATTTTATACACAGTCTAATTTTGCCAAACAATATCAATTTGAGAAAGTGCACAAAAGCAAAATGATATAAGCATTCAACACTTTTATTTTGTCATGGCAACCCTATGGGATCAACTTGCCTTGACTGAGCCTGCAGAATTGAGTGTTTTTACATCGTATATTACTCATAGCGAATCATAATGGCTGGTTCAATTTCTTATGGCCTTCCATAATGATTTTGAATGTTTGTGTGGTTCCACTTTGCATCTTAGCACTCTATCTTTTATTGATGATGTTGTTAATGAACTATTAGCAAAGGAAATTAGACTTACCACCAGTGCAGTAAAGGCTTTCTGTCCCGGTTATTTTCCACGTTTTGCCTCGGGTTTGGAACTAAAGCATATTGGGGCGAGGCCACCTTTTGGCCTCGGTTATCACCCGAAGCCATAGACCCAGTTTTATGCCTCGGTTGTTTTGAAACCGGTGCCATATACACAGCTTTCTGCCTCAGGTCAGTTAGGACCGAGGCCATAGGTGATAAATATTTTTTTAATTCAAATTTTCGCAGGCTTTTTGGCCTTGGTTATGGTTAGAACCGAGGCCATATGTGAGTTTTTTGCCTCGGTCTTGGTAAGAACTGAGGCATATTCCCCTGCTTTTTTTTTAAATAAATTTTCTGTTATATATATATATATATATATATATATATTCCCACATTCATATATTTTTCAAACCTACATATATTTTTCAGACAGCAGCACAACCATAACAGAATATTTTCTCAAACATCCATCCAAAAACATTTAAAAGATAATTGAAATGTACACAATCGAAATACATATATCCTAATCAATACTATTGTACATTTGAATTATGAATTTTGCACATGCTATCCTACCAAACATTATGGACTTCGCGGGAATTGGCAAAGGACTCTTAAATGTCTGCAAAATAAGACATTAAGTTAGTATATAGAAAGACAACTTTAGTATACCAAACTTTAGAATATTGCAAAGTAATTGTTTTAATTCAAAAATATATTACCGTGTCCCAATTAGTTGTAATACGAGCACGCACAATTGTTGTCATCCATTGCATTATATAGTAACCGCACTCATTTGAGCCGGTTTGTCTATTACACTACATTATATCAACAACATTAAAATCAATTAATGAAGAAAATCAAATCAAACAATTATAAATATATGGATAGAAATATCAAACCTAGAGGGAACACCATGCAAGACATTTTGCCTTAGCCGTTGATCTCCCTGACAACATGTTATGTCCAATAATTGAACTATGATAAAGGGAACAAGTTAGGATACTTTTATATAACATGTCATTTTCATAAGATTGAGATTAGGTTTCTTACCAATCTATCACTTGTCTAAGATGGTTGGGGGGAGGGCGGTGCAAAGAGCAAAACCACACAGCAAGGTTCTCCCTTAAGGAAACCACAAGTAATTGCCAATGATGTTTGAGAAGAAAATAAATTTATTGTTATGCATTAAAATGATAAATTATATTCATAAGTTAACAAAAATGACTTACCCAGCAATATAAGGGACAAAATAAATTTCTTTTCCACGTTGAAAGCATCCAGTGACATATGATTGAATGTCATCAAACTTGTTGCCTTCATGAGTGAGTTGGGGGTCTACAAACCCATATACATCATTCAGTCCCATAGTTTCAGTGACACCAGACAAATACCTAAACATAAAATTGATTTGATATAAGTAAATAGATAAATATATCATATAACTATATATAATGATTGAAAGACTTACATCATCCATAACTGAATAATGGTAATATTCAGTTCCTCTTGTCCCCGTGCAAGCTCCAAGACATCTTGGGAATGCAAGTAAAGTGGGATGTCAAGATCTCTCCCAAAAATGTTAGCATCCCAAGGAACCTGCATCGGGTTATCAGCTATGATTTCTGCAAGTTGGAGCAATGCACCAAGAGGATCGTCCAAAGAGAGAAGAATCTTCTTTGATTGAGGTTTTTCCTACATTGATGCAATTTCAGTTAAAATGGAATATAATTTAAGTTTGAACATAATAAACATGTAAACTTAAAAATGTAGTATATTTGTGGGTTTAAGAGTCTGTACCAGGGAGTCAATAACAACCAAATCTCTAGGCCAGGCGAGGAAACACTGGAATGCTTGTGCCACAGTATACACCTCATCTGTGGGCACAGGAACTAAAGCATACGACATGAGAACCTCCTCTACCGTGACCTTAACCTCATCCTCTGATAACTCCATGCCATGAAGAACTGTGGCTGCCTCAAATACTTTTCCACGAGCCGCTAGTGTCTTCTCTGTACCATCCCAAATATATAGCTGACATGGATGAGTGTCATCCATGTCATCCCCGGGTGGAGTTGAACAACTCCCCTTTCCGCTTTCTACTTGTTAGAGTCAACGATTTATTAATGTTATTCAATTACTTTATTAAATATCATTTATTCAATTCATAACTTATAGAAAACAAATTTACCCGTGGGAGGCACAAATGGGTCTAGTTCTGGTGGAGGATCCACTGGCGAACGAATGCCATAATGCTCAAATTGGGGCATAAGTTCTTCTCTCACCTGCGTCGTGATCATTTCCTTCATTCTTTGTTCATAATCATCACCATGACTGCATGAAGACTGACGAGAGGAGGAACTGAAAAATTGGCGTATGCCGACTCCTGATCCAACACCACGCACACGTCAAGGGTGCTCAGGTCGTCCAATTGCAGTAGCAAGTATGTCATGACGACCTTCTGGAATGAATCCTCCTTGGGAGGTCTGCTCAACCAACGAATCCTACAATGTAACAAAAAAATTTATAAATAAAAATATAATATACAACATGAACAAGCAATTTAGATAAGAATTGTATCTTACAATTTTCTCAGAGATTTCTCGTGCAGAGTCAAAAGTGTAGTTGCCCGATGAGCGTAAACGGGCTAACTTCCACTTCTGATGACATGATGGTGGTGAAGGAGGCTCAGTATCTTCACCCTCAGAAGGTGGGGGCCTAGATTTTTTCTTTTCTATCATTATCTTCTCTTCAAGTTTTCTATACCCACCACGAGATAATATGTGCGGATTTTTATTTTGAGCACTTATGCTTTGAGCATTTTTCCTCTTTACCTGTAACATATAAAACCCACTTTATGAATTAGTTAAAATTTTGCTTAATTATCAATTGTGCTATTGATGATTTCAAATAAACATACCTGCCATCCCTTAGATGTCCGAAGCTCAAGAAACTGACGCCATGTGTCTTCATCAATCCAAGTGTATTTCAACAATGGATTTTCATTCTTTTTATGTCTAAAGACATACCTAGACGTCAACTTGGTCTTAAAACCACGAAATTTCTCAACCACCGATGACAAACATTTTTGTCTTAGCGTCGGCACATTTGGAATATCAAATGTTAGCTGCAATATAGAAAATGTCATCAACAATATTTATCATATTATCAACAAAATCAAAGTATAACGTTAATAACATTAATATTAGTTACCAATAAATCTTATCATTTCTCGATTAGCTTCAGTGACATGATCAAAAGATGGCATAAGGATTGATATTCTCTCTCGTGCCAACATTCCTAAATAGCTTTTGAAGACGTCCCCAGAACGACCACTAGGCTCACCAGTGTCGACGTTAACATCAACATGTGTTTCCTGACCTTTAGCTCTTCTAATTAAGAGCTCTCTCAACCTAGTGGCTCCTCTAGTGGGTCTCTTAGCAGGTGCTTCATCCTCTGATGAAGTATAATGTTCAGCCATGTATCTGTGAAATGAAAACATAAAAAACCATTAATAAGCAACATATAAAATAATATATAAAACATTATTTAACAAAACACCTAAATTTTAACAAGAACATGAAATTCGTACATAAAGTTATTGATTGGTCATATGTATATTCCTTCATCGTGATCTTCTTGAATTGCATGTACATCATCAACTAGATGGATTTCATCAACAGTTGTCGTTCTTCTAAATGGGTGGGCAACAGCAATATTAAGATCATTCATATTCTCTTCATTAGGATCAATCTATTTTTTTCATGAAGAGCGACAAACCAATGTTCAGTTGCAGGATCTTTAACATAGAAAACCTGAAATGCTTGTTGTGCCATGATAAATGGCTCGTCTCGATAACCCACCTTTCGAAAATCCACTAGAGTCATTCTTGATTCATCTATTTTGACACCACTCTTATTGTCAATCCACTTACATTTGAACAATGGAATAGTAAACCTGGTATAATCAACCTCCCATATCTCTTGTATTACACCATAGTATGGCATTGATCCTACTACGGGATTTTGATCTTTAGATATAGAAAATTGTAGCGACTCAGCTTCAAGACTGACTCCACTATTTTGTATTGTGCTTTTATCATCAAGAGACTTTGTATAGAATGTGCAATTATTGATTTCATAACCTGTACAACAGATGACATCAAATTTCAACCCATTTGCTAACCACATCAAAGTCTCAGAGCATTGCGAATCTTTCAAAACCTCAGATTTAAACCAAGGCATGAATGTTCTATTATGCTCCATCAAATGCCATTTCTCTGATTGTCTTGGATTGTTCTCTTTCACAATGACTTTGTGTGCAGATAAGTAAGGCATTACCTCATTTGTGTTGTTCAATATGTATAGGTGTGCTTGCATCAACTCTTCGCGATTTTTGGTAACCACATTCACACCTCGGATGCTGTTACTTATAGAACACCTGTTCAACCATGATCTGTGAGGAACTCCTATCGGTTTTGCTTTTGCCATGTAATCTGAACAAAACTCGACACTTTCTTCAGCAATATATCTTTCGATCATTGAAGCTTCTGGACAATATTGATTTTTCACATACCCTTTCAAAATCTTCATGTAACGTTCAATGGGATACATCCATCTTAAGTATACTGGTCCACAAAACTTGATTTCTCTCACCACATGAACAAGTAAATGTACCATGATGTCAAAAAATGATGGAGGGAAAAACATCTCTAGCTGACACAAGATGATAACAATTTCGGCTTGAAGTTCATCTAACTTTAAAGGATCAATGACTTTGCTACAAATTGAAGAGAAGAATGCACACAAACATGTTATAGTTTGTCTAACATTTTTGGGTAAAATTCCACGAATTGCTACAGGTAACAATTGTTGCATTAAGATGTGACAATCGTGAGACTTTAGGCCAACAAGTTTCAAGTCTTGCATGGACACTAAACTCTGAATATTTGAAGAGTATCCTTAAGGTACCTTGACACTCTTTAAACATAAGCAAAAACTTATCTTCTCTTGTCTGGACATAGTGTAACATGCAGGGGGAAAATAAGTGTGCCTACCAACCTCCCTTGGTGCCAAGTCTTCTCGGATCTTCATTTCAACCAAATCCAAACAAGCATTTACTCCATCTTTTGTCTTTTCCTGAATGTTGAGTAGTGTATCAATCAAGCTATCACACACATTCTTCTCTACATGCATGACATCTATGCAATGCCTAACTTCTAACTTCGACCAATATGGAAGGTCAAAGAATATTGATTTTTTCTTCCAAGGGCTCGATGCAGATGACTTCTTGGACGTTTTACCAAATACATGATTTACTTTATTAACTTTTTCATGAATTTGAATGCCAGTTAATGGAGTCAGTGCTTTGTCATTCTCTTGATGTCCATTGAATGCTTTCTTTAACCTTCGATAAGGATGATTAGCTTGTAAAAACCTTCGATGGCGCAGATACACGGTCTTCCTTCCGTTTTTCAATTGATGAGATGTAGTGTTTTCTTCACATATAGGACATGCTTTATGACCCTTGACACTGTACCCTGACAAATTACCATAAGCTGGAAAGTCATTAATGGTGCAAAATAACATTACATGCATCATGAAAGTTTCAGAAGCAACAACATCAAATACTTCAACACCATCAACCCACAACAACTTCAAGTCTTCAACTAAAGGATTGAGATATACATCTATGTCATTTCCAGGCTGTTTTGGACCAGATATCATCATAGACAACATCATGTATTTTCTCTTCATGCAGAGTCTAGGAGATAAGTTGTAAATGAATAATATAACAGGCCAACAACTATGGTTTGTACTTAAATTACCAAATGGATTCATTCCATTGGTAGCTAAGCCAAAACAAATATTTCTACATTCTTCATTGAACTTGGGAAATTCCTGATCAATATTTTTCCATTGCATTGAATCAGCTGGATGATGAAGGAGTCCGTCACATCTTCTCTCAGTTGCATGCCATCTAAGGTTTTTAGCGTCTTTAGGATTTGCAAACAAATGCTTAAGTCTGGGCACGATTGGAAGGTACCACACTACTTTCAAAGCAGATCCTTCCTTCTCTATTTGACCATTATCTTCACTGTTTCTTTTCTGCTTGTACCGTGATGACCCACACTTTGGACATTTTTTCAAATCTTCAAATTCTTTTTTGTATAATATGCAATCATTAGGACATGCGTGTATCCTTTTATACTCCATACCCATCGGAAAAAGAATTTTCTTGGCGTCATAGTTTCGAGTGGGTAGAGTATTTCCTTCGGGAAGCATTTCATTCAAGAGCACGAGCAATTCTGTGAAGCTTTTATTTGTCCAACTATTGGTCGCTTTCAAATTCATAAGTCTTAAAACTGCTGATAATCGCGTGAACTTAGTTGAACCAACATACAACGGAGTTTCCGCATCAGCATACATCGTCTCATACACATGCGCTTGTGCAAAAGCTTCTATGCCAACATCCCGTATCATGTTCTCCATATTTTCTTCTTCTACTCGCTCTTCACATCGCTCTTTCCGTCGCTCTTCCCGTCGCTCTTCTCGTTGCTCTTTCATGGAGGAATTGGCAAGATATTCAGTTCGAGAAACAGTTGGAATGTGTATTAATTCGCCATGCCATGTCCATATTGTATAACTTTTAAGGAAACCATCACAAATAAGATGTTCCCTAACTTGAGTTGCATTCTATTTTCTTCCATTCAAACAGTTGACACAAGGACATCTGAACTTCACCTCATCATCACTTCTCCCCTCATAACGTTGTGCAAATTTTATAAATTCTTCAACTCCATTCTCATACTCAGCACTGATACGTGGTAAATTAATCCAATCTCGATCCATACTGAAATCGCGTGAACAATTTCAGTAATCTTTGAATCAATGCTCACGTCGTAATCAAGGTGTGACCCTATCCCATTTAAGAAGATTCACTTTCTTTATTTTATTGGTACATATTACTTTTAAAATACATATATTAAATTTCACAAAATTTTGCCAGCATTTCGCATTGGCCTTCAGGATACACGAAATGAAAGTGATTATAAACCACAATCAAATATGCACTCGAAGATCAATACAAAACACAATTGACAAATATTCATGAATTTTAAGATATGTATTTTAAAAATTATATATATATATATATATATATATATATATATATATATATATGCACTAATAAATTACTAGAAAGTGATTAATCTTCTTAAACTGTCCAATCGGATAATTCAAGATTCAATACATTTAAATTATTAGTATTGTATCCCCTTATATCTAATTTTAAAAAAATGTAGTTTTTTCAACATGAAAACTCGGGGACAATACATAATTTTCGTATTGAATCTCAAACGGGAAACTAAGGCTAACTCACATATAAGAAAAGCAAACAACATGTTTTAACAAATAATTAATCAAATATATAAAGCAAACACCATATTGGCATCATAGGAAAATATTAGAATTAGGAACCTGGGAGCGCGTAAAAAGCAGATGACATTGGAAGATGATGCAATTCAACGCGTTCGAGAGCTACAAGAGATAACAAAAAACACAAGAGAAAGACTTAATGCTCTACATTTGAAGACACAATGCTCTTAAATTGAGACTCAATCCTTTCACAAAATTAATCAAAACACTCCAAACAATTTCAATCTCAATGCAAATTAACACTCACAATAACTAAAATTTAAAATTAACATACACAAAACAGAAAACCAAACAAAAACGCGTTGGAAATTTACCTTAAAGAAACTGTGGCGCGATAATTGCGGCAAAAGAAGGAAAATGTTCGCGTGGTGGTGGAGGGACGCCGGAACACCTGTAGAGAGATAGAGAGAGGGACGATTGGCCGAAGCAACGTGGCCAGACGCGAGACGAGATGGTGACAACACAACGGTGGCAGGGGGCTCGCGTGGTGGTCTCGCGAGGTGGTATCGCGTGGTGCTCTCGGGTGGTGGTCTCGCCGGAAGTCACGGAGAGGAGGAGACAGCGACGACGACAGCGCAACAGTGGCAGCACAACGGTGGCAGTGGCAGCACGGGAGACGGTGGCAGTGGCAGCACGGAGCTCGCGTTGTTGGAGTGGCCGGAACTTGTAGAGAGAAGAGTGGCCGGAATTTGCAGAGAGAAATGGAGGAGCAGCTAGCGCGCACGAGGAAGAAAGGGGGTTCTATTTTGAGCCCTAATTAAACTATATGGCCTCGGTTCAATTTAGAACCGAGGCATATAACCCCTATTTGGCCCCGGTTCCCTAACACCCGAGGCCTAAAACCCCTTTGGCACCGGTCTTTCCCCAATTGAAGCCTATAAGTCCCAACGTCAATGGCATTTTTGAAATTTCTGGCAACCTTTTTGGCTTCGGGCCTCCTTAACCGAGGCCTATAACCTCTTTTGGCACCGTTTTTCTTTTTGAACTGAGGCCTATAACTACTTTTGGCTTCGGGTTTTATGTGAACCGAGGCATAAAAGTTGCTTGTAATTGCAAAATTGCCACCGCGCCATTACATGCTTCGGTTCCTCCCCAACCGAGGCCTATAAGGCGAGGTAAAAATGCAATTTTGCACTAGTGTACTTCCTAGTCACAGGCCAACATAACCTTGCAATCTCAAGGTACATCATCACCATATATATCTTCCGAAAAATTGATCATTGACTCAGGTGCCACTAATCATATATCACATCACCTAACCTATCCAAGTAAATTGCAACTGCTAACGGTGATTTTGTTCCATTATCTGGTATTGGTACCATTGCCACACCATATGATGGAATAACTCCTTCCAAGCTATATGACTCAAGTAAGGTAGAGAGGTTATGGTGGTGTTTAAGTGCTCTCAAGAGAGGTTGGGCTGGGTGGCTAAAGGGAACTTAGATAGGGTGCTCTAGCCTTGGTGACCTAAGTTGAGTAGTGTAACATCCCGATCGAATATTACAAATTTAAATAATAAAATAAAGAATTATGAATAATACCTCATTTATTAAAACTTCATTTCCCAAAAACGTGGGAAAATTTAGAACATTTATTACATAGGAAACGATCCAAAAATCCATAAGTTTTAAAACTCAAATACAATATCCAAGTCTGATAATATAAAGGTTTACAAAATTATTCAAAACCATAAAGCAATAAACTCTGTAGAAAATCCCCAAGTTAGCCCATGCTCCGACTCTATGCCTCACCAAAGCCACCTGCAACATCATCTGCTCACGTGTAACGCAATACACGATCATCCTCAAACACAAGCAGATAGGGTGAGCTAACAGTATAAAACATATATATAATTCAAATATATAAGCACACTCACATCAAAGGAACTCTATCCTTTGATTCCATACCACATGGCCACCACCTAGAATTTAACCATCTAGAATTCATACAATTCATACAATTAAGTAATACAATTTAAAACAAACAGTTCCAGCTCCCTTAACCTGGATTCCTTGCTTAAGTCTTGGAATTTCTCAAGTTTTTGTGCACCGCAAAAATTCCAGCCCTTGTCTCCTTTCCAAGCTTGCTCCCAATCCTTGCTAGCCTATCTAATTAGTCCAGAATACGCTCTCCTTACAGCACTCACTCATGATAGTCTCAAAACCCTCTCTTTCTTACTCAATTGGTCTCTTAATCATGTTTTAATTAAAGTTAATGGTCATAAAACGAACATTGGCATTAAAATGGGCTTAATTGCCATTCAAGATTCATTAGTGGTTGTTTTTCCAGCCATCTTGGCTGCCCCCCAAACAGCTAGGGTTTCTGGCCCTTCACATTCATGCCAGAAGAAATTTTGGCAAAAAGAAAGCTTAATTCATGTGTACCAATGTTCGAACACACAACCATGTAAATGTCAAGTCAATCCGCAACCATTCAACCAATTCATGTTTCATGATAATTCTTATAAATCTAGGATTATATTATCACTCATCACGATCAAGCATTTTATGATTAAAACTAATAAACAATAAAAACTACACACAATTGGCATACACAGGACTCAAACCCAAGTCCTTTCAACATAATCAAGTGCTCTCAACCATTTAAGCTAGTATTATTCCACATCATACAAGCTAACATTAATTGTCATAAAGGCTCCCACTACCCGCATTAATTAATTAATTATTATTTAATTAATTAAATTTCCCGTGTCTTACATGTAGTATGACACAAAATTTACATGGGGGAGGCACCCCTATTTAGAGCCTAAGGTAACACTAAAGGTGTCTCCATTGTCGAAGCAAAACCCTAATATTCTAACTTGGAGACCAAGGAAAAATCCTCTCAATTAGGAGCATGACACATGACCACTACTAAAGAGAAATCATATCCACTAAGAGCATGCCATATGGCAAGAGCATGTCCTTACAAAAAGAACAACTTGGAGAGCACTCTAGCCAAGGGCCCACAAGCTTCTAGAAGGTTTGTGCTCCAAACTAGGGTTTTTACCCTAAACCCATGTGTCGCCTTAGGGCCCATCTCCTCTAGGTCAAAAACCCTACACTACAACCCTAGCTCAAAATAAGAACTCATTGATGGCCCATCATTATAGGAGCTTGGGCCCACCTTCCACAAATGGCTCTAACTCTTCTTGAGTGTGCTTGGTCATGGCTAGGGGGTATTCCATCTTCCCTCACTCTTGAAAAGGATTTATCCTCAAATCTTCATGTTTCTTCATGACAAGACCCCTTTTCTTATTATTGTTCAACTTGTGTATCATTCCTCCAGGATCAAAGATCCATCTGTAGTAATCACCAAACAAAATTTCAATTAAATTTGCTTCACAAACAAAATATATATGAATGAAAGACTACAATGAGGCCTTATGTTAATTTTGAAAGACTTTCCTTGAGATTTTTCAAGGCCTACTTCCCAATAGTGTTTTTGTCCACTTTGAATTAATTGTAATCTAGGAGGCAACATTAACTTAAAGTGTGATTTTGAAAATTTTGAGGAGTTTAAAATAACAGGAAGTGGAAGTTGAAAACTTTTCAAGAGTAAAGATTAGAATTATGAAAGATGGTTTAATGAAAAATTGAGAAAAGTTCAAAGATTGGAAAACTCCCTTTATCATCTTGGTTTCAACTATTATTAAAGGTGTGGTAAGTGCCTTTAGTAGCACTTCCTCTTCTTCTCTTCTCGCAATCTCTTCTTTTGCTCTCTTTTATTTCATTCTTTTCTCTTATCTTTTTCTCTTTATACTATCTTCTTCTTTTCTTCTCCTATATCTGTGTTCTTTCTTGCTCCTCTTTTTCTCTTTGTTATATCTTCCTTCTCTTGTCTTCCTCTCTTCTTCTTTTAATATTCTCTTCTATCGTCTTATTTTTTTAAAATTCTAAGTTCCTCCTCTAGAATGACAAGTTGCACCTTCCTTTTAATTTTCGCATTTTCTTTTTGTATGGCCTCTTGCTTTCTCCAAATTTGGTAAGAAGGATCCCTAGACATGTTTATGCATCTTATTTTTAGATTTTAGATTAAGAAACATTTTTTTTTCAAAAAGAAATTCCTAAGGAGACTTAAGGTTGCAAGAATGCTCAAGTTCACTTCCAGGAAAGAGAGGTGAATCACTAAGGATTACTTAAAAACCAAGTATTTCCTTGCCAAAGTTTACTTCAAGGCTTCTTGCACCAAACTTCTCAATGGGAATTAAGTTTGAAAAGAAAGGTAGACATACACTAAACTATAAGCAAATAAACAAAGCAATAAATCTAATTTATGTGGTCTAATGGGAAGGTTATAAAACACTTAGAATCTTCAAATTTCACTAACTAAAAATGATTCACTATAGAGCATAAGGTTCTAATTAGGAGATGAGATTGAATACCAAAGGATCCCCCAAGAAACCTAATTAGGCCAAGTTAAAAGAAACAAAACAAAGCAACAAATTACAACTCAAAATAGAGCAAACGAAAATACACACAAAGGTTATGTTACTCCTCTTTTCTTTTGTTTCTCTCCTGCTTTTCTTGTCTCCTACACCAAGGCTTCAAGTCCACTTAATTTTTCCACCCCCTAAGATGCTACCCCAAGTGATTGGTTCACCTCCAAAGAGAGCTTACACCAAAATACACACCAAAAACCAAAAGGAGTCCAAGAAAGAAAGCAAGAAAAGGCTTAAAAACAAAGAAGGATAACTTCAAAATGAAAGTTTTTATAACAAAACCAAGAGTACCAAGAAGGACAAATAAGAAAATAAATGGCTAGAAACAAGGTTACACACATAAAGAGAATCACCTAGGAAAAGAACTAGAATGAATAAATAAAACCAAAAACAAATAGAATAGAGAGGGGTATGCTGCTTGTTCTCTTTGGTTGATGGCTAATGGTGCATACAGTCACTCTTTTAGCTCAAACCTAAGACTAATAACTACTGGAAAGTCTAGTTTACAGCCCCAAAATAGTTTCAAATGCAAAAAAAAAAATAAATAAACATCCTAAAGAAGGTAGTACTAGTGGTTCTAGTGCACTTGTTTTGATAACTTTTTTCATGATTTTTCTTTTGCTCTTTTTTATGAAACTTCTTTACTATTTTTCTCAATATCTTCCAGCACTAAAACTGAACCACTACAACACATTTTCATCGTGTATTTTTCACTTGAACAAGAAGCAACTCAAAATGGAAAGAAACCTACTAGAATCAAAATATAGAATATGAAACTAAAGCAAACATAATGGAAACCTGACTCTATGAACTTGGTAATGAACTAATAACAAGTATGAACTCAGAGATGCAAAATAAAAGCACTCAAAGGAATATATATGGTGCAGTGTGTAACATCCCGATCAGATATTACTATTTTAAATAAAATAAAATGAAGCTAAAATAAAACGCATTTAATAACCAAAGCTTTTTCCCAAAATGCGGGAAAATTTCAAACTTTATTAAAAGCACTAAAAGACAAAATCCATAAATGCATTCAACACCTACAAATATAAAACAATTTATAGTAACTGGTTACAAAAATAATCCATAAAATTCATAAAATAATTCAGTGTAAAATTTCCCATGTTGACCCCACTCCGATTCTAAGTATCCACGTGTTCACATGCATCAACATTTGCTCCCATGTAACGAGTTACATAATCATCGCCAAACACAAGCAGATAGGGTGAGCTCAAAATAAAAACGCATTACAAGGTACATTATAATAATAATTAAAAACCTCTAACATTTCTACTACACTCAAATCTCGAACCCAAACTTTCATATCTTCCTCTGGACGGCTCTTGATTCTACGCCCTTTGATGAGTATGCTGATCGATCTTTTTTGCACGAGTGTTTACTCGTCCCTCCGACTACAGGCCACCACCTAATAGTCCACCCGCAGGAATAATTTGCCATGGCCACGATTCGCGACACCAAGTGGAGTTCCCCAATATAAACCATAGTCCGTATTTGTCCCCAGACTACCAAACTCAATCAGTTACACTGAAGAGGGCAATCTTCTAGAACCTCGTCGTACGAGCCACGATCTCGCACACTCCACTGGACTTCCAAACCCACCAGGCTACAACCTCGAGTGGCCACATGTTACCCCAATACAAGTTACACTCGTAACTAGGCCCCTAGCAAAGCATCGCATCATGACCTCCATCCAAAGTTGTGTAGAATCCTCCTTGCAGTCCAATTCAACACTTGGAACGACCTGACGCCTCGCTCGCATCGCCTAGCGAAATTTGGTTCTAGATTGCCTGATGGAAACCACACATTGCTAGGTGCCATGCACTTTCCAGAGCCTCTACCATATCTTTTCTGCCTGGCGGGATCACATTTTTTGCCAGGCGCCATGTGTTCCAAGCTTCTTTGGTTTTCCCTTATCACCTAGCAGCACACACAAGCTGCTTGGCGCCACACCAGTAGCGTCACTACTACTGGTTTTTGGCACTTTGGAGCAGGTTCCAAAGAACCCCAAGCACTTAAAATACAATCCATAACATCAAATATGCTTATTCAATCATAATCACATGACGGGATCACAATCCAACACAATCACATACATCATGAATTCATTACACCATCACTTAAGGTTTCACAATAATCCCTTACACATTTTATCAATAAATCATGCCATACTGAATTTAACTCCAAAACAGTTTCTACAACATTCTATTCATTCCAAATGCATTATGTCAAGCCCACAATTTATCATCACTATGCACTTTAAAGACTTCCAATCCAACAACCATGCGTATCATATATCTCCAGCTACAGACATCCAAAGTAAGATCACATCGTTCAAGCTAAAGAGCAACCTGTTATGAACCCTCTGTCAAACTTTCAGCTAAATCGAATGGTTAACGAACCAGAAAACACAGTTTTATGAAAATTGCGTAGACTAAAAAAATTGTAGTCGCCCAACAACTTGATCTTGACGCCCAACGAAACAAGACCAGTGACCTAGCGCCTAGCGGCAAGAAACCACCACCCGACAGTCCCTACTGCGCGAAAAATCCGAGAAACAACGTAATTGCACCTACTTTGGTCAATTTAAAGGCACTCAATTGCACAACCACATAATCAAGCACCAATTATTCATCCAAAGTTATCCATATATATATATATATATATATATATATATATATATATATATATATAAACTATGATTGTATTGATTCCCTAAAGGTTTGTTATCTTCGTAATGAATACAAAATATCGTTGTGGACTAGGAATTCAGTTCCACCATATTGATTCAACAACAACGTTCCTAGACCCACACAATTGGTCATCTCATTATTCCCTTGTTCCAAAGGTGGAACTAGCTGCAAAGGTTGATGATAGATGTAAAAGGGGGAACTTCACGAGCACAAGTAGGTAACGGGTGGGTCTTATTCCATTAACACCCTTTTTGGTTTCCATCCAATCCAATGCTACATATACTAAAAAAACTACAAGGAAAATATATGTTTATACATCAACGTTGAAATGGTATAGGGACTTTAGCAACTCGTGGGTCCCATGGTATTCTACCAACACTCAATCATGAAAAAAAACAATATACTAATATATTGAATAAAGGCATACACTCCATGTCTAAACCTAACACTGCACCACGATGAAGAAAGGAGTTAAACAAATTGCATGTTCCCCAACATGGAAATATGATATAGAATTAAATAAAAGAGAACGAATTGTACCACACTTCCACTTTATGCGATGCACCTAGCCAACATGTGATCTCAACGAGATTAATTGCAGACCCCATGAACCAGCTTCCGAGAATCAAAAAGAAAGAGCAGAGTATTCATCAATCACGATTGCAGACCCCACAGAACAAACACGATTCAGATTTATTCATCAATCATCAAAAGATAAAGAAAAGTAAACATATCTAGCTTCCAAAAATAGTCACATGAATGACTCTCATAGATTCAAAAATAGTTCAAATTTTTGCCCTCATTTAATATTTAAATTTGGGGATTTAATTGAATTTTTTGTGCTTAAAGATTGATTTAATTAGGATTTGTGATTATTGGATTTATTGAGTAAGTTTGGTAAAAGTGGCGTAAAAATTGATTTTAGTTGCATAAAATATTATTGGATATTCTAACGTTTGTTAATGCAGCTGGAATTTATTTTTGGTCAATTAATAGTGTGATTTTAAAATATTCAAAGTTACAAAATAAGTCCAAAATCAAGAAATTCTGAAAAAGAATAAATCAGGAGCTAAATGCACCCCTAGTTTTTATTTGCACACTCCTCCCTCAATTGGACCACAAAAACATGTTCTGCACCCCCAGTTTTCACTAAGTTGCACCCCTCCTACCACTTAAACTCTACTCAACCAGATCATGCCATGTGGCAATCCCCACCTCTTAAAATTAGCCAACCAAAGCAAGCCACGTGGCAACAATCCTTGCACTAACAAGCTGTCCAATGGAAGGCTGCCACGTCATCATCTTCATCTCCCAAAACCCTAACCCTAATTTTCTCCTCTCCTTCCCTCACCATGGCAGCCGCCGCCGCCATCTCCTCGCAGGCCACCACCAATCTGCAGCAGCGACGACACCACCATCTTCCTCCACACAGTCGCCGCCACCATTACAGCAGCTGCTTCGCACCACCACGTCGGAATCAGCAACCACCGCGAGCTTTGCCGCAACCACGCCACAGTACCTCCACGAACACCATCTTCTTCGTTCACACAGCAGCAGCCATCGCAGCAGCGCAACTCGCCGGAGATCCGACCACCATCAGCGAAACCAGCACACCTCCATCATCTCTACACCTCGCGCACTCTATGGCAGCGCCACCGTTCGCGCACCAGCAACCAGAATCACGCACCATCGCGCAGCTTCCATCTTCACGCGAGCTTCCACCGTCCCTGCAATTGTCAGCTCGCGACTGCAACCACCAAGCAGTAAAATCACGTTCCACCGCATTGCCTGCATCAATTCAGGAAGCCATGACAGTACCGTCCCGCAGCCACCATGAACAGTAGCAGTCCGAGAGCAGCGTCGCCGGAGAAGAAGAAGAAGCCTGCCACCATCACGTTTCAGCCGTCAAAGGAGGAACAAACCCTAAGGAAGGAGAGAGAAATCTGATTTGGAAGAGCTGACACGTGGCAGTCTCTCAATGGACACTGAAATAGTCAAAACTGGTCAACTCTGGTCAACTGGTCAAAGTCAGCAGTCAACTCTGGTCAAAACTGCAAATATGGTTAAATGAGAGGGGCAGAATTGAAAATTGGACAGGAATTAAGTTGCTAATTAATTAAATAAAAATAAAAGATTTTAGCAACTGACAGATAAAGCCCAAAGTCCAGTGGAAGCCTATATAAAGAGACTTAAGGGAGCAGAAACGGGGGAACTTACAAACTTACAATTTTACAACTTACAGCTTAGACACTTAGAACTCTCTGGTTTTGGCAGATACCGTCTCCACCACATCTCTCATTCTTTCTTTTATTTTTCTTTCCTTCATATCATCATGTATTCCATCAAAGCCATGGAGGGCTAAGCTTTTAGGGTTGATTCCACTGTAATTTCTTAAATGGATTCTGAGGTTAGATGAATTTATATGTTTTGTTATTTTGATTATTGTTGTGGTTTTTGTTTATCTATGTCCTTTGCTTCTTAATTGAATAGAAAATAATGATTTTAAATCTACATACATGCTAATCATATGAGTTAAAAGGTTTTTAAATTAAATTGAGACTTTACTTTGATTTTGTTTAGAAACTTTCATTTGATTAAATAAGTTTTTGCCAATAATTGAGACTTTAATTTGATTAGAGGTAATTACTTTAACTAAAATTAGTCAAGACTTTACTTTGATTAATTAAGTTTTCTATTTGGTAAAGAAACAAAGGAATAGACATGATTAGGCATAGTAAAATTAATTGAGACTGTACTTTGATTGAATTTACTATGGACAATCTAACAATTCTCACTTTTAATTGAGACTGTACTTTGATTAAAAGTGAGGATGCCAACAAATGAATTGAGTCTTTACATTGATTTATTTGTAAATCAACAACAATAATTAATTTAACAATAATCTCTAGATAACCAATGAAGAATCTTATTTAGAAAAAGCAGTGGAATTGACCTATTTACTATTACTGTGTTTACAATCTTCCATGTCATTTTCTTTGCATATCAAAACTCCCTATTTTTATAATTGCTAGTTTTAATTGCATTTTTAAGAATCAAATATTTGAGATCAATTCCGTATTCCTTGTGAGACGACTCAGGGTTATCTTAACCCTAACTATTTTGTTCACTACTAACTGGCAATACTGAAGTTGCTAAAGTAGTGGTAATTTGATCGCCTAACGACAGCGATATCAAATTTGGCGCCGTTGTCGGGGAATACGGTTAGTATTTCTTTTATTTTGATTCTATTTTTATTTATTTTATTTATTTTATTTATTTTATTTTATTTTATTTTATTATTATTATTTTTATTTATTTTACGCATATACGTTTAATAGAGTTTGTTATTTTGTAGTCTTTAGTTTTCTTTTAATATATTCCAAGCAAATTTCTATTTTTGTTTTGATTAAGAATTTCTTTTAAGAAATTTTTTTGAGACTAGTTTGGAA
This sequence comes from Vigna unguiculata, assembly GCF_037176805.1. Lineage (NCBI taxonomy): Eukaryota > Viridiplantae > Streptophyta > Magnoliopsida > Fabales > Fabaceae > Vigna > Vigna unguiculata. Next base: position 14,898,424 of record NC_140798.1, on the reverse strand, counting down.
AACTCTGTCTAGGAACGACTTGGTATTTAAGTTGTCCATTGTGACGCACCTCTCTTTCCTGGGAGTAGACCCAATGACATCTTAACTCATTTCTTTCTTGAAATCTTTCTCCAAAACAAGAATAGGAAGAAAAAAAAAACACACAGGGAAACACTTTCACTTTCAGGTGGACTGCATAGTGCATGACTCGGGCCAATCCGGGTCAATTTTATCAACTTGATTCAGAACTTGAAAGGAACTTGCGTAAATCACGTAGGAGACTTGAACTTAGGTGTTCTACTAAAGGAGCACCATCATCATCTGAACCTACCACTGAAAGTGTACCACTAGAATCACCTCCGGTGATTAACATATCTTCTGATCCATCACCTGAACCAGAAATTCAAGAAGATAGAATGGAAGAAAGAACAATAAGAGAGTTGGCTTCACCGGATGCAGCAATTACACAAAACATGTGCATCCAATATCCAGATGGAGAATGTGAGCTTAAGTCTGGGTTAATCCATCTTTTACCCAAATTCCATGGATTAGCAGGAGAAGACCCGTACCATCATTTGAAGGAATTTCATGTTGTTTGTTCATCCATGAGACCTACAACAGTGACAGAGGAACATATCAAGCTTAAGGCTTTTCCATTCTCATTGCAAGATGCCGCTAAGAATTGGTTATACTGCCTTCCGCCAGGATCCATCAATACTTGGGAGACTCTGAAAAGATTATTTCTGGAAAAGTTTTTTCCAGCATCTAGAGTTGCTGCTATTCGCAAAGATATTTATGGGATAAGGCAACAAGAAAGAGAAAGTCTTCACGAGTATTGGGAAAGATTCAAAAAGTTGTGTGCTTCCTGTCCTCATCACCAAATAAACGAACATCTCCTCATTCAATACTTTTATGAGGGATTGAGTATCATGGATAGACAAATGATAGATGCTGCAAGTGGAGGGTCATTGGTGGACAAAACGCCAACAAATGCAAGACAATTGATTGAAACTATGGCGTCGAACCATCAACAATTTTCCACAAGGAGTAATTCTATAACTCTATTGAAGGGAACCCATGGTGTAGAAGCTTCATATGTTGCAGATCACAAGAAACTAGAAAGGAAGTTGGATGACTTAGCAGCCATGGTAAGGACCTTGACAGACTTACAGAAAAAGCCTATCCCTTCTACTTTATGTGGAATTTGTGCTTCTACTAATCATCCTACAGAGGCTTGTTCTATGTTAAAAGAGACAGGGACGTTAGACAATGAACAACCTCAGGCATATGCTGCAAACATCTATGGCAATAATAGACCACCTCGGCAGCAATACAACCATGATTTGTCCTCCAACAAGTACAACCCAGATTGGAAGGAATATCCCAGCCAGAAATGGGGAAATCAACAGCCTCAACACCAACAAGTCTATGTTCCACCTTAATAGAGGCAACAACCACAACCAACTGCAACCTCTGGTGATTCAAACATGGAGGCAATGATGAAAATGATGGCTGACATGATGAAGGGACAAATCAATGAGTTGAAACAGACAATGGAAGCAACCAATCAAAATTTGCAGAACCAGATTGGACAAATGGCAAATGAGTTAAATCAGATGAAGTCTCAACAAGGCTCGAGCAATTTGCCTACACAAACTGTAATCAACCAGCGAAATGTAAGTGTTATTACTTTAAGATCGGGTAAGCAAATACAAGGCCTTGGGGATGCCCAAGAAGATGAAGATAAGGACAATGAAGTTGTACCTAATGATGAAAGAGGAAGATCAGATGAAGCAATACAAGCAACATCTGAGATGCCTGCACCCAGTAATAACTCCAGGTTGGTATCCCCTAATACTTCTTCTGAAAATTCTTCTCCTTATTCTCCTCCTCCTCCCTATCCAAACCGTTTGAAACCAAAAACTAAAAAGATGGAGGAGTTAGACAAAGAAATCCTGAATACTTTCAAGAAAGTGGAGATAAACATTCCTTTGTTGGATGTTGTGAGACAAATTCCTAAATACGCCAAGTTTCTCAAAGAATTATGTACACATAAAAGGCGTATTATGGACAAAGAGGTAGTGAACATGGGAAGAAACGTCTCTAGCTTAATTAAGAAGCCTGCAGTCAGAATGCCGCAAAAGTGTAAGGATCCAGGTATGTTTTCTGTTCCCTGCATTATAGGTAGTACTAAGTTTGACAATGCTATGTTAGATTTAGGAGCTTCCATTAATGTAATGCCTTTATCTGTTTTTACTTCACTTCATCTTGGACCTCTTAAGTCTACTGGTGTGGTCATTCAATTGGCCAACCGTAGCACAGTTAACCCTGCAGGTGTGCTAGAAGATGTGCTTGTCCGTGTGGACAAGTTAATTTTTCCTGCAGATTTCTATATCTTAGACATGAAGGATGATGAAGGAATGAGTTCAACCACAATCATCTTGGGAAGACCATTCATGATGACAACACGTACCAAGATAGACGTGCATGCAGGATCCTTGACTATGGAGATAGGAGATGAGAAGGTGCAGTTCAATGTGCTAGAAGCCATGAAGCACCCAATTGAAGACCATTCTTTGTTTTGTATTGATTTATTGAGTAATGTAGTGAACAATTATGCTTTTGGACTTTTGGACGTTTTATCTGGTTTTTCTTCTTCTTTGGATTTTTCTTTTTCGAATATTTCGGGCTCAATTTTAGACGAAAGAGAAAATTGTAAAACAGGTGATTTTGAGGACGCGGTGTCACTATTTGATACCTTTGTGGCGTCCAAGTGTGATGCTGAGGTGGCTGAAATTACCTTAGGCAGTAAAATGTTGCCATTTGTGGAACAGCCACCCACTTTGGAGTTGTGATAACGTTGTCGTTGACGCGTTCAAATTAATACTACTTATCTATAACAACTTCAGTATTGTTAAGAAAGTAGTCAACAAAATAGTAAGGGTAAAGTAACCCAAAGTCGTCTCCCAACGAACACGGAATTGATTTTTAACAAATTAGTTCTTATAAAACTATACAAGAGTTAGTCAAATAAAATTATAAAAAAATATAGGGGATTAAGATAAACAAAGATAGAAATAAAATTTAAAAGATAAAAAAAATAAAAATAATAGTAAAGAAAATAGATTGATTCCATTGCTTTTTCAAAATAGATTCATCATCGGTTATCTAAAGATTATTGCTCAATTAATTATTGTTGTAGATTTACAAATTAATCAATGTAAAGTCTCAATGAATTTGTTGGCGTTCTCACTTTTAACCAAAGTACAGTCTCAATTAAAAGTGAGAACTTTTAGATTATCCATAGTAAATTCAACCAAAGTACAGTCTCAATCAAATTTTACTATGCCTAATCATGTCTATTCCTTTATCTCCTCACCAAATAAAAAGCTTAATTAATCAAAGTAAAGTCTCAATTAATTTTCGTTAGAGTAAATACCTTTAATCAAAGTAAAGTCTCAATTATTGGTAAAAACTCATTTAATCATATGAAAGTTTCTAAATAAAATCAAAGTAAAGTCTCAATTAAATTTAAAAACCCTTGACTCATATGATCAATATGCATATAGATTTAAAATCATTACTTTTTATGTGATTCAAAGATAAAAGACATAGATAAATTAAAACCTCAACAATAATAAAAGGAACAAAGAAATTAATTCATTCTAACCTCAAAATCCATAATGAAATTACAATGGAATCAACCCAAGAAGTTTAGCAATCCATGAAATACAAAAGAAGAATAGAGAGAAGAAAAGAGAGAGAAAGGAAACGAAATTAGGTACCCCTAAGGGTTCCTAAATTCCGAAGTGCCGAGCTTGTTTTCTACTTCTCCCTTGGTCTCTTTATATAGGAATTGGACTGGGCTTTTCTGTTGCTAAAATCTCTCAAATATCTTTTGAAATAAAGATAAATATAAATATTTAAAAATACTTGGAGAGATATAGACTATTTGACAAATATAATTGGTTGATAATATCAATATCTAATATAATTAAATTAATTAATTACTTAAAGATATATGATAAATTATCACCAATTAATATTTGTATTAATTTTCCAAATCAACCCTTTGCAATCTCCTTAAATTATCTTCTAAATAATCCAATATCTTCAAGATATATTTGTTTGTTGTGGAACTAAAAAGATTCAAGAAGATCTTGTCATATTTAAAAAGATTTGGTAGTTATTATCTTTTAATATTTTATGATATAATTAAATAAAATAATTATTTAAAAATATCAAATAAAATATCTAAAGATATATTTTACCAAATTATCTTCTATCATAAAGATAAAGAAAACCGCAAGGTCCAATTTTTCTTTCCTCTCTTCTTGGTTTAGCCAAACTTCTTCACTTTTTCAAGCTTTTCTTGCCGTCTTCATGTAATGCTTGGCCTGAATTTTTGTGCTTTTGATAATTTCTTATTCTTTGATTTATCTTTAAGGTATCATGAAGCTTTAATCAATTTATTTCCACACCTCTAAATGAGCTTAAAACTTAACTTCAGCTGCATCAACAAACGTTAAAATATCCAAAAATAATTTATGCAGATAAAAATCACTTTTTAAGACATTTTTATCACACAAGCTCAAACAACCTAATTATCAGAATTATCAATTAAATCACTCTTTAAGCACACAAATTCAATTAAATACCCAGAATTAAACATTAAATGAGGGCAAAAATACGCACTCATCAAGTTGAAACCTTTACCATCTCATTTGAAATATGTTTATCTTGAGAGGGATGGGAAACTCCCTGTTATTATATCTGCCTTGCTTACTGACGAGCAGGAACAAAAGCTATTGCAGGTTATCAAAGATTACAAGCGAGCAATAGGCTGGACTTTGGCAGATATTCCTGGTATTAGTCCTTCTTTCTGCATGCACAGAATACTCTTGGAGGAGGATGCTAAGCCAGTAAGGCAACCTCAGAGGAGACTGAATCCTCAGCTGATGGAGGTTGTGAAGAAAGAAGTCACCAAGTTACTACAAGCAGGTATTATATATCCCATTTCTGACAGCACTTGGGTGAGTCCTGTACATGTGGTCCCCAAGAAATCTGGGATCACTGTGGTCAAGAATGAGAAGAACGAGTTGATTCCTACTCGTATTCAGAATAGCTGGAGGGTCTGTATTGATTATAGAAGACTAAACCAGGCCACCAAGAAGGACCACTTTCCTTTACCATTCATGGACCAGATGTTAGATCGATTGGCAGGTAAGTCTCATTACTGTTTTCTTGATGGATTCTCTGGGTATTTTCAGATTTGTATTGCCCTAGAGGATCAACATAAGACTACTTTTACTTGTCCATTCGGTACATATGCTTATAGGAAAATGCCATTTGGCCTTTGCAATGCTCCTGGAACATTTCAGCGATGTATGATGAGTATTTTTACAGATTTGTTGGAGCATTGTATTGAGGTTTTTATGGATGATTTTAGTGTATATGGTTCATCTTTTGATCAATGCTTGTCTAATCTTGCTAGAGTCTTGGAGAGATGTGAAGAAACTAACCTTGTTCTAAATTTTGAAAAATGTCATTTTATGGTGGAACAAGGTATAGTTTTAGGTCACGTTGTTTCCAAGAATGGTATATCTGTAGATCCTGCTAAAGTTGATATTATTTCACAATTGCCTTACCCCTCTTCTGTGAAAGAGGTTCGATCTTTTCTTGGACATGCAGGATTTTACAGGAGGTTTATCAAGGACTTCAGCAACATAGCCAACCCTCTCTCCAACTTGTTGCAAAAGGATGTAGTATTTGACTTTGGAGAGAGGTGCAAAGATGCATTTGATACATTGAAAAAGGCGCTTACCACCACTCCTATCATCCAGCCACCTGATTGGACATTACCATTCGAGTTGATGTGTGATGCATCAAACTTTGCAGTAGGAGCGGTGCTTGCACAAAAAGATGGGAAGCTATCACATGTGATATATTATGCTTCCAGAACATTGGATACAGTGCAGGCTAACTACACCACGACTGAGAAGGAATTATTGGCTGTCGTTTTTGCCTTGGACAAATTCAGACCGTATATACTTGGTTCCAAGGTAATTGTTTATACTGATCATGCAACATTAAAATTCCTTCTGAAGAAAGCAGATTCGAAACCAAAGTTGATCAGATGGATGCTACTGCTCCAAGAGTTTGACATTGAGATTCTAGACAGAAGTGGGGCACATAACTTAGTAGCCGATCATCTTAGCAGGATTGAAAATGGAGAAGATAACATTCCTATTAAGGATGACTTTCCTGATGAAGTCCTACTAGCATTGACTGCTGTGAAAGGTATGTTTCCTGAACCTTGGTTTGCTGATATTGTTAACTATTTGGTTGTTTCTGCTATTCCTCCGTCCTTCTCCAAATATGAAAGAATCAAGCTAAAAAGTGAGGCAAAGTACTATATATGGGAAGACCCAATCTTATGGCGCATTGGTAGTGACCAAGTCATAAGGAGGTGTGTTCCAGATATCGAGATATCTCATGTGCTTGAGTTCTGTCATTCGTCTCCTTTTGGTGGACATTATGGCACACAACGAACAGGTAGGAAGGTGTTGGATTGTGGATTATATTGGCCTACCATTTTTAAAGATGCACAGAGGGTATATGAAAATTGTGAGTAATGCCAAAGGGCAGCCAGATCCATTACAAGAAGGGATGAAATGCCTCAACAACCCATGCTATATTGTGAGGTATTTGATATTTGGGGTATTGATTTTATGGGTCATTTTCCTCCTTCTTTTGGGTTTTCTTATATTTTGCTTGCTGTAGACTATGTCTCCAAATGGGTGGAGGCCATAGCTACAAGGACTAATGATTCTCGAGTTGTTATGAGTTTTGTCAGGTCTAACATTTTCTGCAGATTTGGGATACCACGAGCCATCATCAGTGACCAGGGGACTCATTTCTGTAATAGGCTACTTGAGAACATGTTGAAGAAGTATGGGGTGACACATCGCATTGCTACACCATATCACCCCCAAACCAATGGACAAGCAGAGATCTCTAACAGAGAGATTAAAAAGATACTAGAGAAAGTAGTGAAGCCTAGTCGAAAGGATTGGGCCACAAGATTGGATGAAGCACTTTGGGCACACAGGACAGCCTACAAAACACCTATAGGTATGTCACCTTTCAGGGTGGTTTTTGGAAAGGCTTGTCATCTACTTGTGGAGATTGAACATCGGGCCTATTGGGCCGTGAAAGCATGCAACTTGGATTTGGAAGAAGCAAGAAATGAGCGAAAACTTCAGTTGCAAGAACTAGAGGAGATTAGGCTTGCAGCCTATGAAAATTCAAAGTTCTACAAAGAGAAAACCAAGAAGTTCCATGACCAAAAGCTTGTGGCTAGAAAGGATTTCAAGGTAGGCCAGAAGGTGTTACTATACAAATCCAAGCTTGGTCACATGAGTGGTAAGTTGCGTTCTACTTGGGAAGGACCATACATTGTTACAAAAGTCTTCCCTTATGGAGCAGTGAAGATCAAGGAAGAATCTTCAGCAAGAACTTTTAAAGTTAATGGGCATCGTCTTCGGATATTCAATGAAAATCAAGATATGTTGAACAAGACGATGGATGGGATGAACTTGACTTCTCCCTCATACCTTCCACCTTGAGGAGGTAAGTACACTTCATACTTTTTCTTTGCATTTTATACATATTGAATACATTGAGGACAATGCATGGATAAAGTGTGGGGGTGTGGGGAGATTTCCCCCTTTTCTGTTTTTGTTTTCTATTTTGTTTTATTTTTCCTTTTCTAATTTTAAAAAAAAAAGTTTCTGTTTTCAATAAAACATATTGACATTGGATTTTTGGATTTGATTTACTAATTGGAACGGTCATAATTCTGGGAAAATAAGAGTCATGTGCTATGAATGAATTGTTTCTGTGATTTACTTGATTGAGTTGATTTGAGAGTTTCTGGAATAAATCTTTTGTGAAAGAGTTTTTGACCTTGTGAGTTTTGAGCTTTATTGTAAGGATGAACTACCGTGTGTCATGCCTATTTTTCTTGTGTGATTTGCTCATGTCTTGTCGGTACTCAAATGTTTAGCTTGATTCTGTTGTTTTGCATCTTAGGTGAACATGCATGATTTGATATGACTGAGGCATTTCTTATTTTTAGCTACTTGGCCAAATAAGCTAACCAGGACATTGATCCATTGATAGCCCCTTGAGCTTAAACCTCTTTTTCTTGTTTTGAGCATACTGTTAAACCTTAAAAAGAAAAAGACCATTTTTTTCCTTACCTTAGGGAGAAAGAAGGAGCTAGTGGATTATGTTGAGATTGGTTGAGGAATAAAGTGTGGGGGTGAGTATTTCCCCCACAAAGTTGTAAAAATGGCAAAAGGAAAATAATTGTTGATGACAGAATGTTGAAATGAAAAATGATTGCTGTCTAAAAAAGAGCAACAAAGGATAAAAGAAAAAAAAAAGAGAAGTAAGGATTGTTTTTGAAACTATGCTCCATAACTCTTTCTTCCCTACTATTTCAAAAACACACAAATCCTAAAGTTTTTCTTACCTTTGCCTTGGCCTCATTATAACCTGTGAAAAGTCCTCATGATTTTTGAATGCATGTTTTCTGAAAGTTGTGAATATTAGAGTCTTGCTAAGCATTGAGAGTGTTTACTTGCATGGGTATTTTGAGCGAAAACACAAGCCAAAACACTTGAGAGAATCTTGGTGAGAAAATATATATTTAACTTGAGTGTTTCTCTTTCATAGTTGATTATCTTGTAAACTCAAAAGATTAACTCATGTGTGAAAAACAGAATTTTATCCATTTGTTTGTGCATGACAACATGATTTCTAGAAGATTGATCTGTTTCTATTTGTATTCATTTCTTTAATCCACTGAAAATATGGAATAAAAGACCTCAGAATAAAGTTTTGAAATTGTTCAATTTTGCCCAGGAGTGCAAAAGGATAAGTGTGGGTGTGTGATGAGTTCAAATTTTTGCCCTCATTTAATATTTAAATTTGGGGATTTAATTGAATTTTCTGTGCTTAAAGATTGATTTAATTAGGATTTGTGATTATTGGATTTATTGAGTAAGTTTGGTAAAAGTGGCGTAAAAATTGATTTTAGTTGCATAAAATATTATTGGATATTCTAACGTTTGTTAGTGCAGCTGGAATTTATTTTTGGTCAATTAATAGTGTGATTTTAAAATATTCAAAGTTACAAAATAAGTCCAAAATCAAGAAATTCTGAAAAAGAATAAATCAGGAGCTAAATGCACCCCCAGTTTTTATTTGCACACTCCTCCCTCAAGTGGACCACAAAAACCTGTTCTGCACCCCCAGTTTTCACTAAGTTGCACCCCTCCTACCACTTAAACTCCACTCAACCAGATTATGCCATGTGGCAATCCCCACCTCTTAAAATTAGCCAACCAAAGCAAGCCACGTGGCAACAATTCTTGCACTAACAAGCTGTCCAATGGAAGGCTGCCACGTCATCATCTTCATCTCCCAAAACCCTAACCCTAATTTTCTCCTCTCCTTCCATCACCATGGCAGCCTCCGCCGCCATCTCCTCGCCGGCCACCACCAATCTGCAGTAGCGATGGCACCACCATCTTCCTCCACACAGTCGCCGCCTCCATTACAGCAGCTGCTTCGCACCACCACGTCGAAATCAGCAACCACCGCGAGCTTTGCCGCAACCACGCCACAGTACCTCCACGAACACCATCTTCTTCGTTCGCACAGCAGCAGCCACCGCAGCAGTGCAACTCGCCGGAGATCCGACCACCATCAGCGAGACCAGCACACCTCCATCATCTCTACACCTCGCGCACTCTATGGCAGCGCCACCGTTCGCGCACCAGCAACCAGAATCACGCACCATCGCGTAGCTTCCATCTTCACGCGAGCTTCCACCGTCCCTGCAATTGTCAGCTCGCAACTGCAACCACCAAGCAGCAAAATCACGTTCCACCGCATTGCCTGCATCAATTCAGGAAGCCATGACAGTACCGTCCCGCAGCCACCATGAACAGTAGCAGTCCGAGAGCAGCGTCGTCGGAGAAGAAGAAGAAGCCTGCCACCATCACGTTTCAGCCGTCAAAGGAGGAACAAACCCTAAGGAAGGAGAGAGAAATCTGATTTGGAAGAGCTGACACGTGGCAGTCTCTCAATGGACACTGAAATAGTCAAAACTGGTCAACTCTGGTCAACTGGTCAAAGTCAGCAGTCAACTCTGGTCAAAACTGCAAATATGGTTAAATGAGAGGGGCAGAATTGGAAATTGGACAGGAATTAAGTTGCTAATTAATTAAATAAAAATAAAAGATTTTAGCAACTGACAGATAAAGCCCAAAGTCCAGTGGAAGCCTATATAAAGAGACTTAAGGGAGCAGAAACGGGGGAACTTACAAACTTACAATTTTACAACTTACAGCTTAGACACTTAGAACTCTCTGGTTTTGGCAGATACCGTCTCCACCACATCTCTCATTCTTTCTTTTATTTTTCTTTCCTTCATATCATCATGTATTCCATCAAAGCCATGGAGGGCTAAGCTTTTAGGGTTGATTCCACTGTAATTTCTTAAATGGATTATGAGGTTAGATGAATTTATATGTTTTGTTATTTTGATTATTGTTGTGGTTTTTGTTTATCTATGTCCTTTGCTTCTTAATTGAATAGAAAATAATGATTTTAAATCTACATACATGCTAATCATATGAGTTAAAAGGTTTTTAAATTAAATTGAGACTTTACTTTGATTTTGTTTAGAAACTTTCATTTGATTAAATAAGTTTTTGCCAATAATTGAGACTTTAATTTGATTAGAGGTAATTACTTTAACTAAAATTAGTCAAGACTTTACTTTGATTAATTAAGTTTTCTATTTGGTAAAGAAACAAAGGAATAGACATGATTAGGCATAGTAAAATTAATTGAGACTGTACTTTGATTGAATTTACTATGGACAATCTAAAAATTCTCACTTTTAATTGAGACTGTACTTTGATTAAAAGTGAGGATGCCAACAAATGAATTGAGTCTTTACATTGATTTATTTGTAAATCAACAACAATAATCTCTAGATAACCAATGAAGAATCTTATTTAGAAAAAGCAGTGGAATTGACCTATTTACTATTACTGTGTTTACAATCTTCCGTGTCATTTTCTTTGCATATCAAAACCCCCTATTTTTATAATTGCTAGTTTTAATTGCATTTTTAAGAATCAAATATTTGAGATCAATTCCGTATTTGTTATGAGACGACTCAGGGTTATCTTAACCCTAACTATTTTGTTCACTACTAACTGGCAATACTGAAGTTGCTAAAGTAGTGGTAATTTGATCGCCTAACGACAGCGATATCACTCTCATAGATTTAAACACACCCTTCAAAGTCTCATCCACCCAATATAAAGAGATAAGAGAAGAAAATAATGTCAACTTCAGCATTGTGGGATACACATATGTCAAAGAAGAACAATAAGAATCATGCATCAAAACACAAAAGAGAAAAGAAATACACATGTTCAGCTTCCCCTAACCTAGAATTTTCACTACAATGATTTCCCTTAGCGATCCTCTTTGCTCCTAATTCGTCCTACCTCTGAACCCCCAACCTTGAGACCTTCTCCCAACCCTCTAACACTCTCCCAACTCAACTTTTAGGGTCCTAAACTTCCTTGGTTGGCAGCCACACGAAAATTAAGTGAATTTTCCTCACTTTTCAGCTCTAAAAATTAATTAAATTAATTTAAAACGAATTAAATTAATTTTGCCATTTAATTGGGTCCTGAAAGCCTAATTAAGTTCAATTAACCTCTTTGTCCGTGTCCAGATTTGTGGAACCTATCTCCTGCTCTTCATCTCCTAAAATCATTCCCGAGGCATAAAAAAAGGATATGATTTTACTCTAACCAAGGTTTGAACACATGACCTCCCAATTACCAAGTACATGCACAACCATCAAACTAATTCATGTTTCTTAGTAATTCCTACTTCTCTATGATTTTATATTCTTACTCTAGTCTCAAGCATACACCAAAAAAATAATAACACGATTAAATTAACAAACAATTGGCATAGTTAGGACTCGAACACAAGTCCTCTTAACACAATCAAGTACTCTCAACCATTTGAGCTAGTACTTTTTCATGTCATAAATGTCCGCATTAAATACCATAAAGGTTCCTACTACTCGCATTTATTAAATAATTATTTAAATTTCTCGGGTCTTACACTGTTAAAAAAGAACATAAAGTTTTTTTGTGATTTTTCAGAGTTAAACTAAGTAAAGACATAAAAAGGACTATACATGACTCTAGACAATATGGAATGATTTGAAAACAAAAATGACCCAAACATATGATATGACTAAATGGAAATATATAGAAAATACTCAACAAAAGCTAAGCACATGTAAACATGTTATCCAACACATTTAGGAAGATTTAGGAGGCCAAAATAGTAGCACAAAACTGCCCAATAGAACTTGAAAAATGTTGATCACTCATTTTGGATCGTTTGACCTTTGTAGACTATTTTGCTTGTAACTCTCTCCACAAAAGTCCAAATGAGTTGATTATTTTTTTCGTTGAAAACTAGAATTAAAGAGCTTTCATTTGACTACGAGACATAAATTTTGGACCTCTAATCTAGATGCAGTTTAAGGGAGGTTGATTTGGATAATTCCAAGATAAATATGATGAAGGCAAGACCACCACATCAAGTACCATGGAAGCCATCCCAAGAAGAGTATCAAGAAGTATGACAAACGGGGAGGCTTTTTCATCTCTATCTTTTTTTAGCATTTCATTAGTTTGATTTCCATGAAGTTGGCTTAGTTAACTCTTCTTGGTTGACTTGTTGACCTTGATCTAGGGTTGACTTGTTAACCCACGATTAACTTAAGCCAACATGCTAATCCATATTTACTTTTTTTGTAGAATAATTAAAGATGACAAAAGAGGTGGCGCAAATGGGAGCTTAGGTGGCACAAAGGAAACACATGTGGAAGAGAGAGAAGGAGCTAAGCATTCTAGAAACATCTAAAATGAGGGACCACATGACTTGGTAAAGAATCCACCTTGAAGAATTCTAGAAACATCTAGAACGTTGACCACACTTGCCTTGGCCGAGAATCACCTTTGGAGACCATGATGATGCACATTTAACCTACCTTATAGAATGTAGGGTTTCTTATTTACTTTGTAGCCCTTTTTGAAGTTATGTGTTTTTGCTTAAAGGCCCCTAAACACTTCGATATAAGGGGTCATCTACTACTTGTAAAAGGGTTGATCATTTTGGAATTTATATACACCTTTGTGTTCAAACTTTGTGATGAAGGGTTATGTTGTTTTCTTTTAAGATTACTGAATATGGTGTGAGTTGATTAAGAAAGCTAAGCGAAATCCCCACTGGACATTAAGATAGCAAGCTATCTAGATGTGAAGGTTCCTTTCACAAAGCTCAAGAGAAAAAGATGATGGATTGATTCAAAACAAAAAGGAAATGGAAAGCACATAAACCATAGAAAACCAAGAACAATTAAAGGAAGAAGAAAACATAAAATGGAAAGGAAAGAAATGGTAAAAATGTGAGAAGCACGCCACTACAAGGCTAGGCTAGAAGCCATGGCAACCTTGAAGATGAGTGGATGTGTGCCGCCACTTGCTATGCAAGATAAGGCTTAAAAGTATTCACTCCCTAGGGAGGAAACTCTCACAAATGGTTGAGACACAAGAGTGTTTTTACTTCAAAATGTTCAACCCTTTTACATGTCTAGGAGCACCCCTTATATAGAAGAGTTTATGGGCCTCTAAGCAAATAAAAGATACCTAAGGATGTCTCTACAAAAACCTAACCCTAGCTTCTAGAAACTAGGTCAAATAAGGTTACAAAAAAATGAGAGACAAAAGAGCTAGCTATGGTGTGTGCAAGGCTAATTTCGTTCTAGCACAAAAGGAGACAAAGAATGTGTCTCATATGTCTCCAAAAAGTGGCCAAAGAGTGCTAAAAACAAAGGAGACCAAAGGTACATAGGTACACTTGCTTCATGCCTTTTACTTTATGCTTTATGCCTTTGCTTTACTCTCTCTTCCACATCATTTATGCTCCCCAATCACCATGTGCCACCTAGCATTGCTTTCTTACTCCTAATTAACCTACAAAGCAAATAAACATAGATTAGCATGTTGGCTTAAGTCAAGTCAACTATAGTCAATAAGTCAAACCTAGTCAAAGGTCAATAAGTCAACTAAAGTTGATTCAACTAAGTCAACTTTGGGAATCAAAAATAATAAACACAAATGAAAAGGGATGAAGGATTAGTGAACTTCCTTTCTAAACATGCTTAGTCTTCTTAAGCATGTGCCTTCATCCTTGGTTGGGGTCAATCCTTCATCACTTTGTGAGAGTATCCTCCTTTGGGAGTGAGACTTTTAAGCCTTATCTTGAGCTAGACTCAAGTGACGACACCTACCACTCATCTTCAAGGTTCCATAGCTTTTGCCCAGCCTTGTAATGGCGTGCTTCTCACATTTTTCCATTCCTTGTCTTTCCATTTTCATGCTTTGCTTCTCTTTGTTTCAATTTGGCAATTATGTTCCTTTCATCTTATGTTTTTGCTTTATGAATCAATCCATTTCTCTCCTTCTCTAGAGCCTTTTGAAGTGCACTGTCACATTTAGATAACTTGCTATCTTAATGTCCAGTGGGAATCTTCATTAGGCTTTCTTAATCAACTCTCACCATATTATTAATCTTAAAAGGAATCAAGTTAATCCTACATCATTTGGTATCTAGAGCTTAGGTTGTCGTTGGATATGGTGTTTTATGTTCTAACCATTGCTTATGTTTATTGTTGTTCTTGGGGAAACCTCTCGGCCTTTTGATGGTATTCAACTTGATGGGCACAATTTTCCACTTTATTTGAGGTTTAAGTATCCAAAACCTCCATTTCTTTGATATTTGATGATTGATTAAGTGAGAACATGCTTTTTTTTGTTTCTATGATGTGTGGCCAAGAGCCTTGCTTAATTGTTACCATGCTAAAATTTTCTTCACATGCTTAAAAAGTGGCTTTCTTTGTTTTAAGCTTTGTTTTGAGTCTTTGTCATATGCCTACTTGTTTTCTTCTTTTGGCTTCTAAGTATTTGAATATTGTATGAACTATATGTCTTTTTGATATATGTTCCATGAAAATGATTTTGATCTAAAACTTGAGAAACAAAGTATCCAAGCCATCTAAAAACACGTTTTGATCATCTTATGAAACTAGTTTTTGAAAGAAGAAAAAAATTGCTTCATTTTTTTCAAATTGCCAAGAGTAATCTTGCTCTTTGGAGAACTAAATTTGCAAATTTCACATGTTACTAGTTTTCATATTTTGGTGTTGTATGATATTGGCTAATTAGTTCAACTCCTTAGCTTGGTTATTATCTTTCTTAGTGTATTTTGAATTGAGACTTAGTAGTGCATGTTCAAATATTTTTCAATATTCTTTAAATGTGTTTTTCTTATTTATCTTACTAAAGTTTTATCACATATACTTTCTTTCCTTATAAAAACAATTTATTATTAAATAATAAATATTATTAGAAAAGTACTTGTTCATTACACGGGAACAACGACGATTACATACCACAACTACAAAATGAAACAAATACTTAATCATATTAGTTTTCAAACAAAACTAGTATTAGTATTTTGAAAATATATTATATATTATATTTTATATTTTTATAAAAATGTTAAAAAAATTTATGATAACAAAATCATAAAATTAATTTTACAATTTTTATAAAAGTATTCTACAATTTTAAAATAAAAAAGTAATAAAATTAATTTAACGTGATATACACGATATTGAGATGATTAATGGGATAATTAAATGACAGAAAGGCAAATTATTGTTAATGTGTGAATTTTGACCTTCACACACTAAATGGCATGTAATAATAATACTCTTTCCTTATGAAATGTGATATCTCACACCAACAACTATAATAATGCACTTGCTCATCATTTCATGTTAGACAGAATAACGCAACTATGCATGTATTATATATATTATAAAGTATAATGTGTTAAAATATTCTCAATTAGTTTTTCACCGAACTTTGAAATTATTTATTCTATCTAAAGTCATATGAAAAAAAAAAATATGTTTGTCTGATTCTATCGAATACATCACTATCCTGAATAGATATTTTAAAATTTCTGTTGTTTCAGTTAACTTTTTTTATCTCTAATTTTTAGATTGCTAATTTGGTCATTTAAATCACGTAATTGTTTTTTATTCGAAATAATATTAGGGATGAATTACACTTTCAAAAATAAATTTTAAAAACCAATATAACAAAACAATACTATAAACTATATAACCAATTAAAATGATTGTTTTTTCAATCTAATGAGAATTTGTGGCCGTCATCAGTGGCAGAGATCTTGGTCTCCGAACTTTCTAATCCACCACAGAATAACAAACAAACCTTTTATTTGTTTTGATGTTTATAATTGTTTTTCAATCAAAAGTATTTAAAGGAGGAAATGACTCAAATAATCCAAATTTTAATACGTGACACTAATATTTTAATATAGAGAATAAATTACTAATTAAGTCATTTTAATAATTGTTTACGCATAATTTATTTGATTCTCACCTACTTACACTCTAAGATGCAAATAATTTAACAGGTTGGTGAAGTTTTATGTACCCTCTAACAATTTATTTTAACAATCCATATTCTGTGTGACAACGATGTTAAGATCATATTTTCCATCAAATGTAATCATCCTATCACAAATCAATGGAGCTCTTACGTTTTACAGTTATTATTTTGTATAGAAAAAAATGGAAGTATTGAACTGTTGATGATGTTGGATATTTTCCTCTCTTACTAATGTCCACATCTCTGCCCATATTTGAAGTGAAATTAAAAAAGGATCATAACAGAAATGATGATACAAGAACAAAGTCACGTAAGAATCAAGAATCTGCAGAAGGAAATAGGTAACTAGCCAAAAAAAAACGTCAATTTATATAATCTATTGGAAATATTTACATAACTTCATCCCAGAGACTGAAATGAAGAGGAAGCTTGATGATGAAAAACAATTATTGGATTTTGATCAGAAATATGAGAAGAGTCAATTTACAATTATGCAATTTGAGGAGTATGTTATCTATATATAGAGAATAACAAACAACAAACTGTTACAGATCAATTTATTGATTATTGAGAGGAGAGAAAATCATGAAGAAAAACGAGGTGGCATATGTTCATTTGAAAGGCCATCATCAAAGTTGAGAGAATAGCTGCGAAAATCATAGCTATACTGTGGACTGGTTCTTTTCCAAACCAAAGCTTGCTTCAACCGATTCTTCAACTTGTGATAAACTTGTCTGAAAATGCATGATGGAGGGAAACACCTAAGTGGTGTCCTTCTTTGGACACTACCAAGAGTAACTGAAGAGGTCACTCTTGTTTTCCTATGAAACTTCATGAACTGATCCCTCTGAAAGCTATACACCCCTGAGACTTTCATTCTGCAACCACTTGAGGTGTGGGAAGTGAGAAAGCAAAAGCAAATTCAAGAGAGAATGGAAGAGTGGAAGAGTGGTAGAGTGGGAGAAAGAAGCATGATAGGTGAGGCTTTTAAGCGTCCATGACTCAATCAGAAAATGCCACTTTGTGATGTGTGGTGGATGGAAAACATTATCATGAACAGTCATCAAACTTTACTTTTCTACCTTTCCACAGTCCCAATGGTCCCAGCATGGTGAATGGATTAAAGGGTGTCCCTATTAGTGATGTAACATCAATGGGGTGTGTTCAAGGCTCCAAAGGGAGAACCTTTTAAAGAACAATCTTGTGAAGAGTTGTTGAGTTGCATCATTGTGATTATCTTGTGTTTTACTCTAGGATTTCATTAGACAAAGTTTCCTAGGATGGTTCTACGATGGTGTGTGCTAGAATCAGACACAAAAGCTACACGCAATTCCTACGTAACCAGATCAGAATTTCACCACCCTTTTTCTTCGAGTCACATTTGAGGGACAGATCATATCATGCTGACATGCTTACACGCATCAAAAGGTATACTAAGCAAAGTTTTTATATTAAAAGATGTTCGTGTCTTGACAAAGTAAAGCATAGAAAAGATATTCCTCCGTCCATATCCTCTTCCATTTTTTCTATTCACAAATTATATCCGACTTTAGCTTTTAGAATTCAAACCTTTATCAAAGTGAAAGTTTGAAAGCATAGAATATCAACATTCATGTGGATAATTCGTCAAAGTTCCACATAAAGTTCGTATTCAGACTAGTAGGTTATTGCTAGTCAGAAGCATACATACATGTGATAAGGTTACTCCAAAGTTCTTTCTGGTTGTCAAATTTCCTTCCATTTGTCGTGGCAGAGTGAATTCAAATCACCATATCAGTGATGCAGAATTTCAGAATCAAAAGTAGTTATGGCAGATATAAGTTCATGATAGGTACAAAATGAAAGGAGTTTGTTAGAATCTTAGTTAAGCAATGCAGTCAGATTGAGATTGATGGACATTATTACAGATTACTAACTAAACCATTTGATATACCTTGCCTCTTGTTCAAGTAAAACTCACCAACATGTTGATGTGAAATGGAATAGAAGAAAGAATCTATTACATTATATATTCAAACAAACCTTAACAACAGGTACTTAAAATGAAACAGGGATAATAATTAAGACTTAACATTCATTCAATCGAATCCATCTTCTTGTCAGCTAATATGATATGGATGCTAAAAAAATGAATGCATGAAGTGAAACAATATATATGCATTTGTTATCAAGCTACCGAAGCTAGGTCCTCTTAATCACATGTCACAATTTCACAAGCGTTAACACAATTATTGAATATTCTTAACTGATATGAAAATACTTACTCTTTCAACTCTACAAAATCTATATAGACTTCACTTGTATGCTTTGTTTTAAGTTATAGGTATATACATTTGTGTTAAGCATATTCCCATTGTTGGATGAGAAAAAAATGTGGTAAATAGGGTCTATTGTTCTGTATGAGATAAAGAAAAATAGTATTTTTGTACTAATTTTTCTTTTATAGATATTGGGGTTTAGAAATTTGGATGACATCGTAGTTTAGTGGAGGCCACAAATTCCGTGTGGTTGGGGATTGAGTTAAAATCCTCTGTTAAAGGAGGCAACAAATGAAAGGATATAGTTTGTTGGTTTTTTATTTCAAGGAGGGCAAAAGGCCCAAACAAGAGAAAACTAAAGTTGGCACAGATGGAGAAGAAAATGATTGATTCACAATATTTTTTAACACATTGAATACAATACAATTTATACATAGAGGGAGATCAAATGTATAGTTTCCAAATTCCAAATATTATGTTATCTAATAACTTTTAATTCAATATTTTATTTTTAAAATCCATCACATATATAAAAGTTATTTTATATTCTATTTGTAGACATTACTGATTCACATTTCAATAATAAATATTAGATTTAAACCAGTTTGAGATTTCTAAACACCACTATTCATGTCTCTTCCGTTAAAACATACGACGTCATCTAGAACATTTAAAAATGATAAACATTATTTGTTTAATTTTACTAATTGTACTGATACTACACCTGATTATTATGACAAAATGATAGAAAACACATTAATTATTATGACAAAATCAATTACCCAAAAGAAAAAATTAAAAAATTTCCAAATATCAAATAAAAGAGACGACAAAATAGAAAATATATAAAAAGCACAAAACCCCTTAGAAATTTAAATAGTTTAAACTAATTAGGGACTCTTTTCAAGGTAACTTAAAGCTATTTATTGCTTGCTGCTTGTGAAATCTAACATTTTAAAAGACTAAACATTGTAAAAGAGCTATGAATAGTATAAGTTCAAGTTTGAGCTCTGAATTTTCAAAAAAAAAAAAATTACAAACATATTAGCAGGCTTAACCAATTAAACAAGTAAACCTAGTCTCAACCCTCAATATTTCCTCAAACTGCTCAAGTTACATCATAACGAACCTCAAACTTTCTATCTTCTGGTCTCAAATTTGTATAATTACATGTACTTATCCTATCTTGATAGTCCTAAACTACCTATTCATTCTTCGTCTACACTAAATAACTACATTACTCAATTTAGAAATCCCTTTTCACACTCAACCTTGAGCTGTACCAGAAATTTGAAATTGACAGACAAATTTCACAATGTGTCTTACATCGAATTAATATCAATAATATTTAGTTCTGCAACTAATACTAAGTCAACACAAATGATGGACTGAAGCACAAACAACAGGTCACACAAATAATGTATAACAGATAAACACATTAAAAGTGTGGCAAGAAACAATAACAAAATTCTCAACTACCAATTAATCTCGTCTATTCCAAAGGTTTCTTGCTGACAAGTTACGATATGATAAAAAAAACTGTATCACTCTTCCAATCCAATTTCAAGCTAAAACAAAATCTGAGGCAAGTTTAAGTTCTACACGAAAAAAAAAATAAACAGTTCACTTAATAAAAATCCCCACTCAAACGATAGCATTGGCTGCACTAGAAATCCTTGGCCACAGATCAGCGCACTCCTTTCCTATAGGACCAGTGATAGCAGAACCAAGAATTTCAAAATGCTAACCAAATTGACTACAATTACAAGCAGAAGCAAAGACCAAAAGCAAACAAGAAAGCCATGACAAGTTGATTGACAAAGATAATATA
This sequence comes from Vigna unguiculata, assembly GCF_037176805.1. Taxonomy (NCBI): domain Eukaryota; kingdom Viridiplantae; phylum Streptophyta; class Magnoliopsida; order Fabales; family Fabaceae; genus Vigna; species Vigna unguiculata. The sequence continues at coordinate 14,877,692 of NC_140798.1, read as the reverse complement.
TTCTATCTAGGTTTTTTTTTTTTAAATCTACAAATAACAAAAAAATAAAAAACTAAATACAAGACTAGAAAAGCTTTTCAAATGGAGAAGCTTTCAGATGCACTTATAGCATGTGTTCAACCAGACCATAAAAACAGAACCACCCATCCAAGAAAAGGTAGAACCACCTTGTCTGAGTGTAAGCCAAGGTTACTTAAAACTAGATCCAAAACTAGCGTATTTCTATATGCTGGGTTCGAAGGAACTCAGCAAGAAGCTAAGAAGACACCAAAGATTATACCATGTTCAGGCACAGGCACAGGCACAGCGTCGAACAAATTAAACAATAAGCATTCAGTAATTATAGTATTGACCATTCGTTTCCAAATGATCATAACTTCAAGTTATTGATTTGACTCAACCCAACCCTTTGTTTTTTTATTTTTTTTCTTTTGTCTGGTGAAAGAATTTAACAGCGCCCAATAATCAACAGAATATTCATCAACAGAATATTCCGGGCTCCTCATGTCACCGAGCACCTTCTGTTTCCATAGTAATACCCAACGTGAAGAATTTGAAGCCAAAACTACTCTTAAAGTTGCAAAAAGTATGATAACAAGCACAACCATCATAAACTACAGAAACATGTTTCAAAAACAATACTCAAAGAAAACATAAGAACAGTAACTAAGTTTGATCTTCAATACAAGACTAGTCTAAACCAATGAAATGCGATGGTAATTATACCCAAATATCATTCTATTCAGCACAGAAGCCCTTCTCAAGTTCATCAAAGTGAAAAAATAACGCAGCACCAGCTTAATAGAGTTGGTGAAACAGAATCATTCTACTAAAAACAGCAGGTAAATTACAATCAGCGACCCGCCTTTTAACAACTAATGACAAGAATACACAAAAACTTCTCACAGAAAGTGTTTCTTTTTATCAAAATCTAGAAAGGTAAAATTATTGGAAGCGGAAACCCTAGAAAGCGCATGCAGTGGTTTCAAAGGGAAGGAACTGATCTGAGAAAATCTCCTTTCGTTTTATTTGGGTGCAGGAGTGCCGAGGAGGCTGGCCTGTTGGAGCTCAAGTTCGTTGAGCTGCTGCTCACGGTCCATCTCCACGATGAGAGGGACAACGAGGACCAGGAAGGTGGTGCCGGCGATCCAGGCCGCCTTGCCGGTGCTCCGGAGGAGCTTCTTCGCCACAAAGGCGGCATCCCCGGCGGCCTCCTTACCACGGACGACGATGGAGGAACGCGAGATCTTGGCGAGTACGGAGCTGGAATCGCTGGGCCTGTCAGGAAGCGATACTCCACCTCTTTTGCCTTGGGACGCCATAAAAAAGGGAAATGGAAGAATTAGGGTTTCAAATTTGTTCTCACACCCTAATTTTCTGAAGCACTCCTTGGTCACTACAATTTCTTCTCCTTATACCCTTCTTATACCCTGGTTGTAGTACCTACCTATATATGTGTCATTGCTATTCTAAAATATCTATATACTATTTAAATTTATTTTTAGTGTCTTTTTTTTTATAATATCGTATCTATATTTTTGTTGTTATAATAACAAAATAATTTTAGTGACAACATATCTTTCATTTTAATTGGGAAAAAAAATGTGTATCAATAAATTTACAACACAAGAAAACGTGTTTAGAATAAAAAAGTGAATAAGATGTTCTTTTTAAATACTAGTTATTAGACAATTCCTATGCTTTAAGAGGAGTTTTGATAATTTAAAAGAATAATTTTTAAACATAACATAAAGTATAATCAAATTTATAGCAACTAATTTCAAAGTTTTATAATACTTATAAATGAATAAACATATCTTACCGTGGAGACAAGAATGGTGTATTAGTAAATATGACTTAAAAGTATTAAAATTATTGGTGGCAATAGACCAAGATTGGGTCAGCCCATTTAAGCTTATCCCATACTTAATTTGTTTCGTATTAAAAATATTGGTTTTTTTTGTTCTGTGTTTCTAAATTTTTTTTTCCACCCTTAAACAATTTTTAATTTTCAAAAGTATCCCTTAACTATTAGATCAATAGTAAATTTTTAAAAATTTAAAACTCATCATTTCTCTCTTATTTAATGAAAGCTAACTCCCACACCCACATTTCACCCTAACCCTAACCGTGCAACACAATCAAACTCTCTCCCCCAACCTTTACCAAGCTGACATCTTCTCTTTCTCTTCTCTTCACATTCTCCTTCATTGTGCTCCCAGTGTTGCTCTTTCTACTCCTCTCCTCTACCCTCATTCACATTCATAGGTAATCTCCTCTCCTTGTTAATTATTTTTAACGATTTACGATAGGATAGAGTAGAGTAGAGTCTTCTGATTTTGTGAAATCATGAATAAAAAAAATCGAAAGCCATAGATCCAGAAAACGCGAACTCGAAAGTCACCACTAGAAGTCGACTTCCGAAAGAGAGGAACACATTCCAGAAGTCAACTTCTAATTAAGAACTCGACTTCCGGTGAAGGAACCCACGTCTCGACATCCGAATGGATTTTCATGTTGAGAAGTGGCTACAGGATGTCAACTTCCGGTGGAGGTAGCTTTCAGATGTCGACATCCGGTGACTAGTTTTGACTTCTGTAAATGGAGTTCTAGTTATGGATGGTACCAGATGTGTGGACTTCCGGTAAATACTGATTACGGAAGTCGACTTCCGATTCTTTGAATTATTATTATTTTTTAGTTTTATTATTTTTAAGATTTATGAAATATTTTATTTTTATTTTTATTTTAGTTGTTATGTTATTTATTTTCTTACTATGTTATGTTGCAATTTTTAATATTAATTTTAATATATTTTAAAGATTTTATGCAATTTTTTTTACTAGGACCAAGGGAACATGAAGTTGGTGTCCCATGGTAAGAAATTAAAAAGATTCAGAGTGTGTCATAAGGTTGTTGAGCCATTTGTCCAAAATTCTGGTTTAATGCTTGATAATTGTAAAAATAAGTAAAATCTCCATTTGAAATTGACACTTATCATGTATCAAATGGTTCTATTTATATTAAACAAACATGCTTAGCTTAAGATACAGTAATGATATAGTGAGAATTAGAGTTTTATTAATTATAATGATATTTTGTTGTTTTGCAGTGATTATAAGAGAAAATAACATGTATGCATTTGAGCCACGGTCACTAGTGTTGAGCCATGGAAGTAGAAAAGACAAGACAACATATTTTGACTTTCTGGCTAGCATAAATGGAGTTGAGCCTCATGAGGAAACCTTCTTTGCAAGGAAATCTAAAGTACAAATTCATAAGGCTGAGCAGCTAAGAAAACCCTCCCAAGAGGGAAAGGTCAAGTGTTAAGCACTAGGACAATGGGTTAAGCTGTGAAGGAAACCCATTTGTGAAGAAACCCTTGTGGTTGAGCACCAAAAGTTGGGTTGAGAACCGCCCAAAAATTCTTATAAATAAATACCTCATGTCTTCATTCTAGACATTGAGTGGAATGTAGAAATGTAACAGTAAGGGAGAATGGGTGTGTGAGGCTCGAGTGAAATGCTTTTAGTGTAAATTTTATGTGTAGATGTTGCTGGAATTGCATTATAATATTCTATGAGTAGTTGAACTCCCTCGTGTCCAGGTTTGATGTAATCAATTATGATTCTATACAGTTCTACGTCTTGGGTATTTATCTTTGCTTTCATTCAATTGTTTGTGGTTTGATTTATGCTTAATGATGACTTGATCACTCATTTTATTTCACTGGTTTGGATCAAGTTGGAAGACTAGTCTCAACTTGTGTGGATGAATTGACAACTAATCCTATTTCACTGGTTTGGATTAAGTTGAAAGGCTGATCTCAAACTGAGGTCCAATCGAACCTCCATACATGTACTAGATTCTTTATTGGATGATAGAGTGGATGTTGGATGAAAGAGTCTTGCACATTAAAGCAAGGATTTGTTCTATCAAGAGTTGAGGAATCACACTTGGTTTGAAGTCCTTAAGTTCTAGTGATTCAGGGATGAACCTAGATCTACATAGAAAGAGTAGTACAGGACATTGAATGATTTGCATAGTAAGTAAACAAGATGGAAATGGTGTAGTAGAATAAGATGAAATCAAATCAAATCATAGCCCCTACTCCACTCAATCTAATTACTACTATCTATTTTTACATGCACTCTCTATCCAAATCAAAAAACCTAAAATCTAACTATCAATATACTTGTTAAATCTATGTAGATACGACACTTGTTGATACTACTATGAACATGTGCACTAGTTGGGAAATGATTGTTGAGAAACACTTGTTCGTCCTCCTCCATTTACCTATAGTGGGACAATGTTGTCCAAACGAACCACTAGAGTTCGAAACTGCTTTGGAGAGTGTCACTGATCTTTTAGGCATTGATCGTACGAGGACATCATCCGAGCTCAGGCAATGTCGTGGTCCCTAACTGAGTGGGTTGATAGGCATGTACACTTGGTGTTGTGAGAACCAACATTGGGAGTTTGCGACACAGACGTATATGTTGCATCTTATTGGATGCACCATTTTTGTGGATAAGAGTGCTACCTACATCAGTGTGAGGTTTTCGTAGGGAGCTACTACACTTGCACATCTTTATGAGTAGCTTGGTGATGCGAGCCTTGCACACACGAGACAATTAGTTGGATATTTGACTCTTTTACCAGTACAAAAATATCTTTAGGTTTTTTCATGTTTATTGGTTGATAATTGACATATATTTGAACTTTTTTTGTAAAGTTGGATATATGAGCACTTCCCAGGATTGGGAAGGAAGCAATTACTGGGACTTTATGATGAGCAAAGACCTAGGGCGACACATTTTTTAACTTTTAGGCTGAATTGTAATTTGCATGAGGTCAGGGCATAAGTGGTTGCACTGACATATGATGCGATCGTGTGGAACCTGTATGCATCACATCAGGTTACTCGTCCCCTTATCACCATTTCACTTTTCTCTAGCTTCATGCGGGTGGGTGAAATTGCTCACCGTCATTTGCATGAATGTGTATTGCGCCAATTTTGGTTTCTGCAGCCCGTCCTGAGGTCTCCACTAGTTGTTCCTGATGTCGACAAGACAACCATTGATGCTCGATGGATACGCTTTTTTGATCATGTCTTAATAGGTGTCATTCGAACGTTGTCTTCTAATGCATGTGTGGACAAATACTTGTACTGGTTTAAACGGGTATCCCATCCGTATGTCATTCAGGGTGGTTAGGATGATCGACCAAGTCTAGTTCCCTATCTTTGGTGACATCTACCAGATGATCTTCCATTACAGAGCATATCAACAAAGTCATCATTTGATTTATTATTAAGTAAATAAATAACTATATTTGACTATACGTAATGCTTTTAAGTTACTTGATTTGTTGTTGTCATTATAGGGTGCTATTAGACGCATGATGCCCGTCTTATAAAGGATGATAGACTATTGCGATGTCAGTAAGGCCACAGTAGCATGGGATCGGACCAACAAAGCATTGGAGATAGGTCACCAGGATCTGAAGAATATGCCCACACTAGTAGAGGAGGTTGCAATGTGCACGACATGCGATCATCTAGTTATGGATAAGAGGCGTTTTATTTATTGTTGCATTCATATTGTTTTGTTTTCATCACAAGTAGTACCTAATTACTGAAGAACTTTTTTTACTTTGTGGTGGATAACTAGTTATTTTTTACTCGTATTATGTGTTTGAAATTATTTGCATTACAATTATTGGCATTGTTGACTAAATGTTAATCACACTAAGGCCAAAATAGTTTCGTCCCTTGGCCAAAGGAGTTGGTATTTTATAAATATGCATAATAATTACAAGTAATTTTTATTCTCCATAAGAGAATATTTAATTTACAAAATGATAAACATAAACAAAAAAAAAATGATATTCTCCATAACAGGACATGCAATTTCAAGTAACTTCTGTTGATTGTAAGTTTTCCTACAATGTCCACTTTAGTGAAAAGATTGAACACCAGATCAGTTTCCTTGTCAATGCATAACTTTGCTTGGGATTCATTTGATGAAATATTTGAAAAGCTTAATCTAGTCCACATTATATGAAGAACAGTCAGAGGAATCACCCCATGCACATATTGTGCTAATTCACAAGCACATGGTAGATCATGTGTTGCTTTCAAGACGCACCCACAACTCCCACTGTCAAATCCTATATGCTTTACTCGCTCAACCTCATCAGCACTGAGTCTTAAAGCATGTCTTAATACATATCCTGATGAAGGATTGACCACACAAGGACCCATGGAAGCTCCCCCAAGAAGAGTTACAAGAAGCATGACTAAAGGAGAGACTCCTACTCCTTCATCACTTTCTTTATTTTCTACCTTGTTACTGTGATTTCTCTAAATTGACTTAGTTGACTTGATTTTGGTTAACTTGTTGACCTTTGACTAGGATTGACTTGTTGACCAAAGTTTACTTGACTTAAACCATGTTAAACCATGTTTATTTGTTTTGTAGGGAAATGAAGAGAAGGAAAGCATGCTAAGTGTCGCAACATAATTGATGAATATGCATGATGTGGAGCTTAGGTGGAGGAGAGAGGAAAGCAAAAAGAGAAAGCATAAAGCAAAAGGGAGCTTTGTACCTTTGTCTCCTTTGTCCTAAAGCTCCTTTTGGCTTTATTAGGAGACCACTGTGTATTCTTTTATGGGTTGGCCGAGAATCCTCATGGGAAAGCACACCATTATCTCATTTTGTGCTACTTTGTATATGTTGCTAGAAATTAAGGTTTCCAAGATTTTCTAGTTAGTCCCTTTACATCTTTTGTTATTTGCCCAAAGACTATCTATTTAAGGGGTGCTCTATCACATGTAAAAGGATTGAACATTTTGAAGTAAAATCACTCTTGTGTATCAACAATATCCGTGAGCTTTTCTTCCCCAAGGAGTAGAGTCTTCACTTGCCTTATCTTGCCTATGTAAGTTGATGAAGGATTGACCCCAACCAAGGATGGAGGCAAATGCTTAAGAAGACTAAGCATGTTTAGAAAGGAAGTTCACTAATCCTTCATCCCTTTCATTTGTGTTTGCTATTTTTGATTCCATAAGTTGACTTAGTTGAATCAACTTTAGCTGACTTGTTGACCTTTGACTAGGTTTGACTTGTTGACTATAGTTGACTTGACTTAAGCCAACATGCTAATCTATGTTTATTTGCTTTGTAGGTTAATTAGGAGTAAGAAAGCAATGCTAGGTGGCGCATGGTGATTGGGGAGCATAAATGATGTGGAGGAGAGAGTAAAGCAAAGGCATAAAACATAAAGAAAAAGGCATAAAGCAAGTGTACCTATGTACCTTTGGTCTCCTTTGTTTTTAGCACACTATGGCCAATTTTGGAGACATATGAGACACATTCTTTGTCTCCTTTTGTGCTAGAACGAAATTAGCCTTGCACACACCATAGTTAGCTCTTTTGTCTCTCATTTTTGTAACCTTATTTGACCTAGTTTCTAGAAGCTAGGGTTAGGTTTTTGTAGAGACATCCTTAGGTATCTTTTATTTGCTTAGAGGCCCCTAAACTCTTCTATATAAGGGGTGCTCCTAGACATGTAAAAGGGTTGAACATTTTGAAGTAAAAACACTCTTGTGTCTCAACCATTTGTGAGAGTTTCCTCCCTTGGGAGTGAAACTTTTAAGCCTTATCTTGCATAGCAAGTGCCGACACACATCCACTCATCTTCAAGGTTGTCATGGCTTCTAGCCTAGCCTTGTAGTGGCGTGCTTCTCACATTTTTACCATTTCTTTCCTTTCCATTTTATGTTTTCTTCTTCCTTTAATTGTTCTTGGTTTTCTATGGTTTATGTGCTTTCCATTTCCTTGTCATTTTGAATCAATCCATCATCTTCTTCTCTTGAGCTTTGTGAAAGGAACCTTCACATCTAGATAGCTTGCTATCTTAATGTCCAGTGGGAATTTTCAAAAAGCTTTCTTAAACAACTTCACCATATTCATAATCTTAAAAGAAATCAACATAATCCTTCATCATTTGGTATCTAGAGCCTAGGTTATCTTGAATATGGTGTTTTTCATGTGCTAACCTTGTCTTGTTGTAGCTATCTTGGTATGGTTCAAATCCACTTCCATGACACACAAAAACAGTGTTGGCAGAAAACTTGACGATTTTAAAACATTAAACTGCACCAGCTCAGCGGTCCAAAAATTACGTTTTTGGTGTCAAAAGAAAGCTCTGTGAGTCTAGTTTCCAGAAAAAAAAGAACCAACGCATTTGGAGTTCTGTGGAGAAAGTTATGATCAAATTAGTGAGAATAGGTCAGATCTGCCAAGAATACGTGAATCAGCGTTTTCAAGTTTTGTTGTGGTAGTTTGGCTACGGTTTTTGCACCTCTTGAAGCTCCTAAATGTGGTTGGATAACATGTCTTTGGATGCTTAGTCTTTGAGCCTCAAATCCATGAGTTTAAATGCATGATAGCTACATGTTTGTGTCTTGTATATGTCATGTTGAGTCTTTAAATGTGTCTAACTTTTGCTTGAGTCATATGTCATATGTTAGCTTGAAGTTTTCTTATTCTTGTTTTTCGAAGTATTTGAATCTTGCTTTCACTTTATGTCTTGCTTGATGTATGCTCCATGAAATTGATTTTGGCCTAAAACTTGAGGAACTAAGTGTTCAAGCCACCTAAAACTCTTTCTCACCATTTTATGAAACTAGTTGTGAAAAGAAGAAATTTTTTGCACCAAATATTGTCTAAAAACCAAGAGCAATCTTGCTCATTGGTGAAGTAAAAGTGTGTTTTTCACTAAGTGTTATGCTACTATTTTCATGCTTGAGAAGTGGGTGATATTGGCAAATTAGTTCCATGCTTTAACCTGGTTATGATCTTTCTTGGTGTATGCATGATTTAAGACTTGAAGATGCTTGTCAAGTGCTTTCCATAGAGTCTTTAAAATGTGTTTTTCTTGTTTTAGTCTTGTTAAAAGTTTTGTCTCAAACTTTTCTTCTTTAGAGTTTAGCTTTCCTTGTTTTTGTGCTTTTCTTGCTTGTCACTAGGTGTTCTGTGTTTTGTGTTAGTAGTTTTCTTTTCTTGAAACTCTTGGGATGTTGTGGCCGAATCACTTGTCTTGCATTTGAAAGGTTTTGAACAAGTTTTTAAAAGTGTTTGCTTCACTCCTTTGGAGGAGCTTTGAGTGTAGCCTTGCCTTATTACTTTGGGAGAGTGATCTAAACACTTGGGTTACATTTTGGGTTGGAATTGGTCTCGGTTTTCATGTTGTCTAACCCCTAATTCGTTTATTTTGTCTTGGCTTTGAGTGTTTTGTTGTAGGAATCATGGCAAGTTCATCAAATGCACCTACTCCAAACAAAAACAATACATTGATGAGATTACTTCGGGATTTGGAGTTCTCTAGGAAGGAGTCCTTTGAACAATTGAGAAAAGAAAAGGAGCAAAGTGACCTAAGAATCGAAGAGCACATTCAAAGGCTTGAAGCTAAAGAGTAAGAAAGAGAGGCTAGGAAAAGAGGGCATTCTAGGCGCAACCCATCAAAAGAGAAGCAAACTCCAAAGATTCCTAAGTTCTATGGTGGAAGTGATCCCAAAATCTTCCTTGATTGGGAAGCTAAAGTTGATCAAATTTTCAATGAAAATCATGTAAAGGATCAAGCACAAGTTGATCTAGTAGTTTTAGGATTTTTGGAGTATGCCAATACTTGGTGGCATAAAGTTTGTAAGAATTATGACCAAGGGTCACCCGCGGCTTCTTGGATGGACATTAAATCTCTTATGCGCGCTAGATTTGTTCCTCCCTCCTATAGGAAGGAACTTCTTTTGAAGCTCCAAAGGCTTCACCAAGGTTCTATGAGTGTGAGTGAGTACTTTAAAGAATTAGAGTCTCAAATGCGTAGGGTTAAAATAAAAGAAACTAACAAAGAGAAAATAAAAAGATTTGTGAGTGGTCTTAGAAGAGACATACAAGACCAAGTAGAGTTGTATGAGTACTCCACTCTTGAAAATGTTTTCACACTTGCCCTTGGGATTGAAATTCAATTGAAAAGAAAAAGAAGGGCAAGGAAGAGTTACTCATCCAACCACTACTTTAGTCACTCATGGAAGGGAAAGGATAAAAAGAAACATGATAAGTTCCCTTCTAACTCTCATCAAGAACCACCAAGTAAAAGTAAGTCACCAAGTGATCACATTCACCATTCCACTTCTCAAAGATCAAGTTCCATTAAATGTTTTAAATGTTTGGGTTATAATCACATTGCTTTAAATTGCCCAACCAAAAGGACCATGATCTTAAAGAAGAGTAATGATGTTGAAAGTGAACATTCATCTCCCCATTCTCTTTCAAAAGAATCTTCTTCCTCTTGTAAAACTAAATTTTTTAAGAAAGACCCTATGTTATTAAGGCGCATGATAGGTCAAGATCAAAGTGAACTTGAGCCAACTCAAAGAGAAAACATTTTTCAATCTAGATGCAAAATTAACAAATGGGTTTGCTATCTAATTATTGATGGAGGAAGTAGTACCAATGTAGCTAGCACAAGGTTGGTGGAAAAGCTTTGCTTAGAGACCATTCCTCATGCTAAGCCCTACAAGCTTGCTTGGATAAGTAAAGAGGGAGAAATAGATGTCAATAAACAAGTCCTAATTAACTTCTCTATAGGAAGCTACAAAGATGAGGTGCTATGTGATGTTGTTCCCATGGAAGTCACACATATCTTACTAGGTAGGCCATGGCAATTTGATAAACAAACTTTACATGATGGCCATACCAACCAATACATTTTCTTCAAAAATGGGAAAAAGGAAACTTTACTACCTCTATCACCTCAAGAAGTTAATAAGGATAGAAATATAATAAGAAAAGATAAAGAAGAAAAAGAAAAGGGGCAAGCTTTCACCAAGGTGTTACTTGCCTACAAAAAAATTATTCCAAAGCAAGATGTACATCACCCTTCCTTCTCTTCCCAAGACAAAAAGGAAGGCCCAAAGCACAAGCAAGAGAGGAAGAATAGTCTAGAAAATAAAGATGGCCTAACCAAAGCTAGGGGTAATACCCTTAGAAAGGATGAAACAAGAGCTCATAAAAGGGAGGCGCAAATCCTCCCCCAAATCAAGTCAAGCTCCATCTACAAAGGCTTAAAGAATTTGTGGTCAAATTCTCTCAAAGGAGGGGAGGATGATGAAGGATTGACCCCAACCAAGGATGGAGGCAAATGCTTAAGAAGACTAAGCATGTTTAGAAAGGAAGTTCACTAATCCTTCATCCCTTTCATTTGTGTTTGCTATTTTTGATTCCATAAGTTGACTTAGTTGAATCAACTTTAGCTGACTTGTTGACCTTTGACTAGGTTTGACTTGTTGACTATAGTTGACTTGACTTAAGCCAACATGCTAATCTATGTTTATTTGCTTTGTAGGTTAATTAGGAGTAAGAAAGCAATGCTAGGTGGCGCATGGTGATTGGGGAGCATAAATGATGTGGAGGAGAGAGTAAAGCAAAGGCATAAAGCATAAAGAAAAAGACATAAAGCAAGTGTACCTATGTACCTTTGGTCTCCTTTGTTTTTAGCACACTATGGCCAATTTTGGAGACATATGAGACACATTCTTTGTCTCCTTTTGTGCTAGAACGAAATTAGCCTTGCACACACCATAGTTAGCTCTTTTGTCTCTCATTTTTGTAACCTTATTTGACCTAGTTTCTAGAAGTTAGGGTTAGGTTTTTGTAGAGACATCCTTAGGTATCTTTTATTTGCTTAGAGGCCCCTAAACTCTTCTATATAAGGGGTGCTCCTAGACATGTAAAAGGGTTGAACATTTTGAAGTAAAAACACTCTTGTGTCTCAACCATTTGTGAGAGTTTCCTCCCTTGGGAGTGAAACTTTTAAGCCTTATCTTGCATAGCAAGTGGCGGCACACATCCACTCATCTTCAAGGTTGCCATGGCTTCTAGCCTAGCCTTGTAGTGGCGTGCTTCTCACATTTTTACCATTTCTTTCCTTTCCATTTTATGTTTTCTTCTTCCTTTAATTGTTCTTGGTTTTCTATGGTTTATGTGCTTTCCATTTCCTTGTCATTTTGAATCAATCCATCATCTTTTTCTCTTGAGCTTTGTGAAAGGAACCTTCACATCTAGATAGCTTGCTATCTTAATGTCCAGTGGGAATTTTCAAAAAGCTTTCTTAAACAGCTTCACCATATTCATAATCTTAAAAGAAATCAACATAATCCTTCATCATAAGTGGCGGCATAACATCACTCATCTCTAGAGTTGGATTGGTTGTGCCCCCTCTAAGAGTGGCGTGCCTCACTTTCATCTTCATTATCTATCTTTTATACTTTTCTTTTGTTCTTCTTTACTTCTATTCCTTTTACATTTTATGTTATCATCCTTGTTATGATTTGTAACTCAATACATCTTCTTCTTCCTCTAGAATCCTTAGAAGTGAACCTTCAAATCTAGATAACTTATTATCTTAATGTCCAGTGGGAATCTTCTTTGGGTTTTCTTAAATAACTTCTCACCATATTTGAAAAGTTAAAAAGAAACAAGATAGAAAATAAAGAAATTGATGAAGGAGTAAGATTCTACCCTCTAGTCATGCCTCTTCTAACTCTTCTTCGGGGAGCTTCAATGGGTCTTTCTATGGCCAATCCTTTATCATCTCCAACCAATCTTTTATACATGCTTCCCTTATGCATGTCACTGATCACATTTATACTTTTTTTTCAAAAGATGTCTTGATTTCATTATGTTACAGGATGATAACATTATGAATTGCATCACGACACGAGCATAAGTCTCCAATATTGCATCATAAAACTTTCTTGAGGCTTTAGTGAGCAGACTCAACCCTATTACAATTAAGATAAACAATATCATAACTCGACTAACAAAAAATAACTAATGGAAAGTGATGAAGGATTGACCACTCAAGAAACCATGGAGACTCCCTAAGGAGAATTACTAGAAGCATGACTAAAGGGGAGGATCATTCTTCTATGTCTCTTTCTTTATTTTCCATCTTAATTTTACGATTTCCCTAAGTTGGTTTAGTTGACTTAATTTTGGTTGACTTGTTGACCTTTGACTACGGTTGACTCATTGACCAAAATTAATTAAACTCAAGCCAACATGCTTATCATTGTTTAAGGTGTTTTGTAGGTTAATTTTTGTAGTGAAAAGCGTGAGAGGTGGCACATGATGATTGAAGGGCATGGATGATGTGGAAGAGAGAGTAAAGCAAAAGCAAAAAAAGCATAAAGCAAAAGTAGACATTGTACCTTTTGTCTCTTTTGTTCTTTATGCTCCTTTGCTTGATTTGGAGGTTACTTTTATCCCTTTCTCCACCCATGGTCGAGAATCCACATGGGGAGACATACCACCAAGCCATTTTGTGCCAAGCTTGAAGATGCTTCTAGAATTAGGGTTTCTCTCACTTTTCTAGTTAGCCCCTTACAAATTTTGTATTTTGCTTAGAGAGCCCTAAGACTATCTATTTAAGGGGAGCTCTACCAAGTATAAAAGGGTTGAACATTTTGAATCAAAAACACTCTTGTTTCAACCATTATTTTTTGTGAGCTAGCCCTCCTTCTAGGAGTGGAAGAACTCTTTGCCTTATCTTGCTTATGCAAGTGGTGACACTACATCACTCATCTCTAGAGCTTGGTTTGGCTTTGGCCCCTCTAAGAGTGGCGTGCTCCACTTCCATAATCATCACTCTCTTCCTTTCCATTTTGCTTTGTTCTTCTTAATTTCATTGCATTTCTGTTCAGTTTTCTATTCTTATATTTTCGTTTTAAAGTTACAATCCATCTCCTTCTTCCTTTGAACTTTTGGAAAGGAACCTTCACATCTAGATAGCTTGCTATCTTAATGTCCAGTGGAGATTTCCTTGAGTTTTCTTAAGCAACTCATCACCATATTCAATAATCTTAAAAAGGAAACAAGATAATCCTTCATCAGAACTGACATTGAAACATACCTGTTTGATGTTGTGTTTCCTAAACGCATAACTCGATTTGTCATGCCTTTAAAAGAATTTTTTATATGGAATGATCCAACTTTCATTGACATATTCATAGAATAAAGGCCATGAAATACCAATGTGACAAAGGCACTCAACACAATCCATGAAGGTGGACTCATGTTCACAATACATTACATTTTTCCATGTTTCCATCACAACATCCCATGCCTGAACATAATTGACTAGCATTTTGCACTTCGCTTGGACATTTTTCTAAATGTGAAATTGACATAGGAAATGATAACATTCAGGAAATACAGTCGCAATAACATTCATCAAAGCAAGATCTCTATCGTTCACAATTACTTCTGGACCACCCTTAGATGTCATCAATAATCCTTTAAGCCTTTCTAAAGCCCAAGTAAAATTATTTTGTCGTTCACTAGATAAGAATGCAAACCCAACAGAGAAAGTCAACCCTGTAGATGTCACCCCAACTATCTCAAGTAATGGAAATCGATATTTGTTGGTTCTATAGGTTGTATCCATAAAGAAAACAATATTAAATACATTCAACAATTTTACGGAATGAGGATGTGTCTAAAACAGGTGACTAACCACCTCAGATTCGTCTTGACATATACTCTAGTGGATGTAATTATCACGTTCTAACAACATCATCAAGTATTGTAATTCAGTTCTCAAACCTCTCAACGATCATTTATAAGCGTACCTTGCATTATATACTTGCTTTACCATTGTGACATTACACTAATTATTTTCTTTGAGAGTGAGCAGAATATTTGCAAGCTTAACTTGACTCTTAGTTAAATCAACAAGCAAGGATTGATAAGTGGATTTTAACCTCCTAGCAAATGAGTGACCAACTAAAGTTTGTGACAAATCATGATAATGATATCCACACATTACCTTCAACACCCAACTATCTCCATTAGAAATTGGTTTGCCTCTCAGTTTAAATGGACATTCGCATATTCTTTTGTCGAAAACACTAGGTTGAACATCAAATTTGTACTTCCTATACTTACCACCCATTTCACAACCTAATAATACATATGTTTTCCTCCCAAGTTGACCATTAGCTTTGTTAGATCTTATAATGACAACAAAACCAAGAACAAAAGTTATCCCTTGAACCCATTGAATCAACTCATCTTGTGTGGGAAATATCTACTTAGTCGTAAAATTAACTGTATAATCTCCCTCGCACATCTAGTTTATAAAAGAAGAGAAATCTGAGACAAAACTATAATCTACTTATGATTCCGTAAAAGTTAAAGGGAGATCTTCCATCCTAAATAACTCTCACCACCTACAACCTAACATTGGTATTCAATATCGAGTTTTTGCAATAATAATAAATAATAAATAAAAATAAAAAAATGCATACAACAATCAAATAAATATAAAACATAAATAAACAACTCATATATATTTTAGGATTGGAGGTACATCATCGATCCAACTACATTTTTTTAAAATCAACAATGTACATTCAAGATTTAATCAAATTGGCAAGTTTTGATGAAACATCTTCAGTTGATACTCATGTGGAAGTAAATGTTAAATACAAGAAGGATGAAGGAGATCTTTTCCCTGATCCCACTCACTATCAATGTTTGGTAGCAAGCCTTATCTACCTAACAACTACTAGACCTGACATTTCATATGTTGTTCATCAAGTTAGCCAATTTATGTCGTCTCCTCAACATATTTATTTTGCTATTGCTCATCACAATATTTGTTATCTTATAAGATCACCTACATGTGGGTTATTCTTTCCCAAAGATTTCCCTTTACAACTTATGGCATTTAGCGATGTTGATTGGGTAGGATGCCCGGATACACGAAGGTCTATTATAAGTTGGTGTTTTTTGGTAGTGTCTTAATTTCTTGAAAATGTAAGACGCAAGATCGTGTTCCTAAATGTTCTATTGAGGCTGAATATCGTCAATGTCGTATACTACTGCTAAGGTTGTGTGGTTACGTCGTCTTTTATAGCAGCTTAGTTTTTCACAATCTTATCTTACACCTCTTCATGCTGATAATATAAGTGTTATTCGGATTGCTGGAAATCCCGTGTTTCATGAATGTACCAAGCATGTTGAACTGGATTGTCATTATATCCGGGAAGCCTTAAACAACAATGTCATTTCTCTCCCTTACATCTCCACTTACAAGCATCAATTTGAGGGGGGCTGTTAATGTGTATAAATGTATTTACTTAGGAATCCCGATAATTGTTCCTGGGATATCTTTTATAATCCTTCTCTTTATTGTATGTCTCCTTCTATCTCTCGTATTGTTTTAAAATATATGCTATGAAGCTTATTTAAGAAAGGGGAGCTGAAGAATGCAAAGGCAAGCTTCAGGCTCTTCTAAACACAAAAATCGTGTCATATAGTATGCTCTATTTTGTCTTGATAGTCTGACAATAAGTTGTGAATATAAAAACATGTGTACCTCTCTTCAACTAGCTTACCCTTGCACTTGTTAGTTGTTGTGTTTTGTCTCTTCCTTTTGTGATGATCACCTATTCGGTGGGAGCAGATGAAGTTCTGGGCTTCGAAGCACCTTTGGAGGATAAGGAGATATCAGTTGGAGTAGTGGAAGGTATTAGTTAGAGTAGATGAAGTTTTGGTTAATTTTTGTATAGAGCTTTTTGGTTTTGTTTGAGTGTATAAATGATATATTTTTATAGTCCTATCTTTTATAAGATTGTCTTATTATATTTTATACACTAGATTACCTGTTTTGAAAATTATGACGAAGCATCCTATTTTATTAGTTTTAAGATGCTAAAATGGATGTTACATTTATGATATTAGATTCGTTTGTCCATAAGATGACCTGAGGGTTGTGGGTTTATCATGTCCTGCTTGTTTAAGAGCTCAAGTTTAGCAGAGTTTGTTTAAGAAACTGGAGTATTAAGAACAGAAAATGTCTTCATAAAGTGATAGGGGTGCACACTCATAACTATATTAGAGATAGTTTTCATTTCTTAATTCTAAAGGTGTGGGGAAAAAAGAGTGATAGACAACAAATAGTTGACATAGTAAGTAAGAAAAAGTTAGTTTTGTTGGGGTAGAGTGAGATTTGTAGTCTGAGTTTTGTGTTTTATACCTTTTCTTGTCATGATTACACCTATGTGGTTTGTGTTCAGTGTCTATAGTAGTAGAGGAACGCAAATTTAAGGTCAACTTGACCTGCTTACCTTTACTAGGGTTGGGTAAGGCTTTTGAGACAATCTATTGCCCCAAAGATATGAAGTTATAATAGGTTGTATTCCAGTGGATGAGGAAAGATAAGTTGGTTTAGTAAGCTAAGAAATGATGTTAGAATTTAGGAGTAATACTTTGAACTAAGGGAGCTCCAAGAATAGGTACTTGGGATCAGATGCCATAACTTTACAAGAGGAGTTGAATTCAAAGGTTAGAATAAAGGAATAGTTATCAGCGCGCGCTTGTGTAGCAAGGTTTGAGAAATGAGGTTGATTGATTCTACATCTCGATGGTACTTGAGGATTGAGGTGGAAAGTTATGGAGGATTTGAGGGTAAAGCTAAGAAGGGTAGAGACTATGAAGTGTTTAAGAAAAGCAAATCTTTAGTGGGAGGTTAAGATGAGGCACAACTTTGAGGATCAATCAAGCAAAATGGTGTTTTTTTAGTGGGGAAAAGAGTTTATTGATGATAAGGAAGTACAACATGGTTTTTATATCAGATGATCAACATCAGTAGGAAGTAGTTGGATCTTCTCAACAATAGTAGCAATCCAAGTCAGTAGTTAAAGGATGTTCTTAGTAAGGTGGTTCACACAAGAGAAAGGTTTGACCATGGACATGAGGTAGAGGGTTTCACATACCAGAAGGAGAGGCACATCTTTAAGTTTGTTCTTGTGGGGAAAGGCAAGTTAGTAATGTCAGAGCACAATGAAAGAGGAAAGGAAAAGAAAAGTTTTGTGTAGCTGAAAGGGTGCTTGCGATAATTGGTGCTAAAGTGGTGAGCATGATTGATTTAATTCAAAGATACAATTACAAAGGTAGTGCTTGGACTAAGGGTTTTGGTTTCGCTAGGAGTCATATACCTTTGGTGTCACCAGTATGGTAAATGAGTCATGGTAGCTTGCAAGAGGGAGTTGGAGTTGAGTTGGTGGTTTTGCTACAATTGCAGCCAAATGAAGATTGCTCGAGTGTATGGTATATCTAGTGGTGATCAAAGGATTCAAATTCAAAGGCAATCTAAATTGTTTCCTTTGCAAGGTTGAGACGTACTATGTTGTTAGTTGAATATTAAATGCAATATTAAAAGTTGTTGGTAGTATATTAAATGTATTATTAGAAGTTATTAGAAGTTATTAGAAGCTCTTAGAAGATTCTAGAGATCTCTTGTAATTATTACTTTAAGGTTTGAGATCTCTATAAATAGAGAACATAATGTACTGTTTTAAGTGAATTAACAAAACAGTAAAATCCTCTTTCTTTCAGATTATTCCTTTCAAGTTCGTATCAGAGCTCCCGATCCAGGGAGCCCTGCTTCCGCATTTCTTCTTTTCCGTCTTAGTTACGGTTCTCTTTAGTGTTGTCCGAAGTGCAGCCATTTCTTTTAATTATTAGGCTGCTTGAGGTGCCCCAAGTTGTGATTTTGTCATTGTTGCTACTGCATCACCATTGTCGTCATCACTAATGTCGTTGTCGTTGCTGCATCACTGCTGTTGTCGCTGCTGCATCCTCTGCTGCATCATTGTTGTCGTTGTTGCTGCTGCATCACTACTGCTTTTGCATCACTATTGTTGTCGTTGCTGCATCGTTGCTGCTGTCTCGTTGTTGTTGTCGATGTTCCATCACAGCTGATGTCGTTGTTCCATCACAGTTGTTGTCGCATTACTGCCATCATTGTTGTTGTCACGCTGTTGCATTGTTGTCACTTTCTATCTTACCTTTCATTTGCCTTTAGGAGAGACCTAAGGAATTCCTATTATTTATTTTTTTGGCATGGCAACTCCCCTAAGCAATGTCGATCTTTCACAATTGTCGATTGACAACCGCCTTAATGGTCGTAATTATCTCCAATGGGCTCAATTTATCAGACGCACACTAAAGGGTACGGGAAGACTCAATCACATTGAAGGAAAGGCCATTTTCCCAGATAATCCCAATTTTCAGATTTAGGATAATGATGACTCACGAATCATTACATGGTTATGGGGATCCATGACTACAGAGATAAGTAAAAATTATATGTTCTACTCTAGTGCTTGCGAAATTTGGGAGGAACTTGCAATTACTTATTCTATGCGATAGGACATCTCTACGTGTTGAGTTAGAAAGCAAGATCTTTGGTTACAGGCAAGGAACTCTCTCTGTTTCAAAATATTATGGAAAGTTAAAGGGTTTGTGGATTGAGTTGGACCAGTATCAAAACTTAAAGCTTGAGAATAGCAAAGAGGCTATCACTCTTGCTCAGTTTGTTGAACGATCTCGAATATTTAAGTTCTTATCAGGATTGAATCCTGAATATGACCCTGTTAGGCTCAAATTCTTGGGAAGGAAAGACTTCCTTCTCTTCTGAAGTCTTCTTCATTGTCTGAGGTGAGGAGGCCTCCACCGAAAGAGCTGCCATGTTTTCCGAAAAGACTTCCAAACCTGGGAATTCAAATCTTGAAAATATTGAACTTAGCTTAAAAGGTAAGGAAGAGCGTTGGTGCTCTCATTGTAAGAAATTTGGTCACACCAAGGACACTTGCTTCAAGCTACATGAAAGGAGAAAGCTTTTAAACGTCTAGCAGAATTAAAAGGACAACCCTCAAGGAAAGCTTATTAGGCTTCTTCAGATTCTGAAAATCTTGACAAGACACCTTCTTCCTCTTCAATTGAGAGAGGAATGCCTACACTACATGCTGAGATTGAACGTCTAAAAACTTTTATGGAGTCAATAAGTAAGCCACCTTCTGGTACTTGCTCTCTAACCATGACTAGTAAGAACTTTAATTCTTCTTTTAATGTTTCTAGAACTTTATGTAAGGACTCTTGGGTTCTTGACTCTGGTGCAACAGACCATATGACCCCTTATTCATCTCTTTTAACGTCATTTGTTACTCTTTCTGATAATCACATTACTATTACCAATGGAACCTATATCCCAATACATGGACGTGGAAATGTTTCTCTTTTTCCATCCCTTAGTCTTAAAGATGTCCTTTATGTTTCAAAACTATCTAATAACCTTATTTCCATTCGAAAGCTTACTCATGACCTAAATTGTTCCATAACCTTCTTTCCCACCCATTGTATTTTTCAAGATCTTGCCACGGGGAAGACAATTGGAGTTGTTAAGGAACATTGAGGGTTGTATTGCTTTAACAACTTGGAAACTAAGAATAGTATCGGTAGACAAACAACTACCTCTTGTCTCCAGTCTTGCAATTCTTTTGAGTCTTCTCAAATTTGGCTTCTCCTCTATCGTCTAGGACATCCGTCCTTTTCTGTTTTAAAGTCTATGTTCCCTTCCTTGTTCACCAAAGAGTTTGTTGAGTCATTTAAATGTGATGTATGTCAAATTGCAAAGGACCATCGTGCCACATATCCTTCTAGTAATACAAAGAGTGTTAACCCTTTTGATTTGGTTCATTTTGATGTTTAAGGGCCTGAATCAAGCTTTAGTATATTTGGTGCTAAATGGTTTGTCACTTTTATTGATGATTGTACTCGAGTTACATGGGTTTTCCTTATGAAAGAAAAATCTGAAGTTTTTAACTTATTTGTTAGATTCTTTCGTATGATAAAAACACAATTTGGAAAGTCAATTAAATGTTTGCGTTCTCATAATGGAAGGGAATATGTAAATCATGACATGTCGAAATTCTTTTCCGAGAATGGTGTTGTTCATGAATTCACATGTGTGGACATACCACAACAAAATGGCATTGCTAAGAGAAAAAATAGACATCTTCTTGAGGTAACACGGGCACTTCTTTTCCAAATGTATGTCCCTAAATCTTATTAGGGAGAGGTTGTCCTTACTGTTGCCTATCTTATAGACTGATTTCCCTCTAGGGTTCTAGATGGTCTGAGTCCCATTGAGTCCATATCTTCCTTCTATCCATTTGTTCCTTTTCTTTCTAGTCTTCATAGTCGTGTGTTTGGACGTGTTGTGTTTGTCCATATTCATAGTCAATTCCGTGGAAAGTGATGAGTACGTATTTTTGCCCTCATTTAATGTTTAATTCTGGGTATTTTATTGAATTTATGTGCCTAAAGAGTGATTTAATTGATAATTTTGATAATTAGGTTGTTTGAGCTTGTGTGATAAAAATGTCTTAAAAAGTGATTTTTAGCTGCATAAATTATTTTTGGATATTTTAACGTTTGTTTATGCAGCTGAAGTTAAGTTTTAAGCTCATTTAGAGGTGTGGAAATAAATTGATTAAAGCTTCATGACACCTTAAAGATAAATCAAAGAATAAGAAATTATCAAAAGCACAAAAATTCAGGCCAAGCATTACATGAAGACGGCAAGAAAAGCTTGAAAAAGTGAAGAAGTTTGGCTAAACCAAGAAGAGAGGAAAGAAAAATTGGACCTTGCGGTTTTCTTTATCTTTATGATAGAAGATAATTTGGGAAAATATATCTTTAGATATTTTATTTGATATTTTTAAATAATTATCTTATTTAATTATATCATAAAATATTAAAAGATAATAACTACCAAATCTTTTTAAATATGACAAGATCTTCTTGAATCTTTTTAGTTCCACAACAAACAAATATATCTTGAAGATATTGGATTATTTAGAAGATAATTTAAGGAAATTGCAAAGGGTTGATTTGGAAAATTAATACAAATATTAATTGGTGATAATTTATCATATATCTTTAAGTAATTAATTAATTTAATTATATTAGATATTGATATTATCAACCAATTATATTTGTCAAATAGTCTATATCTCTCCAAGTATTTTTAAATATTTACATTTATCTTTATTTCAAAAGATATTTGAGAGATTTTAGCAACAGAAAAGCCCAGTCCAATTCCTATATAAAGAGACCAAGGGAGAAGTAGAAAACAAGCTCGGGACTTCGGAGTTTTGGAACCCTTAGGGGTGCCTAATTTCGTTTCCTTTCTCTCTCTTTTCTTCTCTCTATTCTTCTTTTTATTTTGTATTCCATGGAATCAATCTATTTTCTTTTCTATTGTTTTTATTTCTTTTTATCTTTTAAATTTTATTTCTATCTTTGTTTATCTGAATCCCCTATATTTTTTATTTTGTTTGACTAACCGCTTTGTATAGTTTTATAAGAACTAATTTGTTAAAAATCAATTCTGTGTTCGTTGGGAGACGACTTTGGGTTACTTTACCCTTACTATTTTGTTGACTACTTTCTTAACAATACTGAAGTTTTTATAGATAAGTAGTATTAATTTGAACGCGTCAACGACAGCGTTATCAAATTTGGCGCCGTTGCCGGGGAACACGGTTAGAATTTTTATCATTTTAGTTCTTATTTTTATTTTTATTCTTTTGATTTTATTTATTATTCTTATTTTTGTTTTATTTTTATTTTTATTTTTTTGTTTATCACTAACATTTTCTTTTCTCAATTTTTATTCTAACATTTTTTTTAATTTTCTTTAGTTATTTAATTTTATTTTATTTAGTTATTTTTTTAAGCGTAATTTTTGTTTGAGGAATTTTGTTGGGAAATTTGTGAAACTAGTTGGGAAAAACTTTGGCTAAGGAAAGATAAGGTACTTAAGTTGTCCATTGAGACGCACCTCTCTTTCCTAGAAGTCTACTCAACAAGCTTTCAACTTATTTCTTTTCAGAAAACCTCTTTCAAAAATGCAAAATAGTTTTTCATATAAAAATAATCAACAGTGTGATTTTCAAGTGAATTATGATTACTATCTACAGCAACCACGTGATTCATATGATTATCAGCAACAAATTATCACACCTACTTCGGCACCTGATACAAGTGGGTTAACTTTACGACAATTTAATGATCTATATCCTAGATCATCTTTTTTGGGATATGAGCAACAACCATATTCTGAGTGTCCACCTCAGCAATCATATGTTCCAAATAGTTTTCAGCAACAATATGTACCACCACAGCAAGTTGAAGCAACCAATGGACCATCCTATAGGGAAGTTATGATATTAATGGGTGAAGTTATAGAGAAATTAGAGTCCATGG
Organism: Vigna unguiculata; assembly: GCF_037176805.1. Taxonomy (NCBI): domain Eukaryota; kingdom Viridiplantae; phylum Streptophyta; class Magnoliopsida; order Fabales; family Fabaceae; genus Vigna; species Vigna unguiculata. Next base: position 14,854,506 of record NC_140798.1, on the reverse strand, counting down.
ATAAAAGGTTGCGAGTTCATCAAAGATGCAGAAACATTGAGCAAGAGTGGTACGAAAATAAGCAAATATTGTCTGATATGTTGAGGGATGCAAGTAAGAACAACTTCATAGAATTACTTGTAACTGTTAATACCACCCCTCAACCCCATCAGAGATTTCTTGAAAATCCAGATTTTAATACACTTCGTCATGAAATCAAAGATGTGCTTCTGAAGTTGGCCATCAGAGCTGAACAAATGTCTGAAGATTTGAGTCAGCTAATGAATGATGCAGTGAGAAAGGTCACTTTGGAAGATATGATGAAAATGATGACTGAAATGATGAAGATGAATCAGACAGATCAAAAAGAGATGATGAATGCCGCCACACAAAGCTTGCAGAGTCAGCCTGAAAAATCAATAGCGGAATCACATCACATCGATATATCTACTGATGGATATAATGATTGTCATAGTAATATGTCTACTGATGGACATATTAAGGATGTTGTTGAAGTTGATGAAGAAATTGAAGGTTCTCACACAAACATATCTACTGATGGATATGTTGATGATGCTCAATGTGAATATAAAGTTGTACCCATGGATGAGGATATGAGTACAAATGATCATTTTCAAGAGCAAAGTTGTGAGAACAATACAATGGAGGAACCAAGTGCAGTTGAAGAGTCAACAATATTCGAAGATGCAGCTGAAGCATCTACTATTGCAACTGACTTGGTTAATAATGAAGCAGCAAATTCAACTACTTCAAGTGCAGATTTTTGCTCACAAGGTGAGATTATGAGGATTACTGATGATCTTGTTAACAATCTGAATGCACTTGATGATGCTCAAGTTGAGTTGAAGCCACACAATCCACACATCAAGTTTGTTGATGTGAATGATGCAAATAAGTTTTCAGTGGTTATCTTTGTTGACATGGCTGCAGAAAAAGAAGAAAGGTTGCTGCAACAAGAAAACAGGTTAGATTCAAATTCTTTTGAAAGCATTGTTGATAAAAAATTTAAATTGCATGCATATTTGTTTTTTGTTTTTGATTTTAATAAAAAATATAAAAAAATTTCAAAAATGTGTTTTTTTGTTTTTAGTTTTCATAAACTTCAAAAAGTAAAAATTAAAAAAATGGTACAAGCTGACTTGTACTTTATAAAATTAAAGAAAATAAATTTTGACATATGGCCAGATTGAGCCAGAAATGAAAAATTTTTTCGTTTCCTCCCCAAAATAAGTCCATCAAGGACATTTATTTTTTTTTTTGAAATAAGTGTGGGGGAAACAAACTGTAGCTAGGATTTTTTTTTCTTTTTTATGTTTTTCAATTTTTTGTTTTTGTTTTCATTTAAAAAGAAAAAAATTGTGATTTCTTTTTGAGAAAATTGTGAAAGTATTAACTTTTTACTAAGTGAAACTTTTAAACAATATGTCTCATAAGAAATCCACCAAAAATATTTCCCTGCTTTCAATAAAACATATTGACATTGAATTTTTAGGAGTTGATTCAATAATTGGGATGATCATAATTCTGGAAAAATAAAAGTCATGTTGATATGAGTGGTTTGTTTCTATGAATTTCTAATTGAGTTGATTTGAGAATTTCTTGATTAAATCTTTTGTGAAAGAATTTGACCTTGTGAGTCTTGAGCCTTAATGTAAAGGATGAATTGCCATATGTCATTCCTATTTTTTTCTTGAGTGACTTGCTCATGTTTGTTTATACTCAAATGTTTAGCTTGAGTCTTTTGTTTTGCATCTTAGGTGAATATGCATGATTTGATATGACTGAGGCATTTCTTGTTTTTAGCTACTTGGCCAAATAAGCCCACCTTGATATTAATCCATTGGTAGCCCCTTTGAGCTTTAAACCTCTTTTTCTTGTTTTAAGCCTATTGCATAACCTTGAAAAGAAAAAGACCATATTCTACCTTAGGAAGAAAGAAAGAGCTAATGGATTATGTTCAGGAATGGTTGAGGAATAAAGTGTGTGGGTGAGTACCTCACCCACAAATTAATAAAAATGGCAAAAGGAAAAATTGTTGATGAAATTGCTTTCTAAAAAAAAGAGAGAGCAACAAAACAATAAACGAAAAAGAGTTGTTTTTGAAATTATGCTCCATTATTCTTTCTATATTTTAATTTCAAAAACCCAAAAATCTTAAAATTTTTCCTACCTTTGCCTTAGCCCCATTATAACCTGTGAAAAGTCCTCATGATCTTTGAATGCATATTTTCTGAAAGTTTGTGAATATTAGAGTCTTGTTAAGTATTATGAGAGTTTACTTACATGAGTATTTTGAGTGAAAACACAAGCCAAAACACTTGAGAGAATTTTGGTGAGAAAATACACATTTAACTTGAGTGCTTTCTTTCATAATTGATTGTCTTGTGAATTCAAAAGATTAACTTATGTGTGAAAAATAGAACATTTCTGTTTGTATATACATGATAATTTGATCTCTAGAGTATTGATTTGTCTCCAGTGATGTTCATTACTTTGATCCAATGTTGATGTGAAATAAAATACCTCAGATTAAGTTTTGAAATTGTTTGATTTTGCCCAGGAGTGCAAAAGGATAAGTGTGTGGGTATGATGAGTACGTATTTTTGCCCTCATTTAATGTTTAATTCTGGGTATTTAATTGAATTTATGTGCCTAAAGAGTGATTTAATTGATAATTTTGATAATTAGGTTGTTTGAGCTTGTGTGATAAAAATGTCTTAAAAAGTGATTTTTAGCTGCATAAATTATTTTTGGATATTTTAACGTTTGTTGATGCAGCTGAAGTTAAGTTTTAAGCTCATTTAGAGGTGTGGAAATAAATTGATTAAAGCTTCATGACACCTTAAAGATAAATCAAAGAATAAGAAATTATCAAAAGCACAAAAATTCAGGCCAAGCATTACATGAAGACGGCAAGAAAAGCTTGAAAAAGTGAAGAAGTTTGGCTAAACCAAGAAGAGAGGAAAGAAAAATTGGACCTTGCGGTTTTCTTTATCTTTATGATAGAAGATAATTTGGGAAAATATATCTTTAGATATTTTATTTGATATTTTTAAATAATTATCTTATTTAATTATATCATAAAATATTAAAAGATAATAACTACCAAATCTTTTTAAATATGACAAGATCTTCTTGAATCTTTTTAGTTCCACAACAAACAAATATATCTTGAAGATATTGGATTATTTAGAAGATAATTTAAGGAAATTGCAAAGGGTTGATTTGGAAAATTAATACAAATATTAATTGGTGATAATTTATCATATATCTTTAAGTAATTAATTAATTTAATTATATTAGATATTGATATTATCAACCAATTATATTTGTCAAATAGTCTATATCTCTCCAAGTATTTTTAAATATTTACATTTATCTTTATTTCAAAAGATATTTGAGAGATTTTAGCAACAGAAAAGCCCAGTCCAATTCCTATATAAAGAGACCAAGGGAGAAGTAGAAAACAAGCTCGGGACTTCGGAGTTTTGGAACCCTTAGGGGTGCCTAATTTCGTTTCCTTTCTCTCTCTTTTCTTCTCTCTATTCTTCTTTTTATTTTGTATTCCATGGAATCAATCTATTTTCTTTTCTATTGTTTTTATTTCTTTTTATCTTTTAAATTTTATTTCTATCTTTGTTTATCTGAATCCCCTATATTTTTTATTTTGTTTGACTAACCGCTTTGTATAGTTTTATAAGAACTAATTTGTTAAAAATCAATTCTGTGTTCGTTGGGAGACGACTTTGGGTTACTTTACCCTTACTATTTTGTTGACTACTTTCTTAACAATACTGAAGTTGTTATAGATAAGTAGTATTAATTTGAACGCGTCAACGACAGCGTTATCAGAAAGTTAGATCCTAAAGCTATTAAATGCATCTTCATTGGTTATGCATCTAATAAAAAGGGATATCATTGTTACCATCCTCCAAGTCGATAGTTTTTTTACCTCCATGGATGTTACTTTTGATAAAACTAAATCTTTTTACAAGCGTCCTCAACTTCAGGGGGAGAGTTCTTTTGAAGCTGGGTCTTTTGAATTTCTTATGTCATCTTTTGTACCTTCTATAGAGGAACTATCTCATTCTGATAATACTCTTGGTTCTCCTAATACTTCTCCAGAAACATCTTCTATGGATGTCTCTAAGATTGCTCCGAACAATACAAAGTCAGGGTCATCTACAGACTCTAGTCGTCAAGAGAGTTTTTTCTATATACAATACCAAAGGTGACAAAAGCAACCTAACTCTATCCAAGAACAACTTCAATCGTCTGAACCAAGGGTAAGTAGTCCTTCTATTGATACCCCGAACCTTTGGAAAATTCTTTGAATAGTAACTGTGAAATTGACCTTGATGACTTGCCCATTGCTTTGAGAAAATGAACTTGGTCTTGTACCAAGTATCCTATCTCCCATTTTGTGACCACTAAACACCTTTCTATGCAGCACTAAAGTTTTCTCTCTGCCATTGATACAATTAGAGTCCCTACATCAGTTCAAGAAGCATTGAAAGATAAAAATTGGATTCAAGCCACAAATGAAGAGATGAGTGCCTTAGAAAAGAACCAAACATGGGAAATTGTTGACAGACCACTAGATAAAAAGTCAGTGGGATGCAAATAGGCTTTTAGTCTAAAGTATAAATTGGATGGCACATTAGACCGTTACAAAGCAAGGTTAGTTGCCAAAGGATATACTCAAACTTATGGTGTTGATTATGAGGAAACATTTACTCCGGTGGAAAAGATGAATATAGTTAGAATCATTCTCTTATTGGCAACTTATTTTGGTTGAGAATTGCAACAATTTGATGTGAAAAATGCTTTCCTGCATGGAAATTTAGAGGAAGAAATATACATGGAAATTCCTCTAGGTTTTGGATCTACTAAAGGAGGGAATAAAGTGTGCAGGTTGAAGAAAGATTTATATGGGCTTAAGCAGTCCCCTCGTGCTTGGTTTGGTAGACTCACACGGGCTATGATCTTCATGGGGTATCTACAGAGTCAAGGTGACCATACCCTATTCATCAAACATTCCCAAGAAGGTAAACTTACACTACTCTTGGTCTGTGTTGATGATACGATTGTTGCAGGAGATGATGAACATGAGAAACAAATCTTGAAAGAAAAGCTTGCTGCCCAATTTGAAATGAATGATCTAGGAAAATTGAAGTACTTTCTTAGGATAGAAGTAGCTTACTCAAAGAAAGGCATATTTATTTCCCAACGAAAGTATGTTATTGATCTTCTCAAAGAAACGAGTATGATTAATTGTAAGACTACTAGAGTTCCTATAGAACAAAACCATATAATTGGGAGTGATGAAGGCAGTTCTACAGTAAATAAAGGCCAATATCAAAGACTAATTGGGAAGCTCATCTACTTAGCTCCACCAGACCAGACATAGCCTATGTTGTGAGTGTTGTAAGTAAGTTCATGCATGATCCAAGGGAGAGACATTTACAGGCTGTAAACAAGATCCTTCAATATTTGAAGAAAAGTCCAGGAAGGGGATTACTATTTAAGAGAAATGAAAAATTAATAATGGAAGTGTATATTGATGTGGATTATGAAGGGTCTATCATAGATAGAAAATCCACTTCAGGATACTGCATGTTCTTGGGTGGAAATTTGGTGACTTGGAAAAGTCAAAAACAAAATGTTGTTGCAAGGTCTAGTGCAGAAGCTGAATTCTGAGCTATGGCACAAGGGGTGTGTGAATTGCTATGGATGAGAATTATCCTAAATGATCTTAAAGTGGCATGTGAAGAACCTATGATCCTTTATTGTGATAATAAGTCAGCCATTAGCATTGCTCACAACCCAGTTCAACAAATGTAGGACTAAACACATAGAGATAGATCGACATTTTATTAAAGAGAAACTGGATAGCGACATTATCAACTACTTCCTACATTCCATCTGGACTTCAGTTAGCAGATCTGTTCACGAAAGGTCTTTCCACTGAGCGATTTCATAATCTCACATGCAAGTTGGGAATGATAGACATCCATTCACCAGCTTGAGGGGGAGTGTTGTTAGTGGAATATTAAATGCAATATTAAAAGTTGTTGGTAGTATATTAAATGTATTATTAGAAGTTATTAGAAGTTATTAGAAGCTCTTAGAAGATTCTGGAGATCTCTTGTAATTATTACTTTAAGGTTTGAGATTTCTATAAATAGAGAAGTTGATGTACTATTTTAAGTGAATTAAGAAAACAGTAAAATCCTTTTTCTTTCATATTATTCATTTCAAGTTACTCAATGGTGAATTGGTTGTTTTCCAATCTCATTCTGTGATATCCAACGGAGTTGTGTTCTTTGATTCAAATAGATAAATCAATGATTACGAATCAAGTGTGGATAAAGATGAAAAGTGGGGGCAAAGTGTCATGTGATGCAAGTTGTCTGACTAAGGTAATTGAAGAAATATATTAGTTAAGGAAGAGTTTTTAAACGTGGTTCAAAGCAGGTACTAGAATTTCCACCTAAGAACGTTAAATTCACGATTGCATTGGTGTCTGGACCAAAACTAGTGTCAATATTTTCTAATTGGATGGTTCCTTCTGATAGTATGATGTAAAAGAAGCATGTAGAGGAGTTGTAAGAGATGTAGTGGTTTAGATTCACTGTAATCACGAAAATAACTATAAGTTTAGTAGATTTTGAACGAGAAATAGTGGTATGTCAAATTGTTTAAGAGTAAGTCTTGGCTAAGGTTGGAATGGCTAGTAGGACATGTGGTTCTAAAGAATGGAGCAATGTTGAGAAAATGGAATGATAGGGCTATCAATGCAAAAGGGAGTTTCAATGAGTTTTGCAGGTTTCATAAAAGTTTCGAGGGAGGTTTCTCAAGGGTGGTTGTTTCCTTATCACAACAGACACGAAAGGATCATCCTTTTGAGTAAACAAAGAAATGAGTTTGTGTATAGATCAGAATAGCGCAACGAAATGGTAGTAGGTGAAAGTTATTAACTTGTGATACTGTTAGTAGATATAAGTCAAGTATTATATTTTTTTCTATTTTAATAGAACACATACTACTCATTCATTTACCTCTGTATAAAAGACTTCTTCCTATCATTCAATAATAATACAATCCCACAATTTTCTCTCACTCTCTCGTGCTTGTTCCAATAGAAGTGGTATCAGAGCTTGGTTCATTTTCGGGACGTTGACTTCAAGAATCTCGTTTGAAGAAGGAAGTTGGGCAGCAAGAAGCAGACAACACAGGGGAGTCAAGATTTAGTTTCTTGATCAATTGTGGGTGAAGAATGGCTGGTGGCGACAATCATATTCCCTCATCTAATCTTCCAATTCTTATAGAGAAATATTAGGATAGATGGAGCACTCAGATGAAGGTGTTGTTTAGGTTTCAAGATGTCAGTGATGTGGTAGAAACTGGCTAGGTGATTGCTTCCGGATCAGCTGAAGTGCAGAAGGCGGTACTGGCGGAGAAGGACAGTAAGGCATTGTTTCTTATTCATCAATGTATTGATGATAGTCATTTTGAAAAGATTCAAAATGCGAGCACTGCAAAGGAAGCTTGGGACATCTTGATTTGAAGTCATGAGAGAGGGGAAAAGATCAAGAAAGTGAAGCTTCAACCCCTAAGGAGGTAGTATGAGTTACTACAGATTGAGGAAGGTGACAGAATTAGTGAATACTTTACCAAGGTACTCATGATCACTAATCAAATGAAGGGTTATGGTGAGTCAATATCTGATCTGATGGTTGTTGAAAAGATTATGTGATCGTTGCCACGAAAATTCAATTTTATCGCAGTAGCAATTGAAAAGTCTAAAGACTTGTCACATATGAAGATCGAGGAACTCCAAAGTTCCTTGAAAGCACATGAGATGCGATTGGTTGACATAAATAATGTTGAGCAGGCTTTGAAAGCGCACCATTTCACGAAAAATGAAAGAAACAAGAAGAAGTGGAGAGGGAAGCAAGCAAAGGGAGAATGGAAGTCTAGTAAGACTGCTTAAGATCATTATGACAAGTCGGATACAATAGAGGGGAATGAAAGAACAGAGAAGCATCATAACCACCACAAGAAGAAAGATAAAAGGAAGCATTGAATGCTTCAATTTCCACAAGATGGGTCACTACGCCTCTGAATGTTATACAAATAAGAAGAAAAAGAAGTATCAAGATAAGGAAGCTCATATGGCACAGGAGGATTCTGATTCTTCAGAACCCTTGACTCTAATGGTAACCACTATAGCAGGAAGTGCGAATTCATAAGTTGAGTCATCGTACTTGGATTCAGGATGTTCGAATCATATGACTTGTCATAAAGAGCGGCTTATCAATTTTAATGCGGAGAAAAGGAGTAAGGTGTGATTTGTTGACAATAGTACCTTGAAAGTTGAAGGGGCTGGAGATGTAGTCATCTTAAGAAAATATGGTTCGAAAGTTGTGATAGCAAATGTGTTGTTTGTGCCAGTGTTGAAATGTAATCTCCTTAACATAGGTCAATTGGTGCAGGAGGGGTTTATTGTAGTGATGGGAAATTGTGACAGAGTTGAGTTGTTCGATGTTAACAAGAATCTGATTTTGAGAAGTAGGATCTCAAAGAATAGAACCTTCTAAGTTAACATGAAGGCAGTTGATGCGCAATGTTTGTCTATAGTCAAGAAGGGTGACAAGAGTTAGCTATGGCATCTTAGGTATGGCCATTTGAATTTTAGAAGTCTAAAGCAACTCTGTGAGAAGAATATGGTTTCTAGAATGTGTGATATAACCCTACCAGAGAATGTTTGTGAGGTCTGCTTGGCTAGAAAACAAACCAAAAGACCATTCCAGACAAACATGAAGATGGGAGCCAAAGAATGCTTGGCAGTGGTGTACTTAGATGTATGTGGACCCTTCAAGGTTCCCTCATTGGGTGGAAACATGTATTTCATTACCTTTGTAGATGAGTATAGTAGAATAATTTGGCTGTATGTGATCAAAATGAAGAGTGAGGCTTTTGAAGTTTACTTGAGGTTCAAAGCTAATGTCGAGAGGGAGAGTGGAAAATTACTGAAAAATCTTAGAACAGATGGGGGAGGAGAATTCACCTCTAATGCATTTGAAAATTACTGTCAAGCTAATATGATTATGCATGAAGTCACAACACCCTACACACCGCAACATAATGCTCTTGCTAGAAGAAACAGGACAATCTTGAACATGGTAAGAAGTTTGTTGAAAAAAAAAGGGTTGCCACATAAGTTGTGGGGTGAAGCAGCTTCCACGGCTGTTTACACCCTAAATAGATGTCCTACAAAGGTGTTGGAAGGTGAAGTACCCTTGAAGGTGTGGTCTGGAGTAAAACCTGTAGTTTGACATTTTAGAGTCTTTGGGTCACTAGCTTTTAAGAACATACCTGATTAGAGGAGAACCAAGTTGTAGGATAAAAGTACAGTAATGGTCTTCATTGGATATCATCCTACAGGAGCATATAAGCTCTCTGATCCAAACCAAGAGAAGGTGGTCCTGAGTAGAGATGTACTGGTGCTGGAGGATCAAAATTGGGACTAGGAAAATAAGCAGACTAGCCTAAAGAAGTGTACACTTGATAGTGCAATACTGACACAATCTAAAATAGTTGGGTCAAGAATTGAAACTGCACTAGAAACAGTCACAGCAGGAGGTATTTGTGTAATAGCAGACCAGATTTGGCTTACAATGTGGGATTGGTAAGCAGATTCATAATCAACCCAAAGAAGTCGCATATGCTAGTAGCCAAAAGATTGTTGAGATAGATCCAAGGCACAGCAGACTATGGAATATTGTTTCCTATTGGGACAACAGAAATCAGAACTGAAGCTAGTAGGGTATGCTGATTCGGATTACAGTGGTGATCTGGTGGAAAGGAATAGTAGCTCTGGGTGTGTGTTTCTGCTGAACAAAGATCATGTCTCATGGTGCTCCAAGAAACAGTCAATGGTAGCTCTATCCAGTTGCGAGGCAGAATATATATCGGGAAGCCTTGCAACATGCCAAGGAGTTTGGCTTGGAGAATTGTTAAAGGAATTAAATATTCCTATAAAGGCACCTATAGAGCTGAGAAATGACTATGTTTCTGCCATAAACTTATCTAAAAATCTTGAGAGTCATGGTAGAAGCAAACAAACAACACATAGAAGTGAAATATCACTTCTTGAGAGACATGGTGAATAAAGGGAGAATTGCTGTGAAATACTGCACATCAGAGTTACAGTTACCAGATGTTTTCACAAAAGCATTGAAGATTGAGAGGTTTTAAGACTTGAGGAGGAGAGTTGGAGTTGTATTTGTTAAATACTTGACTTAAGGAAGAGTATTAACTTGTGATACTATTAGTAAATAGAAGTCAAGTATTCTGTTTTTTTTTTCTGTTTTAACAGAACACATACTACTTATTCACTTACCCTTGTATAAAAGACTTCTTCCTATCATTCAATAATATTACAGTCCCATAATTTTCTCTCACTCTCTCGTGCTTGTTCCAATTAAAGTAAATGCTTAAATAGAAAAAGGGTCAAGTCCTTCGTCTAACGAGATAAGAGTAAGAGTTGGTGAAGAAGTATAAGAATTTAAGCGGGAAAGTGAAGTTGTAAGGAGATTTCATTAATGTAGTCACATGACTATAACGGTTGAGTTTCTCAAAATGGTTGAGAAAACGCAAATCGGACAATCCTAGTTTTAGATGTATCATAAAGCTATTAGTTATTAATCAAACTAGTGATTTCAAGTTAAGAAAAGATGTGGTTCTAAGGATGTTGTTGAGGGATGGTTACAGGTTAGTGTATTAGGAATGAAGATGGAATGTCAAAATGGATTTGGTAGTTGCAACAATTGGAAGTTCTAGTTTGGAAGTAGGATAACATTGTTATAGACTTTGTTGCCTATTGGCCAAAGTTAGTAAAGGAAGCATGATGTTATATGGGTGGTTGTGAACAAGGGTGACCAAGAGTGTTAACGTTTGGTAGTAAGCTACGAGTTGGGTGTAATCAAGTCAGATGAGTGGTGCTTCGAGGAGGAGATCAGGTGATGTGAAAGGATAACTAACATGTTTTAGATTGAGACCTAAGGTTATCTTTAGATTTTGGTAAAAACCTACAAAAGGTATGGAGACCATGTAGAAGGTGAGTCAATATATCATATACAATTTGGTTGTTCAAACGTAAAGTATTATTCAAGTTTTAGGTTTGAGGTTGAGAAGGTGCTTTAAGGGTAGTGGCTAAACCAATCTACATTGTTGAACATTGTATTACTTCGCACAAAGGCAAGGTTTTTAGTTAGTTAAGGTGTTGAGGTTGATAAGTCGAACAAGTCTAGGTGGTTGTTGTAAAAGAAAATGAGGAGAGCATTTTTTTTCCCAATTGATGACTGAATTTTTGATGACGAAAATTTTTCTTGTTGAGGAGAATGTAAAGCCCTACAAAATGGCATTTTAGAAGTCATAGTGGTTTAAAAATAGTGAGACTCAATATTTTAATATTAAAAAGTTTTAGTATAAATATAAATATAATTGTTATAGACGAGTTTCATTATTTTAAAACACACCATCTCTCTATAAACTATTTTTCTAGAGTTCTCTCTGACTTCTCTACAAGGGTTCTCGTTCTTTTCACCTGATTGAATATTTGAGACCGTAGGAGTTGTTAGAATTATTACTTCTATGTAGTATCATTAACCCTATGTATAAGGTGTAGAGTGTGGGAAACCTCCTATTGTTGTATCTAGTTTTGCACCTAGGGTCCTAGTGTAGTCTCTTAGTCTTCTATGTAACCTTGTATCCGTTTTTCATTATAAATAGAAGAAACTGAGAGGTCCTACAAGCCCTCAAATCATATATTTTCAATTTCAACCTTAAGTGGAGTGATCATCATGGTGAGCTCTTCAATTTGGACCGATCAATTTTTTCATTTCTGTAAGTTAAGTTTCAACCCCTATTTCTTGGTCTTCTTTTGTTTACCGTTGCATGTGAGCTTTTTTTTTCACTTGAATGCACCTTTTTAATCATCAATATGAGTCTTTGCTAATCAGCAGTCATAATGGTATGTCCTTATCGTTCTTGTGATGTTTCCATGTATAAATAGAGCATCATGTGGAGTTAGAAGCATTTTGATGTTCTTAGAGTTGTTTGGGTCTGTTGAGCCGCTTTGTCAGGTAAGGGGAGCTATTCTTGATCTGAGTTGTGTGAGTTTTATCAAATTGATATTTTTGCATGTTGTTGCTCTTTTGCATTTAGGGGATAAAGTGTGGATTGTTTTCATGAATTTGGTATGGTGTGTATGATTGTTGTGACCTTGTACAATTTGAAGGATAATTGTATGTTGAGTGTCTATAATTTGCTTTGGTGTGTGAATGAGATAAGTAAAATCTTAGCAATTGAACAAATTGGTTCAAGCTCTATCTTATGAGATAAGTACTAAGAGGAGTACCAAATTGATCAATTGGACAAGTCAAATTTCCCTTAATCACAATACAAAAATTCTAATTTTCTGATATAGCGTTGAGCCTCATAATGGTGTCATTGAGCACCAACTTTTACAAGCTGATTTGCGTTGATGAAGTTGTAGGTTTAAAAGAACCTCTCAAGGATAAGGAGTTATTAGTTAGAGTAGTAGAAGTTATCGTGGAGTTTTAGTTTTGGTTAGTTTTTGTATAGAGTTTATTGGTTTAAATTGAGTGTATAAATAATATATTTTTATAGTTCTATCATTTGTAAGACTGTACGAATATATCTTATATATTGAATTACCAATTTTGAATATTATAATTAATGAAACATCCTATTTTCTTAATTATCAGTTGATAGAATGGAATGTTATGATCTGCGCATTGCTGGGTCATTAGGTGGGAAATCCTCTTCCGAGGTACTTTCCAAGAACGAACCAAGTGTTTTCCTAAGAATGCTGAAAGTTTTATCGTCCTGTGTGACAAAAGACGATGAATCGGTTATGTTCATGCAGGGGTGACTATATGAATCAAAGAGAGACGGACAGAATGCAACAGAAAAAACTATATCCCACTGCTTAATTTACCTGTTTCTTCTTTTTCAATGACTCTTCCAGTTGGGAAATTTCATCATTTCAGGCCTTTTCTTGTTCAGATATCATAATGCTTTTCTTCTTCCATGAAGCATTCGTAAAGTTGTTGAGGAAATAAAATTAATGAATTCAGGTTGTTATTTTCTAATTAATAAAGGCATATTACATGATAATAGTAGTTCATTTGCACAAAGAGATAATATCTATCAATGGACAAAAAGAAGTCAGCATCCAACTAGCAAAGAGTACGATTATCTCATTCTACCAGATGAAATAACACTATTATATATTTTAAAAGTAACACTTCATTGCACACGATTTACCACTAGTATATATTTCAGAAACTGCCAAAGAATCACAATAAGATAATACAAGTTTCAGTTATTCAAGAAAATGTATATTGCGTTCACAACAGATGAAGCTAATTAGTCCACAATGACAATCTTAAAGGGAGGAGTACCTTTCGGTGCCTGCAGAGAAGTGGCTTTCTCTTCGCAAAAATTCTCGTGAAGTTCTTGAAACTTAGTGGTTTCACTCTGCAAGGAACTTTCGTACTGCACGCTCCTAATAACCACAATGATCAAACAAGTTTTGGGAACACACCATCGCCTTGCTATTTATGACTGCATTGTCACTATTCAATATCATGCAGAAACCATAATCGTCTACAGACCTCTTTGAACTCTTTGAAAGTGCTTTAGTAATGCTTTACCTGACAATGCAACGAGAATACTGTTTAATACAGTGAAAAGGCGGCAAAAATTATTGGAAAGGTCAAAACAATATATATGCAATTCAGACTTCAAGTTTACCTGTCCTTCTCAAATTTTGACCCCAATCCCTCGATTATAGACTTAACCTCAAAACCCACTCTATCACAAAAAGCAGCAGCCACTAAAACCCTGATGATGCAAACAACAAATAAGAAAATACAATGGCGGTTGCATCAAATTTGTAGCTCTTTTCATTCGAATTCAATGTTAGGATCGATATTTTTGGCAAATTTACAAGTCCACGTCAAGCATGCATGTTTGTAGATCACAACGCGCATCCGAATCGAAACCACTAAAACCTTCTACGCATTATTCGAATCTTTCCAGGCACAATCTTCGAAATTCAAACTACGGTAACAGACACGTTTCAGGTAGGATCGAAACGTACGCAAACGCGGTACCTGGAAATTGTCTCTTCGTTCTTCTTCTGACCATCCTTCTGAGCCTTGTCTCTAATTAAGTGCAGCGCGGACACGATTCCGTTTATGTCACTGCAGATTTGCACAATAGGTTAAACTTTTAGCCAGATTCCGAAAAACTAAAATAAATGAAAAGACAAAAGCAGCGAAGACGAACTTTGAGAGATCGGAATCCAAATCGAGATCGAAATTATCTTTTGCTGATCGGTTGTTCTTATCGGTTTTCGTGCGTTCGGATTCAGATGCCAGCTTCCTTGACCCGGATTTGGTTGCAGAAATTACAAACGCTTTGTAGCTCAGTGAGAGAGACGCCCTGTCAGTTATGAGAGAAACTCAAGCGATGTAAGTTTTCTCGTGTTTGCGCGCGCTCAAATCGTTTTCTTCACTAATTTCAAAACTTCCACTTCAGAATTCTTTGTAATTCTAAGGATTAAATATTTTTTTCGTCCTCATTTTCGTAGTGTTTATTTTGTAGTGTTTATTGTGAATGGTTATCATTTTGACAAAATGTTTTAAATGGTTCTCATTTGCACCGAATGTTTTAAATAGTTCTCATTTTTACAATTCGTGTTTTATTTGGTCCTTTTATGTGACGCCGTTTAAATCAGTAACGGAGCACTGTACAGGTGGCACTATTTGTATTATGTTGCATTGGGGTGTGTTACGTATATGGTACAGGTGTGGTAATTTAGGAACCATGCATAACATCACAACAATCCAAGGACAAACCAACCCTAACTCACGAGCAAACACAACCCAGAAAACCCTAAATCCACTTACCTCGTTGATGATGATTATCTGTAAAATTGAAATGAAGAGTGCGACTGCAATCCAACGATGAAATGACAAGTATTAGCTGCTTCCTCTACAAATCTGAGCTCAAGAAAGACGGAGACGAAGAAATCGCCTTCAACGATGAAGAGCGCGACTGCAATCCAACTCAAGCCCTAATTGCAAAATTTTCTCCAAATTGAAAAGTTAACATTAATTAGTCATCTGTACAGTACACGTACATGTAACACACCCCAAATGCAACGTAATACAAATAGTGTCACTTGTACAGTGCTTCGTTACTGATTCAAACAGCGTGACAGAAAATGACCAAATAAAACATGAATTGCGAAAATGAGGATCATTTTAAACATTCGGTAAAAATGAGGACCATTTTAAACATTCTGTCAAAATGAGGACCATCTAAAACAAATACTACGAAAATGAGGACGAAAACGGTATTTAAGCCTAATTCTAAACTATAACTAATTATTTGGTTGATTTTTATAAGAATTATATATATAAATTACATAAAAATTTGATTGATGTCGAAATCTATAGATTATTAGTATATAAAATTAAATCTAATTTGAATGCTTTAAACTATTTACAAAATAAAAAATAATAATGACCTTCTAAATTAAATATATAGGAAAAATTGAGTTGAGAAGTTAAGCTACTCCTTGAATTCGAATAGTTTTCTTATAGATTAAGCAAGATATGACTAGGGATGTCAATGAGGCGGGTAGAGTACGGGTAGTAGCTCCTTCGTACCCTACCCGCTGGATAAATATTTGCCCCGTATCCGTACCCATATTCGTCGGGTATCCATTATGCGGGTACCCACCTATTTTTTTCATATCTGCGGGTAACCACGGGTATTTACAAAATTATTTAAAAAACAAATATTTAATCATAAATTCAAATAAAATAAAATAAAATACATCAATGTTATAAATTTTAAATAAAGTTCAAACAAACTCAAGTTCATACAAATCTAAATAATTATAAAAATAAATATAAAATGACGTTCAACACAATGAAAATTATTTAATTAGTGCTTTGATCAACAAGTCCACTTTCTCCTTAATTCTTGAAAAATAATCAAATAATAAACTTCAACTGCCACGTGGCAAGTATTCTTATTTTGATTCTATCATTTGACAACAAGCATACCATAAATATCATTGTCTATATAGGGTTTGATGTATATGTCTAATTTCAGAGAAGGGAAAGAGAAGAATGTCAAGGGATGTACTTGGAAGAAGACAACGTACCAATACTTGAAGCTGGAAGAATGAAGACAAAAGCCAAGACAAGATGTGCAACTTAGAAAAAATTAGGTCAGAATGGTTTTTACTGATTAAAGATATATGAGGATATTTTTGTGAATTAAAGTTTAGTGGGTACGGGTATCCACGGGTACGGATACTATGATACCTGTACTTGCCCCGTTAACATGCGGGTATAAAAAATACTGGTATCCACGGGTAGCGGGTATCCATTTTTAATATCAATTTCCTATCCATTGCGGGTTTTATCCGCGGATACCCGCAAGTATGGATATTTTTGACATCCCTAGATATGACAAAGAAAGTTGATATATTTAAAACTTTATTCTATGCCAAAAAAATATATATTAAACAAGTAAAATAAAATGTTAGTTGTCAAATTAATGGAGGGGGTCATAAACCTAATATTAGTTGTCAATTTGGGATTAAGATTTATTGCTTTGAAATAAGTAGGTCATGTGCCTCGCTAATTTTCTTGAATCAATACATTGGATGATAACAAAATCAACAAATGAGGTTTAACATATAGAGTTACATTTGACTAGGGCTTGATATGTGTAGGGCATTTTAAATAAAAAGCTCTTTCCATGTGAGAAAATAAAAAATACTACTATAGTTTATAAATTACAAGTAAAAACATTTTCCACCAAAATTATAACTTAATATTAAGCATATTCTGTAAGACTACTATTATATTTTGTAAATTCACTCTAGACATATCCTTGGAGTGACCCAAACATATAAAAATATTGCGGACATAACCTATTTCTTGTTTAACATAAAGCATATTAATGTGAATTTCAGTATCATAACTACAAGATCGATTTGACCGATACAAAAGTAACTATTAATGTGGATTTTTCAAAAGACATGCATGTATACATATATAACTATAACTATAGCGTGACAATTTAAAAGGAAAAGAAAAATATGTGACCCAACAACTAGCTAAATTGGATGTTATTTAGAGATGTCAAAATGAGTTTCAACCCGTGAGCCAACCCGGCTCACCACGGGTTCGAGCCGGGTTGGGTTAAGAAAAATTCAACTTTTTTAAAAGTGGGTTGAACTCAATCCGGCTCACTTAACCCACAACTTAAACGGGTTCGAGCCGGGTTGAAGGTGGGTTGGCCCACTTAACCCACCAACATTTTTTTACAATTTCTTTTAATTTTTTAATAATTATTTACTATTCCTATTATATTTGTTCACAATTTCATATTTTTAAATGCTAGAATGTTGCTTAATTATATTTGAATAGTTTAAATGTTTAATTAATTTGATTGTCAAGTTATATATATGTTGATACTTTAATCTTTAACTATAATCTTTATAGTAAATTACTCAAGTAACCGTCTTATAAACAATTTTTTCTAAATTAGCATGAAAAAAATATATAGTTTTTTTATTTATATTTTGTTGAATAGCATGATAGAAAATTTGTAATATTAGCCATGGTTCCTTAGACTAATGGATACTTTCTTGGAAATAATTCTTCATATATTGGTGGTGAGCATGATCAAAATATTGGTTCTTGATTTTACTATGATTGTCATTTCATGGGTTACTTAAAAATTTATTTAAATATTTGAATACTAAAAAAAAATTTTTTTAGGTGGGTTGGTGAGCCAAGCCACTTAACCCACCAACCCGTGGTGGGTTGAGCCGGGTTACAAAATTTCTGGCTCACCAGAAAGTGAGCCGGGTTAGGTTCACTCATTTTCAACCCGGCTCGTGGTGAGCCAACCCGTGTGAGCCGGATTGGCCCACTTTGACATATCTAGTTGAAGTTCATTAATTGCAGCATGCTAGTATACATGGCGCAATATCCTACACTAGTGACTTTTTTTTTCTATATAAGTTCTTTCTAATGGAAAAAGAAATTAAAAAGTGGAATCAATTTTTTCCATAAATTAAAATTAGTCTACATAGAAATTAATTTTAAAAAAAATTATGTACTAATTAAATTTAGTATATTAACTTGTCTAAGTTATTTTTGGGTTATTTTCAATTTTGTCTTCTTTAAATTTCAATACTAAGAAATCAATTTCTCTCTTCACACTCAGATTAAAGATCACCATTGGTGGTGGCATCAAGCATCGGGGCAATGAAAATCTTCAAAATAACTATGTCATAAGCATAATTCAATTTCATAAAACATCTAATTTCTAAACATTTTATATACGTCTAAGCAATATTCAAATTGATACGATTTGAATTAATATGATCAATTTAGTATAACTAGGGGTGTTAAAGTGAGTCAATCCATATCGGGTTGGCTCACCGTGGATTGAGCTAAAATAAGACCAGTATAATTCGACTCACTTTTTTGTAAATCAAAACTTTTGTATCCTGATTCGACCCATCACAGGTTGGTGGGTTAGTGGATTGATTCACTTACAATTTTTTTTATAATTTATTTTATATATTTATTACATTACAATAAGAGTGAATTTACTTAATTTATTATTTATAATAGTAGAATCAAATTGTTCGTCTAATCCTCGAAAATATGATTATAAAGATAATAAAATATTAAAGTATCAACGTTGACAAAGAAATTAATTAAACATTCAAACTATTTAAATATTATTGAATTATTGAGCAACCTTCTAATATGTAAAAATATGAAATTGTGAACCTATACAATTAAAAGTAGTAAAAAATTATTAAAAAAAATTAAAAATTGTAAAGGAATGTTTGTGGGTTAAGTAGGTCAACTCACCTTCAACCCACTCGAGCTTGTTTAATCTGTGGGTTAAGTAATTGGATTCAGTTCGACCCACCTTTGAAAAAACTAAATTTTTCTCGACCTAACCCGACTTGAACCTATGATGAGCCGGATTGATTCACGGTTTGAAAGTTATTTTGACATTTCTAAGTATAACTCAAATTTAATATTTTGAAATGTGTATTTGACTATTTAATTTATCACACGTTAGTTAGATATGTGTTAATCGGATGACATATTAGTTCAGATGGATTATTTAGATTATAGATTTATATAAAACCAATTTGAAAGGAATATATATGTTTTTGGTTTTAAATAAATAAAATAAATCTAATAAATTTTTATCTCAAAAAATTTACACGTGTGATTTTAATTGTGACGGTTATGATTTGACATAGCTTATTATTAAATTTCAACAAAAAAAATCGTACCAATAATGAAGTTTAAAATATAACTATTGTTCTTGCAGGGTCCGAACTGTATTCCGCAAATTTGTTGAAGGGGGTCTTGTATTCAGTTGCAGGCAAACCTTCTCTTTCGGATGAACTTCAAGGGCGGCGCAGGGGGACCTTCAAAAGACACTCTGATGTCTAAGTTAGCATTGGTGATGTCAGAATCTCAGAGAATATATTAATGTGTAATAAATGCCTAGAATAGTGTGCTATTTATACTATTTTTACTTGTGGATCCTACTTGTTATGGGCCTTGGGCTTGGATTCCCTTTTCCTAACCTTTAGGTCCAGATCTAGGGGCTGAATTGCCAATTGGTCCTTCAGATGTTATCAACAATTGCCATGAAGTGCTCGATATCCGGTATGCGGTCACGCGGATCTCAACTTTCCGCGTCCTTCTTATCCGCTTGGTTCTCGAGTGGTCGTGATCAGGTGTGGTTTATTTCCTTAGGACGCTAGGGGGTAGTCGGCCTGAGGGAGACGCTGAGGGCCGCCTTCTCTGTGAGGGTTATTACTTGGTCATAATCCGTATGGAGGAGAATTTGGTGGTTGTGTCATGGGCTAGTCCTCGGCCTAGAGTGTTCGGCCTTGAATGTGTAGGGTGGCTGTGTGTCATGGACTAGTCCTCGGCCTAGAGTGACCGGCCCTGAGGGTTCTTGAGGACCGTGATCATGTATTTATGGTGTGGTTAGGACACCAGCCCCCTAGTCTTGAGGAGCGAAGTGACGTGTAGACTAGATGCGAGTATCTAGCTTCTGCGATTGTTGCCTGCTTTGCAATTTTTGCGTATTGGTCGTGGTCTATGGATATATCAGCCCCCCAATCTTGAGGAGCGGAGCGACGTATAGACTTATTGTGGGTTCTCGACTATGGTGTTTGGTTTCCATGTTTTTGCACCGACATGTCCTGTTTGAGCGTTCTTCAACAGATGTGTTTATGGAATCTTGTTAGTGGAAATGGTGTCAGGGGCATTGAATTGATTTGACCCTTAGTGGTACTATTTCGTTAGGGCGTGTTTTCCAAAGTGGCTTGAGTGGGTGGGCCTTGGGCCTCGTAGCGGTTGAGCAGAGGTGAAGGGTCTTGAACGGGGTCTTTAAATACGAGGTCCCTCATTTGTACTTAACTGTGTTTCCTGGTGTAGCCTTTGGAGTTTGCTAAGGTTTCCTGTGGCTGTCTTTGTTCTCGGTCTTCTAAAAGGTATGTCGACTTCTTCTAGTGGTTCCAATGCCGGGCACTCTGGTGCTAGTTTTGTGGGTCTTAGGTTAGCGTTTTTCAATAGTTTTTCCGAGTCTTTACATGTTGAGGTGGAGATGGAGGTGCGCGAGGATCCGGCTAGTGAACACGCGGAATCACTTTGCCGAGAAGAGATGGGTATGAGTGGGCGGCTGAGGGTGTTCGAAATTATTTTTTGAAAAACCGGTGGTCGAGGCTCCTTAGGTCGTGGTTGAATAGTATTTATTTGTCGAAAAGGGGGCCGACACTAATGTCGTTTCCATTAAGCGGGTGAGTGGGGTTGAAGGGGTGTGTCATGGTCGCGAGGGATCATAGGACGACTTCTTTTATATGTACGCGTGTATGTTTATGAAACTGCATGTGCGACTGCCGCTTGACGAGTTCACCATGGGTGTCCTTCGAAGGATTAACATGGCGCATACTCAACTTCATCCGAATAGCTAGGGTAGTTTGCAGGCGTTTCGATTGATTTGCAAAGCATTGTATTTATCACCGACTCCTGACAACTTTCTTTATTTCTATGTGACGCGCCTACAAGATATGATATATTGGCTTTCACTGATCGGACGTCCTAAGATTGGTTTGTTGGACGGGTTCACCCAATCTTTCAAGCAGTTTAAGGAAGGCTTTTTTCGTGTACAAGTACTTGGCAGTGGGTGGTCTTTATACTACGATGATGAAGGTATTCCTAAGTTTCCCTTCTATTGGATTGAAGCGCCGACTCGATTGGATGCGGTTTCCAAAGACATGCTGGATGGTGATAGCATGCGTGTAGTGGATGTGTTGGAGCGAATGCCGATAAAGATACCTGGAAAATGGGTTGTTTGTTGCTATTTGACGGATAGTCCGGCCCAGGATTTGTGCAGTATGTTTTCTGTTTAAGTTACTGCTGATTTTGAACTAATCTGAAGAATTTTGCTTTGTGCAGGTGTGATGGCCCATCATGCAAAGAAGGTTGGCGACGAGGTTGATTTGTTCGTCAAGATTCGAGATAAAATGGGAAGCGTTACAAAGGCGCAGGGACAATCTCAAGCGCCGAACCTTGTAGGTCCGGTTGTGGATACATATCAACCAGCTGTTGCAAAGAGGCCGGCTCCTTCTAAAATGAAGGGCATTGGAAAGGATATGTAGAGGCTATGTGCGCTTGCGAAGACCGGCGATGTGGGTTCGAGTGGCTCAAGTAATCCTGACTTGAGTGGGTTTGAGAAGAGTAGAATTCAGATGAGGAAGGGGGTGGAGATCAAGCTGAGCGATGCCGAGGTAGGCGTGGTGGAGGCGGCAGATTCGGGGTTGGTGATGAGGGCTTTGAACGAGTATTTGGTGCGAGGAGTCGTGTTGGGCCGGAGGGTGACAACAATGTTGCAGGAGGAGCTGAGTGCTGGAGATAAAAAGAAGTTGGTTGAGGAGATTGCTTCCTTGAAGGCTTTGAGGGAAAGCGATCAGTAGGCCTGGGCTGAGGACAAAAAGAAACTAGAGGTCGAGGTACGGAGGCTGAAGCAGAGTGTGGTGGGTGCTAAAAAGAAATTAAAAGCTAAACAAGTGGAGATGGACGAGGTGCTTGCTGCGAAGGAGGCGGCTGCCGAGGAGGCGGCAAGTGAGATATATGGGTTGCAGCAAGCTATTTACTCTGAGCATGTGAACGATTTTCAGAAAGCACTAAGACAGGTCGACTTCTTATATAAGGAAGTCTCTGTAACTGATCGTCAGATTAATGTTAATCTCGATGTTTACGATAATCGCATGTTGGACATTGCGGAGATTAGGCGATTGAAAGTTGTTGTAGAGGCAGACGCTTTGGGTGAGGAGGCAACTCTTGCTACCACTCCTCTTGAAAATGCGGAGATCGGTATCAACGAAGAAGATGCGGAAGATGCAGAGGAGGAGGATGCGGAAGAGGCCGATTAGGTGCTAGGGAATGGGTGGTTCCGCTGATGGTGTCGAGTAGTTAGCTTCTTTGGGCGAGGATGCCGGAATGCCTGTTTTTTGTAATAGGGTTGGGTACATCTTTGATATTGTAGTGGAGAAGGTGGCCATGATGTTTGTTATCATGCGCATTCAGTGTGTTTTGGTTATGTACATATACTTTTTGGATATTTGGAATCTAATGCATCCGTTCCTAATTTGTGTATCATGTCTTTACTGGTTTAAATGTTAATGCTTTGCTTGTTTATTTTGTTGTGCTGCTTGTCTTTAGGACCGTTGGTTTGCTACGTTAAGATATGATTTTATGTTGTGGACTTATGTTAGCGTATGATTGGGTGAATATGTTGCTGAGTTTTAGCGTATGATTGTGTGAATATGTTGGACATGTCAAAAAAAGAAATACGACCAACTAACTGAAATAAAACTTCAAGTGTGAAATATTCCAGGTGTTAGGTATTGGCTCGCCAGATAGTCGCTCGAGCCGATATGCGCCTTTGCAAAAAGCTTGCAGAATGCGGAATGGGCCTTCCCAGTTGGCAGAGAATTTCCCGTCATGTTGGCGCGCTTTACTTGCTGGCCGCCATACGAGGTCTCCTTTATGAAGTGATCGCGGCTTTAGCTTGGAATTGTATTTCCTTGCTACTTTGAGCTTGGTTGCCATATCCCTGATTTTAGCTTTCTCCCTCTTCTTAGGTAGTAAGTCTAGTTGGGTGTTCATGCACTCGTCATTGGACACTTGGTCATAATGAGCTTGCCGCATTGATGGTTCTCCAATTTCGACGGGTATCAGTGCGCCCGTTCCGTATTCGAGACTGAAAGGCGTTTCACAGGTCGACGATTGGGGTGTACATCTGTATGCCTAGAGGACTTCGAGTAATTCCTCTAGCCATTTTCCTTTGGCTTCATCTAGTCTTCTCTTGAGTTGTCCGAGGATGATTTTGTTTGCGGCTTCCGCTTGGCCATTAGTCTGCGGATGCTCAACAGAACTGGTGATGTGCTTGATTTTGAAATTTTGATAAAACTCTGCCAATCCCTGATTAACAAACTGTCTGCCATTGTCGATGATAATTGTGTGTGGTATACCATTACGGCAAATGATGTTTTTCCACACGAATCGTTGGGCTTACTTGGTCGTGATGGTGGTTAGGGGCTCGGCCTCAATCCATTTTGAAAAATAGTTGACGCCCACTAGGAGGAATTTGACTTGGCCTTTTCCTGGGAGGAATGGACCAACGATGTCCATTCCCCATTTAGAAAATGGCCATGGGGAGGATATGTGGTAGAACTCTTCTTGATGCAGATGTGTTTTGGGGCTGTGTTTCTGGCATGAGGGGCATTTTCTGGTGTAGGTATTGTAGTCTTCTTGGATGGTTGGCCAATAGTATCCTGCCCGCAGTATTCTAGCCGCCATAGTTTTTGGTCCGGAGTGGTAGCCGCAAACTCCTTGATGTATCTCTTGCATAACATAGTCGGCCTTCTCCTTGGTAATGCACTTTAGAAGTGGGGCGCTAAATCCTCTTCTGAAGAGTTCTCCTCCCACTAGGGTGTAACGCGCTGCTTTTTGGGTCCATCCTTTTTCTTCACCGTCGGGGACGGTCCCATTCTCTAGGTATTGGATGAAAGGTTCCATTCATGTGCCTTCATTGGTGATCTGCATGCACTAGGTGTTTGTTCGATGGATGGGGATGCGAGGGTCTGTTGAAGCAGGGATTTGTACTTCCCTTTTTTCTAGGTACTTGCCAACTTCGATAGTAAGTCCGCTCTAGCGTTGTCGGCCCTAGGCACATGTTCGATCTTGAAGTCCTTGAATTGGGCAACCATGCTAGTAACTACGTGAAAGTATTGTGCTAACATTAGGTCTTTGACCTGGTATTCCCCCATTAGATGGCCAACTGTTAATCGAGAATCAGTTTTGCATAGGAGCTTTTTAGCACCGACTATTTTAGCTAGGTTGAGCCCGACGATGATTGCCTCGTACACGGCTTGGTTGTTCGATGTTTTGAATTTAAAGTGTAGGGATTGTTCAATTAACACGTCACTTGGTCCTTCAGGTACTACCTCTGCCCCCGCTCCTTGTGGGTTAGACGATCCATCGACGTGCATGGTCCACCAGGTTTCTTCTGAGGTTGCGTAGTCTTGTAAATCATTAGCAAAATCTGCTAGGCATTACGCTTTGATCGCGCCTCGCGACTCGTATCGAATGCTGAATTTCGACAACTCGATTGACCATGCGAATAGTCTGCCAGCCAGATATGGTTTCTGCAGGATTTTTTGGACTGGGCATTCTGTGCGGACAATTACCTCGTGATTCTGGAAGTAAAGGCATAATCTTCGGGCTGATGTTATGAGTGATAGGGCTACTTTTTCCACTACTTGGTATCGCGTTTCTGGATCTTGTAACACGCGGCTGACAAAGTGTATTGGTTGCTGGCGATCGTTGGTTTCCTGGATTATTGCAGCGCTGACAACTGTGGCAAAGTCCAAGATGTAGACAATCAAAGGGAGGTTTCGGTAGGGCTTGCTCAAGATGGGTGGTATAGTGAGTAGTTGTTTCAATTGATCAAACTTTTGCTGGCATGTTTCATACCAAGCGAACTTGGCTGACTTCTTGAGCAGCTTAATCATAGGTCCCGTTTTTTCGACAAGCTTGGGGAGGAATCGTGAGATGGCCGTCAATCTTCCTATGAGGCATTGGACCTCTTTGAAGTTTGTTGGGCTTCTCATGTTGATGATTGCGAGACATTTCTCTAGGTTGGCTTCAATTCCCCAGTGAGTGAGCATGAAACCTAAGAATTTGCTGCCATTAACGCCAAAGGTACATTTCTCTGGGTTCAACCTCAAGTTGTAGGCTCGGATTGCATCGAAGACTGGTGTCAAATCTGACGGGTGCTGTGACGGGTCAGAGGACTTTACTACGATGTCGTCCATGTAACATCCCGTCAGGATATTACGATTTTTTTTAAATAAATAACATAATTAATTACACTGCATTTAATAAATCCTTATTTCCCGAAAATCCGGGAAATTACAACATTCTTATTAATTCCAAATATACTCAAAGTTCGTAAATCAGAAAACTGAACATAATTACAAAGCCTCTCATTGAAGTTTACAAATTATTTCAAAACAAAAACATGTAAATCTCCCAGACTATCCCCTCTCTGCGGCTAGGCCTCCCCAACTTCACCTGCAATATCATCTGCTCATGTGTACCGCGTACACGATAATCGCCAAACACAAACAGATAGGGTGAGCTAAAATAATAAGAAATAAATATGCACCAAACATATATACATAATATACAATAAAAGAAAATCTCATATTTTAATCCGCATGGCCACCACCAAGCATGATATCATTCAGCATCAAAGAACCCCTCCTTCTTTAATCACATGGCCACAACCATGAAACATTAACACACCTTAAGGAAGCCTCGTTACCTTCCTTCTACATGGCCACAACCATGCCAGCAATGTTATACATCTCTTAATGATTATCTCAAGGCGCCTTGCTGCCACACCTATCAGCCATAACCGATAGAGCACGTGCAGAAACCATGCTACGGATCACACACCGTAACGCCAGGTAGAGTTCCCAAATTACGAACATAGTCCGTAACGTCCTAGGACTACCAAACTCGTCAGCATATCACTAAGGAGGGCAATCCATCTGGACCCATCCGTACTGGCCACAACCAGCACACTCACACCAGCAACACTCGCCAACACGAGCAAAAACTCAAAGGTTCCTCTTGTTCATCCGCTATCCCGAACCACAACTCAAGGGAAGTCATTCCGGGCCACAACCCATAGAATGCCACGTGCTTCACCCCTACCCTGAGCCACAACCTAAGGATACATTTCGGGCCACAACCCATGGAACAACCAGCAAACCCACCATTGAGAGATCTTAGAAGCATTGTAAACAACATAGCTCGTTTTCAGCATCACAAATCTGATACTACACTATTACACTTCCTTGAAGTATATCCTTGCACTTCCCCTTGCTTAGACTAAAAGCCTTAGTGCTGCCTCCCACCCAATTCGCTCAAGCTAGACTCACAGCCTGAGCAAGTCTTAGCAAAGTAGCAACCCCACGAAGTCTCGCTTAAGCGAGTTCCTTCTCGCTTGGGCGAACCCATCCCTCGCTCATAACTAATACACCTCGCCTAAGCGGTGAACCTCAAGCATACCATATCATTTCCTCGAACTCTCGCTTAGGCGAGAGGATCTCGCCTGGGCGAGACGCACTTTCGCCTAAAACAAAAGATTTCGCCTACGCGAGATGTGCAACCAAAATCACTCAACCCACACATGGGTTCTCGCTTAGGCGAGACACACTTGCCTAAGCGAGATGGTCTGTCACCCAAGATCAAATCACCCAGCCTGAGCGAGATGGTAGAGCAGGAAGGGTTTTCGAGATGTTAAAAATCAAATCACATTGTTGATTATTTTCATATGAAAAATGATTTTTCATTTTTGAAAGAGGTTTTCTGAAAAGAAATAAGTTGAAAGCTTGTTGAGTAGACTTCCAGGAAAGAGAGGTGTGTCTCAATGGACAACTTAAGTACCTTGTCTTTCCTTAGTCAAAGTGTTTCTCAACCAGTTTCACAAATTTACAACAAAAATCCTCAAACAAAAATTATACTTAAAAAAAGTAACTAAAAAAATAACTAAAGAAAATAAAATAAATGTTAGAAAACAAAAATTTGAGATAAAAAAAACTGTTAGTGATAAACAAAAAATAAAATCAAAAGAAAGAAAGAAAAAAATAAAAATAAGAACTAAAATGATAAAAATTCTAACCGTTTTCCTTGGCAACGACGGCAAATTTGATAACGATGTCGTCAAGCGATCAAATTAATACTACTTATCTATAACAACTTCAGTATTGTTAAGAAAGTAGCCAAAAAATTATTATGGGTTAAGTTAACCCTAAGTCGTCTCCCAACGAACACAGAATTGGTTTTTAACAAGTTAGTTCTTATAATATCTATACAAAAGAGTTAGTCAAATAAAATAATAAAAATATGAAAGATAAATATAAAAAGATAAAATAAGATAGAAACAATAGTAAAGAAAAATAGGTCGATTCCACTGCTTGTTCAAAATAGGATTCATCATTGGTTTCCTAAAGATTATTGTTATTTATTTCTTGTTTAAGACTTCAAATTAATCAATGTAACTTCTCAATTAATTTGTTGGCGTCCTTACTTTCAACCAAAGTAACTTCTCAATCAAAAGCAAGAACTTTGTAGATTAATCTTAGTAAATTTAACCAAAGTAACTTCTCAATTAAATATTACTAATCCTAATCATCTCCATTCTTTTACCTCTTAAATCTAGTAAAAAGCTAATTAACCAAAGTAACTTCTTGATTAATTCTAATCTAAGTTTTCACCTTTAATCCAAGTAACTTCTCAATTATTAGCAAAAACTCATTCAATCATATGAAAGTTTCTAAAATTAATCAAAGTAACTTCTCAATTAAAATTTAAAAACCCTTGGACTCATACGAGTGTTATGTTATGCAGATTTAACACCGTGCTAACTTGCTACAATGTAGAAATCATTACTTTTACTAAATTAAGAACCAAAAGACATAGATGAAAATAAATCTCAACAAGAATCAAAAGATCAAACAAATTAATTGATCTAACCTCAGAATCCAATTAAGAAATTACAATGGAAGCAACCCAAGAAATTTAGAACTCCATGAATGCGAAGTAAAAATAGAAGAAGAATATAAAGAGAAAGGAAACGAAATTAGGCCCCCCTAAGGGTTCCTAAACTCCGAAGTCCCCAGCTTTTTTCTTTTCACTTCTCCCTTGGTCTCTTTATATAGGAATTGGACTAGGATTTTCTGTTGCTAAAATCTCTCAAATATCTTTTAAAATAAAGATAAAGAGAAATATTTAAAAATATTTGGAGAGATATAGACTATTTGACAAATATAATTGGTTGATAATATCAATATCTAATATAATTAAATTAATTAATTAATTAAATATATATGATAAATTATCACCAATTAGTATTTGTATTAATTTTCCAAATCAACCCTTTGCAATCTCCTTAAATTATTTTCTAAATAATCCAATATCTTCAAGATATATTTGTTTGTTGTGGAACTAAAAAGATTCAAGAAGATCTTGTCATATTTAAAAAAATTTGGTAGTTATTATCTTTTAATATTTTATGATATAATTAAATAACATAATTATTTAAAAATATCAAATAAAATATCTAAAGATATATTTTTCCCAAATTATTTTCTATCATAAAGATAAAGAAAACCGCAACGTCCAATTTTTTTGTTCCTCTCTTCTTGGTTTAGCAGTACCTTGGATTTATCTTTAAGGTGTCATGAAGCTTTAATCAAAGCATTTCCACACTGCAGCTGCACTAACACACCTCAAAATATCCAAATAACATTTATGCAACTAAAAAGCTATTTTTAACTTGTTTTTGTATCTCATGCTCAATAAACCCAATTATAGGAAATCCCAATTAAATTGATCTTTAAGCACACAAATTCAATTAAATACCCAGAATTAAACAATAAATGAGGGCAAAAATACGCACTCATCAAGAAGTCAACCAACACACCAATAACACACATAGGACTCGAACCCAAGTCCTTTCACACTTATAAAGTACTCTCAACCAATTAAGCTAATACTTTTTCACGTCATACTCATTAGAATTTAATGTCATAAATACACTGCCTACCCCCATTTATAATTAATTATTTATTTAATTAATTAAATTCCGTGGATCTTACATTCCCCCCACCTAGAAATTTTTCGTCCTCGAAAAAGAGAACTTACCAACAAACAGGTGAGGATATGACTTCCTCATGAGGTCTTCCATCTCCCAAGTCATCTCCTAGGTTGCCTCGTCCTAGAGGACCTTCACAATCTGAATCTCCTTCCCTCTGAGCTGTTTGACTTGAGAATCCAGAATTCTCACCAGTCCAACCCCTATAGTCAGATTCTCGCACACCTGAACATCGTCTTGTTCTAGCACATGAGTAGGGTCTGCCACATACTTCCTCAGTTGTGATACATGGAAGACGTTGTGCAGATTTGCCAGGTGAGGTGGCAAGGCAATCTCATAAGCTGCTGGTCCAATCCTCCTCGTAATTTGGTATGGCCCCATGAATCTAGGAGTCAGCTTCCTCGACTTGAGAGCTCTCCCAATACCTGTTGTCGGGGTAACCCGGAGGAATACATGATCACCCTCCTAAAACTCAAGTGGCCTCCTCCTCTTATTTGCATAAGACTTCTGTCGACTCTGAGTCGTACGCATACGGTCTTGTATCACCTTCACTTTCTCAGTGGTTTACTGCAAGAACTCTGGCCCAAGCACCACTGACTCCCCATGCTGCTGCCAACACAATGGAGTCCTGCATCTCCTACCATACAATGCCTCGTATGGTGTCATCCTGATGCTGGAATGATAGCTATTATTGTACGTGAACTCCACCAATGGCAACATGTCACTCCACGTACCCAGGTGATCTAACACAGAAGTCCTCTACAAGTCTTCCAGTGACTATATGGTTCTCTCAGACTGCCCATCCGTCTGAGGGTGATATGTTGAGCTCATTCTCAGTTGGGTACCCAAGGCATTATGCAGTGCTTGCCAAAATCTTGATGTGAACCTTGGGTCTCTGTCCAACACAATACTAGCAGGCACTCCATGTAGTCTGACCACTTCTCGGACATATAGATCTGCCAACTTGTCCATAGTCATCTTTTGATTAATCGATAGGAAGTGCACACACTTCGTCAGTCTGTCTACAATAACCTAGATCGAGTCATGTCCTCTCACAGACCGCAGCAAGTGCGTGACAAAATCCATGGAAATGTTGTCCCATTTCCATTGGGGAATGTCAAGAGGCTCCAACGTGCCACCCGACCTCTAGTGCTCAATCTTCACCTTCTGGCATACTAAACAAGAAGCGACATAGTCGGCCACATCAGTCTTCATACCCGTCCACTAGAAGGTCGCTTTCAAGTCCTTGTACATCTTAGTCATACCTGGATGTATGCTAAGACGACTCTTATGCCCTTCATCCAAGAGCATCTTCCTCAAGACCCGACTGCGAGGTACACACACTCTCTCCCTGAATCTCAGGATACCATCTCTGCCTATCCTGAAGTCTTTTCTCTTCTCGGTGCCTAACTCACTCACTATTTGCTGCAGTTCTTGATCTTTACCCTATTCCTCCCTCACCTCATCTAAGAACTCATTAGTGATTTGTAACATGTTGCACCGTATATGATCAGCACCTGTGTATAGATTCAAGTTCATATCTCGTAGTTTCTCGATAAGCTCCAACTCCTTCATCATCAAAGTAGACATATGAACTCTCTTCCTACTCAAGGTGTCAGCAACTACATTGGCTTTACCTGGATGGTATAGAAGCTCAAAATCATAGTCTTTCAAGTACTCCATCCAACGTCTCTGTCTCATATTCAGCTCTTTCTGATCAAATAAGTACTTCAAACTTTTATGATCATTGAACACTTGAAACTGTGAACCGTACAAGTAGTGCCTCCACATCTTGAGAGCAAAAACTACCGCAGCCAATTCCAAATCATGTGTAGGGTAGTTCTTCTTGTGTACCTTCAGCTGGTGAGATGCATAAGCAACAGGTCATTTCTCCTGCAACAACACACACCCCAAGCCTTGGTATGAAGCATCACAATACACCTCAAACATCTTGGTTGTGTCTGGGATAGCTAATATAGGTGCAGTGGTCAATCTCCTCTTCATATCCTCAAAACAGACTTCACACTCGTCTGTCCAAGAGAAAGGCGGGTCCTTCCTGGTGAGTTAAGTCAATGGACTCAACATCTTGGAGAACCCTTCCACAAAGTGCCTGTAATAACCTGCCAGGCCCAAGAAGCTCCTCACCTCAGTTACGGTCTGTGGCCTTTCCCACTTCACCACCGTTTCAATCTTCGCTGGGTCCGCTGCGATTCCTTGGGCTGAGATTACATGACCAAAAAACTGTACCTTTTCCAGCCAGAACTCACACTTCGACAGTTTCCCATACATTTTATGCTCTCTCAGTACCTCCAATACCACTCGTAGATGATCTGCGTGTTCTTCTATACTCTCAGAATATATCAGTATGTCGTCAATGAATACAACGACAAACTAATCTAGATACGGCTGAAATATCCTATTCATGTAGTCCATGAATAGAGCAGGCGCATTCGTCACCCTAAACGGCATCACCACATACTCATAGTGACCGTAGCGACACATGAATGTTGTCTTCTGCACATCCTCTGGTTTGACTAAGATCTGATGATATCCAGACCTTAAGTCAATCTTAGAGAACACAGCTGCTCCCCTCAATTGATCCAACAAATCGTCAATTTTGGGCAA
Source organism: Vigna unguiculata (assembly GCF_037176805.1). NCBI lineage: Eukaryota > Viridiplantae > Streptophyta > Magnoliopsida > Fabales > Fabaceae > Vigna > Vigna unguiculata. The sequence goes on along the minus strand of NC_140798.1, from coordinate 14,822,472 downwards.
TGGGTACTTATTCTTTATAGTCATCTTATTCAACTGACAATAATCTACACACAATCTAGAACTATCGTCCTTCTTTTTCACTAGCAGCACCGATGCTCTCCATGGTGATGCACTCGGTCGGATAAACTTCTTTTCAAGCAGATCCTCAATCTGCTTCTTCAACTCTGCTAATTCAACTGGCGCCATCCGATACGGTGCCATAGATACTAGGCCAACCCCAGGGATGAGATCAATGGTGGAATCCACATCCCTACTTGGTGGCAACTCTAGGATTTCATCAGGGAAGACATCTGCGTATTCATCTACCACTGGAATCATACTAATCTTCTCTACAATACTCTTCTTCTTCGTCTGAGCTACTATCATAAAACATGTAGCTCCCGCTTCAATCTCCTTCTTTGCTTGGTTGGATGATATCAATTCCAATCCTTCTACATCTGGGAATACCACCCTGTGTTGCCCGCAATCGATTACCACATGGTTGCTGGCCAACCAATCCATACCCATAATCACGTCCAACCCTTCCATTGGTATGCAGATGAGATTCACCTTGAACCTGCAGCCTGCCACCTCCATAGGGCATCCCACACAAACAGACGTGGTGGATACCTCTCCAAATGCTGGTGTCACAACTATTAACTCGCACGCCAGCTCTCGCATCACCAGACCGAGCCTCCTCACACATTCATTGGATACGAGAATGGGTATCTCCTGCGTCATACAACACAATAACCTCGTGATCAAACAACAAACAAGTAGTCTGTACTAAGTTACATGACTGGGCTACCTCGGTAGTCGTCAAGGCGAATACACAACCTGGGGCTCTAGGTCGATCCCCGACTGGTTTCTTCGTTGGTGCACCTCTAGCTGGTTTCTTATTCGGGCAGTGACGTGCGAAATGGCCCGTCTGATCACAAACGTAACACTTGCTAGTCATACCACCACCACTAGAGCTGCCTGAGGGTTTTAGACAATCCCTCCGAAGAAGCTGCCCACCACAGTTGTAGCACTGCAGTTTCTTAACCGAACTTTGTGGCCTGTCATACGGCTTCTTCTACTGCCGTGAATCAGAGGTAGTCTTCTAAGGTCGAGCCCCTCTATTGGGCCCCATCTCCAACTGCTCTACAGCCTTGGCCTGCTCCACCAAGACTGGAAACTCCCTGATCCGGAGAGGTACAATAAAACGGCGCAGCTCGTGTTTCAGCCCGCCCTCATATTTTTTGCATCTCCACTCCTCGGTGACAGTGGGCGAGTAGAACCTGGCCAAGTACTCAAATATGTCTGTGTATGCCTGCACAGTCAGGTTCCCCTACTGGAACGTGAGGAATTCCGCCTCTCTCTCGTGCTTGGCACTGTCTGGAAAATATTTCTCCAGAAATCTCGCCGTGAAGGAAGTCCAGGTAACCTCCTCGCCCCGGGTTTGCATGAGCTGCTGAATGCCTGCCCACCAGTATTCTGCGTCAGGTACCAGCAGGGATGAGACAAATGCGAGCTTCTGAGCATTTGTGCAATCGATCACTCTACAGATTTTCTCACACTCTCTGAGCCAAGCATCGGCTTCATCTGGAGTGGATTTTCCCATGAATTTTGAGAGCTTATGCCTCATAAAGTCCTCCATCGACACCGGGCGTGTGGGTGCTACCACGGCTCTAGGTTGCGCTGCATTACATCTACCATCTGATGTATCGCCTGTGCGATCTCATCAGCCCCAACATTATTCCTCCTCCGCCTATTTGCCATAGCCTGAGCACGCCACATATAACTGTTCACATCAAACAACTTTGGTTAAGACTTTGTACCAAAAGTTAGATAACAAACCATGATCAAAATGATCTCACAAGCACACACGGTAAGCTCACTCCCCATAGACCCCAAAATCTTTTGAAAACGATTGCTCTGATACCAAATGTAACATCCCGTCAGGATATTACAATTTTTTTTAAAATAAATAACATAACTAATTACACTGCATTTAATGAAACCTTATTTCCCGAAAACGCGGGAAATTAAAACATTCTAATTAATTCCAAATATACTCAAAGTTCGTAAATCATAAAGTTGAACATAATAACATAGCCTCTCATCAGAGTTTACAAATTATTTCAAAACAAAAACATGTAAATCTCCCAGACTATCCCCTCTCCGCGGCTAGGCCTCACCAGCTCTACCTGCAATATCATCTGCTCACGTGTACCGCGTACACGATCATCGCCAAACACAAGAAGATAGGGTGAGCTAAAATAATAAGAAATAAATATGCACCAAATATATATACATAATATACATTAAAAGCAAATCTCATATTTTAATCCGCATGGCCACCACCAAGCATGATATCATTCAGCGTCAAAGAACCCCTTCCTTCTTTAATCACATGGCCACAACCATGAAACATTAACACACCTTAAGGAAGCCTCGTTACCTTCCTTCTACATGGCCACAACCATGCCAGCAATGTTATACATCTCTTAATGATTATCTCAAGGCGCCTTGCTGCCACACCTATCAGCCATAACCGATAGAGCACGTGCGGAAACCATGCTACGGATCACACACCGTAACGCCAGGTGGAGTTCCCAAATTACGAACATAGTCCGTAACGTCCTAGGACTACCAAACTCGTCAGCATATCACTAAGGAGGGCAATCCATCTGGACCCATTCGTACTGGCCACAACCAGCACACTCACACCAGCAACACTCGCCAACACGAGCAAAAACTCAAAGGTTCCTCTTGTTCATCCGCTATCCCGAACCACAACTCAAGGGAAGTCATTCCGGGCCACAACCCATAGAATGCCACGTGCTTCACCCCTACCCTGAGCCACAACCTAAGGATACATTCCGGGCCACAACCCATGGAACAACCAGCAAACCCACCATTGAGAGATCTTAGAAGCATTGTAAACAACATAGCTCGTTTTCAGCATCACAAATCTGATACTACACTATTACACTTCCTTGAAGTATATCCTTGCACTTCCCCTTGCTTAGACTAAAAGCCTTAGTGCTGCCTCCCACCCAATTCGCTCAAGCTAGACTCACAGCCTGAGCAAGTCTTAGCAAAGTAGCAACCCCACGAAGTCTCGCTTAAGCGAGTTCCTTCTCGCTTGGGCGAACCCATCCCTCGCTCATAACTAATACACCTCGCCTAAGCGGTGAACCTCAAGCATACCATATCATTTCCTCAAACTCTCGCTTAGGCGAGAGGATCTCGCCTGGGCGAGACGCACTTTCGCCTAAAACAAAAGATTTCGCCTACGCGAGATGTGCAACCAAAATCACTCAACCCACACATGGGTTCTCGCTTAGGCGAGACACACTTGCCTAAGCGAGATGGTCTGTCACCCAAGATCAAATCACCCCGCCTGAGCGAGATGGTAGAGCAGGAATGGTTTTCGAGCCCCTGCATATTTCGCTTAGGCGAGCCTGGCTTGCTTGAGCGAGACATGCAGACTCTGGCACTGTTTCACGCACACAACAACAGCAACATACCAAATTTCACACTCCAAATCATGCCAACCAATCCAGAATAATGCACCAAATATGTACACACAATTCAAACCCATAATAAATCCCAAAATCTGAATTTATACCATATCTCATATGTACAGCACCCCAAACCCTCATTATTTTCTTTCAATTTCATAAACAGTATGAGCAATTACCATTAGACCAAACATTTACCACTTCCATCAGTTAGACACGAAATTTAAGGTACGCACACAGCCCAATCATGTAAAACCATATAATTAATATAAGATTTCGGGTTCAGCTCCCCTAACCTGGATCTTTTGGCTTAGTAGTGGGTTACTTGAAAGCTTCCAAAAACACCAACAGCCCCCTTTTTGCCTATTCCCTCAACTCAGTCCTAAAACCTCCCTCAATTTGCCAAAAACTCTAAAATTCGTGCTCTCTATTCTGGAAAACAGTTCAGCTTGCCAAAACCCTCAATTTTACCCTAAATTGACCTTTTTTTATATGAAGCTTTAATGTGGTTAATTAAAAACAACGAAAACTGGTTTTTATTTCTATCCAAGGCCCATTACTTGATGGTTTTTCAGCCCCCTTGGCCCCCTTTCTGCTAGGTTTTCTCCACCCTTTCATATTTAGCCCACAACAAATTTTTAAGCAAAAAAGAGTTAAATCTGACTTACCAAGGTTTGAACCCATGAACTTACTAAAGCCAAATCAAAGCTAAACCACCAAGCCAATTAATGTTTCATGCCAATTCACACACTTTTACCATCATGTTATCACCCAACACGACCATGTATAATTTTAAAATAAAGATAAGTCAACCAACACACTAATAACACACATAGGACTCAAACCAAGTCCTTTCACACTTATAAAGTACTCTCAACCAATTGAACTAGTACTTTTCCACGTCTTACTCATTAGAATTTAATGTTATAAATACACTACCTATCTGCATTTATTAATTATTTATTTATTTAATTAATTAAATTTCGTGGATCTTATAGTCCACATATACTTTGAAGTTTTTGCCTAGTAGGGGTGCAAAGACCCTGTCCATCAACCTTTCGTACGTGGCTCCAACGTTTTTCAGGCCGAATGGCATGACTTTGTAATATAGGTTGGCCTCCTCTGTGATGAAGGCGGTTTTCAGCTTGTCTTCTTCAGCCATGGGTATCTGATTGTACCCGAAATACGCGTCTAGGAAACTCAGGGTTGTGTGGCTTGCTGTGCCATCGACGAAGCGGTCAATACCTGGCAAGGGGTAGGCGTCGCGAGGGCAGGCTTTGTTGAGATTAGTGTAGTCGACGCACATGTGCCACTTTCCATTTGGTTTCTTAACAAGGACAACGTTGGCTAGCCATGTTGTGTACCGCGCTTCATCCACGAAACCTGCTTTTTTAAGCTTTTCTGCTTCTGCCTTGGCTGCTTGTCTGCATTCTTCACCAAGTTTCTGCTTCTTCTGGGAAACGGGCTTGGCTTCCTTGAAGACAGAGATCCTGTGCGACGTGACCCTGGGATGGACCCCAGGGAGGTCTATTATTGTCCACGCGAACAAGTCAACATTGGCGAAGGGACCTTTTCCAGCTGTCACTCTTCTCCGGCTTGAAGTGATGTTCCAATCTGTAGGAAATGGTCTAGCTACGCGAGAGGGAATTGTTGGGTTTCCCCTACTGGTTCCATCCTAGATTCGAAGTTGATCCTGGGGTCCAACTCTTCTCCCGCTAGGTTTACACCCTCGGCGAGGACTTCCACGTTGTGTGTCATCATAGGGGGTGTGGTAGCCTTAAGCTAGCCATGTAACATTCCCTCACCGCTCTTTGATCTCCGTGTATTGTGAGTATGTCTCCGGATGGTGATGGGAACTTCATAGCCAAGTGAGGAGTGGAAACTATTGCGCCAAGAGCGTTTAGCGAAGGGCGTCCTAAGAGCACGTTATAGGAAGTGTGGGCATCAATGACCAGGTATCGTATCAATATGGTTCGAACTCTTCGTCCTTCTTTGAAGGTCGTGTGCAAGTCGATGTAGCCTCTGGTTGGAACCCTGATAAGTTCAAATTTTTGCCCTCATTTAATATTTAAATTTGGGGATTTAATTGAATTTTCTGTGCTTAAAGATTGATTTAATTAGGATTTGTGATTATTGGATTTATTGAGTAAGTTTGGTAAAAGTGGCGTAAAAATTGATTTTAGTTGCATAAAATATTATTGGATATTCTAACGTTTGTTAATGCAGCTGGAATTTATTTTTGGTCAATTAATAGTGTGATTTTAAAATATTCAAAGTTACAAAATAAGTCCAAAATCAAGAAATTCTGAAAAAGAATAAATCAGGAGCTAAATGCACCCCCAGGTTTTACTTGCACACCCCTTCTAAAGTAGACCACCAAACAAAAGTCTGCACCCCAGTTTTCACTAAGTTGCACCACTCCTACCACTTAAACTCCACTAAACCAGATCATGCCATGTGGCAATCCCCACCTTTTAAAATTAGCCAACCATAAGCCGCCACGTGTCATAATCCTCCACTCACCCAATTGACCACTCAGATCTTGCCACGTCATCATCTTCATCTCCCAAAAACCCTAACCCTAATTTCAACCACCATGACCACCCTCCACACAGCCGCCGCCGCCAATCTCGCCGGCCACCGCGGCGCGCCACCACCAGAGGAGAAGAGAAGCTGCAACCACCGCGCCTGCACCTGCGAATCCTTCACGCTGCCGCCGCACCTCCTCACTTCGCCGGAGCACCACCGCAACAGCAACGCCATCTTCTTCTCGCGTCCAGCAGCTCCGCGTGCCACCATCATCGCGAAACCACCGCGAGTTCTTCTTCCTCACACAACAGCCACCGTAGTGCACCTCCGGCCGCCACAGTTCGCGAACCAGCGCCATCCCGCAGCCAGCCACCGCGCCGTCACGAACCACCATCGCGCCTCCGTCTTCTCTGCACCTCACGCTGCTGCACTGCACGAACCAGTTCACCTCTTCACTTCGCCGGCGACACACCAGAAACCACGGCAACCACACCTCCATCTTCTCACGCAGACCACCACCACGAACAGCAACGCCTCTGCACCTTGCGCCACCATCTTCCTCACCGTTTCGCATCGCACACCGTGAAGCTTAATCCGCACAACCATGGCAGCAGCCCCGTCACGCACAGTAGCACTCGTCGGAGAAGGAGGAGCGCGCCTGCAACCTTCATTCGCGCCACCACGCCGGAAAACGGCAGCAGCCGCCGTCAGCCGCGCAGCCAAGGAAGAGTGTGAGAGAGAAACCCTAGTTCTGGAGAGAGACGCGCCACGTGTCAGGCTGCTATTGGACAGTCAAACTGGTCAACTGGTCAACTCTGGTCAACTGGTCAAAGTCAGCAGTCAACTCTGGTCAAAACTGCAAATATGGTTAAATGAGAAGGGCAGAATTGGAAATTAGACAGGAATTAAGTTGCTAATTAATTAAATAAAAATAAAAGATTTTAGCAACTGACAGATAAAGCCCAAAGTCCAGTGGAAGCCTATATAAAGAGACTTAAGGGAGCAGAAGAGGGGGAACTGACAATTTACAGCTGACAGCTTAGACACTTAGAACTCTCTGGTTTTGGCAGATACCGTCTCCACCACATCTCTCATTCTTTCTTTTATTTTCTTTCTTTCATATCATCATGTATTCCATCAAAGCCATGGAGGGCTAAGCTTTAAGGGTTGATTCCACTGTAATTTCTTAAATGGATTCTGAGGTTAGATGAATTTATATGTTTTGTTATTTTGATTATTGTTGTGGTTTTTGTTTATCTATGTCCTTTGCTTCTTAATTGAATAGAAAATAATGATTTTAAATCTACATGCATGCTAATCATATGAGTTAAAAGGTTTTTAAATTAAATTGAGACTTTACTTTGATTTTGTTTAGAAACTTTCATTTGATTAAATAAGTTTTTGCCAATAATTGAGACTTTAATTTGATTAGAGGTAATTACTTTAACTAAAATTAGTCAAGACTTTACTTTGATTAATTAAGTTTTCTATTTGGTAAAGAAACAAAGGAATAGACATGATTAGGCATAGTAAAATTAATTGAGACTGTACTTTGATTGAATTTACTATGGATAATCTAAAAGTTCTCACTTTTAATTGAGACTGTACTTTGGTTAAAAGTGAGAACGCCAACAAATTAATTGAGTCTTTACATTGATTGATTTGTAAATCAACAACAATAATTAATTTAACAATAATCTCTAGATAACCAATGAAGAATCTTATTTAGAAAAAGCAGTGGAATTGACCTATTTACTATTACTGTGTTTGTAATCTTCCGTGTCATTTTCTTTGCATATCAAAACCCCCCTATTTTTATAGTTGCTAGTTTTAAATTGCATTTTTGAGAATCAAATATTTGAGATCAATTTCGTATTCGTTGTGAGACGACTCAGGGTTATCTTAACCCTAACTATTTTCTTCACTACAAACTGGCAATACTGAAGTTGCTAAAGTAGTGGTAATTTGATTGCCTAACTACAGCGATATCAAACCCTTTCGCCAGCAAAATCGTAAATTGGTTCGTCATGCGGGGCTATATCATCTTGGGATATTTGAAGCTTTTATAGGGTCTTCCAGTATAAGATGTCAAACGAGCTTCCTTGGTCGACCAACACTTTCTTAACCGCGAAGCTTTCTATCTCCACGGTTATCACCATAGGGTCGTCTTGGTTAGGATCGGAGCCCATGAAATCAGAGTCAATGAAAGTTATGGGGGAATTCTTCTGGGTGGTCTGCCGGTTACGTTATGTACTGACTGAATGGCCCTTAAGTGTCTTTTCCTTGAGGAGGATGAGCGACCTACTCCCGCAAATCCTCCAGAGATGGTGTTGATAGTCCCCCTCAAGGGGGGCCTGTCGTCGGGCCTCCTCTCCTGGTGTTTTTGCGTTGTTCTCTATTCTACATTTTGGTCTCTCACAGGCTCCCTTCTCGCCTCGCGGCGCTCAGGTCTTCTTTCGTCTCTTCGCTCAAAACGCCTGTTATCTGATCTGTCATAGTGAGGGCGGGTTTCTCCCCCTTCTGTGCCCTGGATATAGTGCTTGAGGTGACCGGCGCGTATCATCTCTTCTATCTTGTCGCGCAAAGTTTCACACTCTTCAGTCGTGTGCCCATTGTTGCGATGGTACCGGCAGTACTTACTCATGCCTACGTTTGGCGGGTTCTGGAATTTCCTAGGTAGCAGAATCAATGCTGCTTGCAAGACTTCATCTAGGATGCGGGACTTGGTGGCATTCAAGGGGGCGTAGTTGGAGAATCTAGCCTGCTTCCATTCTCTCAGGCAGTTTGATTCGCGCGTCATTGGTTCCTTGGCGGTCTTTTTCGCCTCTACCGGTATTGGAGCGGACTGGACGCTATCCTGGTATCGCCTCATGTCTTCTACCCTGATGAACATTGCTGCCATTTTCCTGAGTTCTTGCATTCCCAAGGGTGGACGCATGGCTAGCTCGTCGACGAATGACCCTGGTTTGAGAGAAGTCATCATGTATGTCAGGATGAGGTTGGACGTTAAGTCTTTGATCTTCATGGTGATAGCCCCAAACCTATCTATGAAAACTCAGAGGGGTTCTCCCTCTTCTTACCGGAGGTTGAGGAGTGCGATCGACGTGAGATCGTGTCAGCGGCTAGTGTCGAATTGGGTGGTAAAGGTAGTGTTAACGTGGAGAAAGACTCAATGGTGTAAGGGGGCAAACTCATGAACCATTCCAAGGCTTAGCCTCTGAGTGCTACTGAGAATGATTTTCACAAAACGACATCATCGGTGGAGTACAGACCAATCTGGTTAGTATAGGTGGATACGAACTCATCCGGGTCCGTCGTGCTGTCGTAAGTGACAGTGGGTGCCTTCCACTCATGGGGTAGGGGGTTTCAATGATACCGTCTATAAAAGGGTGCCTACGATTTCTTCTGTAGGCCAAGGAGCTGTAGTTTCCACTTGTAGTGTGGCCAGTGGGTTTGTATTCGCTCTCATCCTCGGTGAGAGGAACCTCTACCCTTGAGTGTGTGGGATAGGGTTCCCCTGCTACCTTATCCGCTTCTATCTTGCGTCTGAGATGGGAGTTTTCTTCCCGTAAAGCCTTCATCTCATTCGCGTTTCTCTTCTTGTACTCTGCGAACTCTTGTTGTATTCTGGCTTGGGCTTCCAAAATGCGCGATATTTCGGATGAGGGGCTAGGGTCTCCAACCTTGACTATTGGGACCACGGTCGGAACTTCTGCTGCTCTGCTTCTCGTGGATACCATTATCTTTGGGGTCGCTGTCTAGATTTGCGAAGTACTTTTTGGGCCCCACGGTGGGCGCCAATTATTCTTGCAGGGACCGAACTATATTCTGCAAATCTGTTGAAGGGGGTCTTGTATCCAGTTGCAGGCAAATCTTCTCTTCTTCGGATGAACTTCAAGGGTGGCGTAGGGGAATCTGCAAAAGACACTCTGATGCCTAAGTTAGCACTGGTGATGTCAGAATCTCAAAGAATATATTAATGCGTAATCAATGCTTAGAATAGTGTGCTATTTATACTCTTTTTACCTGTGGGTCCTACTTGTTATGGGCCTTGGGCTTGGATTCCCTTTTCCTAATTACCTTTAGGTCCATATCTAGGGGCTGAATTGTCAATTGGTCCTTCAGATGTTATCAACAATTGCCATGGAGTGCTCAGTATTTGGTATGCAGTCATGCGGATCTCAACTTTCCGCATCCTTCTTGTCCACTTGGTTCTCGAGTGGTCGTGATCAGGTGTGGTTTATTTCCTTGGGACGCTAGGGGGTAGTCGGCCTGAGGGAGACGCTGAGGGTCGCCTTCTCTGTGAGGGTTATTACTTGGTCATAATCCGTATGGAGGAGAATTTGGTGGTTGTGTCATGGGCTAGTCCTCGGCCTAGAGTGTTCGGCCTTGAATGTGTAGGGTGGCTGTGTGTCGTGGACTAGTCCTCGGGCTAGAGTGACCGGCCCCTGAGGTTTCTTGAGGACCGTGACCATGTATTTACGGTGTGGTTAGGACAACTACAATTTTATATTAAAAAATAAATTTAGTTTGGATCAAATATCCATAAAATTCTGAAGCATTATATATTACTATTAATTATTTATTTTACTCAATTTCATTTATTCAATATTATTCATTCACACAATTTAATTGTAATTAAATTTATTTTGAATTTGTAAATGTTTTTCCTCAAGCCTACTCACTACAAAAAAAAAAGTTATTTAGAGGAGGTCATTTTTCAAAGGTTCAAATAAACCTCCACAAATAACTATGATATAGGTTAATTATAATGGTTTCTGTAAGTGCTAATAATATATAGGGATTTTATTTATTTTGAAGAGGTTTATGACCCTGTAGATTAATCTACATTTTCCCTTCAATGTATTGCACGTTCCTTCCTAGAAAACCTAAGCCTCCACAGCCACGAAAATATTGCTCATTCCTCCCGAAAACCTAAGTTTTTCCTGAAATCAGTTTCGCTTTGCGATTCCCTCCGTTGTAGCTCTTTCCATCACACCCTCTCCGTCGTGGCCTTAGTAGATAATCACGATTTAGTCTCCGTCGTAGCCTCCTTGGTAGCCTCCGTCATAGCCTGAGTAGCGAATCAGTCACTCCGTCACGCCCTCTCTCTCACTCCGTCGTAGGCGGCCCTATCGCTCATCGGAGTTGTTCGCCCTGTTTCGTCACTCTATCACTCCATCGTAGTTGTTCGCAGCTTAGGAGCCTGCACTTCTGATTGATTAAGTTCCTCTTTTTCTATATTTGACCTTTTAAGGATGAAAAGTTGCTGATATTGCCTTCTTTTATCTAATTTCTACATGGACATTCCTTCCTGTAGGTTAGTGAACAATAGCATTCTTTGATCTTGTTCAGTATTTGCTTTTCTTTGTTTTAATTTAATTGTATGTTCATTGCATTAGAGAATGGTGAATCAATGTAAGTATGAACCACACTTTGATTACTTCCATGACAAAACTAATCAAGTTATGGGTGGCCATCCCTCGTGTGATTTAAATTAAGTTCACTAAAGTCTTAATCATGTCATTGCATTTTCATTGAGAAGCAAAGTAATTTTTATAAATGTTGGTTGATGAAATTCATTCTATGAACCTTGCAGATTTCCAATTTAAGTCTAGCAACCTTTTAAACCATTTAGGGGAATCCCATGATACATGTCTCAAAATGTTTCAACAGTAACAATATAAAAAGTAGGAGATATTAGAGTTTTAGTTCTCTTTTAAATTTTTATTTACCAAGATGCATGTCCTCCTCTTTGCTCTCATTATTCTGTTGCAGGAAATAAATGGAATAAAAAGAGGAAACTCATTATAGGTAATAAATTAGATATGGTCTCATATTTCATGGCATTTTGAATGGCTCTAGGAATTCTCAAGGATCTCTGTCAAGCTCAGAATATGAAGTTGTGGGTGTAAATGAAGAATGTACATCAAATTCTCAAGAATTTGTTACTGCTAACATTGATTAAATCTAGAGGACACATATTTTTTACTCAAATCTCACTCGATTTCCTATGCTTATGAAGTTGAAAGTGAAGTAGAAAGTGATGAAGATGAAGTCTCATTTACTGAGTCATTGTAATACAACTTCAACACCACACGTGTTGCTACAAATGAATCGTGTATATTCAGGGTCAGCTTTCCAATGGGCAAGAGATTGTTGTCCAAAGGTTGTCAAGGGATTATAGGCAAGGGGATTTGGAATTTAAGAATGAAGTGCTTTTAGTGGCCAAGCTTCAACATCGAAATTTAGTTAAGCTACTTGGCTTCGACCCGAAGGAAGAGAAAGGCTACTCGTCTATGAATTTGTTCCTAATAAAAGTCTTGATTACTTGATATTTGGTAAGTTCAACATCTGCATAATTTTATTGTTTCTCTTACATAGTACTATTTCAACACATAATTGATATCGCTGTCGTTAGGCGATCAAATTACCACTACTTTAGCAACTTCAGTATTGCCAGTTTGTAGTGAAGAAAATAGTTAGGGTTAAGATAACCCTGAGTCGTCTCACAACGAATACGGAATTGATCTCAAATATTTGATTCTCAAAAATGCAATTTAAAACTAGCAACTATAAAAATAGGGGGGTTTTGATATGCAAAGAAAATGACACGGAAGATTGTAAACACAGTAATAATAAATAGGTCAATTTCACTGCTTTTTCTAAATAAGATTCTTCATTGGTTATCTAGAGATTATTGTTAAATTAATTATTGTTGTTGATTTACAAATAAATCAATGTAAAGACTCAATTCATTTGTTGGCATCCTCACTTTTAATCAAAGTACAGTCTCAATTAAAAGTGAGAATTGTTAGATTGTCCATAGTAAATTAAATCAAAGTACAGTCTCAATTAATTTTACTATGCCTAATCATGTCTATTCCTTTGTTTCTTTACCAAATAGAAAACTTAATTAATCAAAGTAAAGTCTTGACTAATTTTAGTTAAAGTAATTACCTCTAATCAAATTAAAGTCTCAATTATTGGCAAAAACTTATTTAATCAAATGAAAGTTTCTAAACAAAATCAAAGTAAAGTCTCAATTTAATTTAAAAACCTTTTAACTCATATGATTAGCATGCATGTAGATTCAAAATCATTATTTTCTATTCGATTAAGAAGCAAAGGACATAGATAAACAAAAACCACAACAATAATCAAAATAACAAACACATAAATTCATCTAACCTCAGAATCCATTTAAGAAATTACAGTGGAATCAACCCTTAAAGCTTAGCCCTCCATGGCTTTGATGGAATACATGATGATATGAAAGAAAGAAAATAAAAGAAGAATGAGAGATGTGGTGGAGACGGTATCTGCCAAAACCAGAGAGTTCTAAGTGTCTAAGCTGTAATTTGTCAGTTCCCCCGTTTCTGCTCCCTTAAGTCTCTTTATATAGGCTTCCACTGGACTTTGGGCTTTATCTGTCAGTTGCTAAAATCTTTTATTTTTATTTAATTAATTAGCAACTTAATTCCTGTCCAATTTCCAATTCTGCCCCTCTCATTTAACCATATTTGCAGTTTTGACCAGAGTTGACTGCTGACTTTGACCAGTTGACCAGAGTTGACCAGTTGACCAGTTTGACTGTCCTATCAGATGCTGACATGTGGCGCAGAGTACTCTCTCTCTCCAGACTAGGGTTTGCTGCGTTTAGGGTTTCATGGAGGCTTGTGGATGACGGCGCGGCTGCTCCTCCTTCTCCGGCGACGAAGGCGTGGTGGTGGAGGTTTGTGGACGCTGCTGGTGCGCGTGGACGGTGTTCGCTGCTGGTGCAAAAATGGTGGCTACCATGGTTCGTTCTCGTTCATGATGGCGTGGACGGCGCTGCAATGCGTGAAGGAAGAAGATGCGCAGTGGTCGTGAATCTGAAGGTGGCTTCGAGGCTGGTGCAGTGGTGACGGAACTGCGGCGAGAAGCGCGCGATCTGTGGTGGTGTTGCGGTGCTTCTGTAGGAGATGGTGGAAGTTTCCTCTGCTGCTGTTGCGCGGTTGTGCGAGAAGATGGTGCTGCAGAATCGTGGTGGTCGGATTTCGACGTGAAATCGAGGTGCGGAGAAGACGGAGGCGCGATGGTGGTTCGTGTGCGCTGCGGAAATGGTGTAGATTCCGGCGAAAAGTGCTGCTGCGGTGGCTGCGGAGAAGGTTCGCGCTGTTGCTGCAGATGCAGAGGCGAGAAGATGGAGGTGTGGTGGTTCTGCAGTGGTGGCGCGCTGCAGCAGATTGGTGGTGCAGTGGTGGCCGGCGAGGTGAGGAGGTGCGGCGGCGGCTGCCATGGTCGTGGAAGGAGAGAAGAAAATTAGGGTTAGGGTTTTGGAAGATGAAGATGATGACGTGGCAGCCTTCCATTGGACAGCTTGTTAGTGCAAGGATTGTTGCCACGTGGCTTGCTTTGGTTGGCTAATTTTAAGAGGTGGAGATTGCCACATGGCATAATCTGGTTGAGTGGAGTTTAAGTGGTAGGAGGGGTGCAACTTAGTGAAAACTGGGGGTGCAGAACAGGTTTTTGTGGTCCACTTTAAAAGGAGTGTGCAAGTAAAAACTGGGGGTGCATTTAGCTCCTGATTTATTCTTTTTCAGAATTTCTTGATTTTGGACTTATTTTGTAACTTAAAATCACACTATTAATTGACCAAAAATAAATTCCAACTGCATTAACAAACGTTAGAATATCCAATAATATTTTATGCAACTAAAATCAATTTTTATGCCACTTTTACCAAACTTACTCAATAAATCCAATAATCACAAATCCTAATTAAATCAATCTTTAAGCACAGAAAATTCAATTAAATCCCCAAATTTAAATATTAAATGAGGGCAAAAATTTGAACTCATCACACACCCACACTTATCCTTTTGCACTCCTGGGCAAAATTGAACAATTTCAAAACTTTTCTCTGAGGTCTTTTTTCCATATTTTTAGTGGATTAAAGAAATGAATACCAATGGAAACAGATCAATCTTCTAGAAATCATGTTGTCACGCACAAACAAATGGATAAAATTCTGTTTTTCACACATGAGTTAATCTTTTGAGTTTACAAGATAATCAACTATGAAAGAGAAACACTCAAGTTAAATATATATTTTCTCACCAAGATTCGCTCAAGTGTTTTGGCTTGTGTTTTCACTCAAAATACCCATGCAAGTAAACACTCTCAATGCTTAGCAAGACTCTAATATTCACAGCTTTCAGAAAACATGCATTCAAAAATCATGAGGACTTTTCACAGGTTATAATGAGGCCAAGGCAAAGGTAGGAAAAACTTTAGGATTTGTGTGTTTTTGAAATAGTAGGGAAGAAAGAGTTATGGAGCATAGTTTCAAAAATAATCCTTTTTTTTTCTTTGTTTTTTTTTTCTCTTTTATCCTTTGTTGCTCTTTTTTTCAGACAGCAATCATTTTTCATTTCAACACTTTGTCATCAACAATTATTTTCCTTTTGCCATTTTTACAACTTTGTGGGGGAAATACTCACCCCCACACTTTATTCCTCAACCAATCTCAACATAATCCACTAGCTCCTTCTTTCTCCCTAAGGTAAGGAAAAACATGGTCTTTTTCTTTTTTAAGGTTTAACAGTATGCTCAAAACAAGAAAAAGAGGTTTAAGCTCAAGGGGCTACCAATGGATCAATGTTATGGTTAGCTTATTTGGCCAAGTAGCTAAAAAAATGCCTCATTCATATCAAATCATGCATGTTCACCTAAGATGCAAAACAACAGAATCAAGCTAAACATTTGAGTACCAACAAGACATGAGCAAATCACACAAGAAAAATAGGCATGACACACGGTAGTTCATCCTTACAATAAAGCTCAAAACTCACAAGGTCAAAAACTCTTTCACAAAAGATTTATTCCAGAAACTCTCAAATCAACTCAATCAAGTAAATCACAGAAACAATCCATTCATATCACATGACTTTTATTTTCCCAGAATTATGATCGTTCCAATTAGTAAATCAAATCCAAAAATCCAATGTCAATATGTTTTATTGAAAACATAAACTTTTTTTTTTAAATTAGAAAAGGAAAAACAAAACAAATAGAAAACAAAAACAGAAAAGGGGGAAATCTCCCCACACCCCCACACTTTATCCATGCATTGTCCTCAATGTATTCAATATGTATAAAATGCAAAGAAAAAGTGTGAAGTGTACTTACCTCCTCAAGGTGGAAGGTATGAGGGAGAAGTCAAGTTCATCCCATCCATCGTCTTATTCAACATATCTTGATTTTCATTGAATATCCGAAGACGATGCCCATTAACTTTGAAAGTTCTTGCTGAAGATTCTTCCTTGATCTCCACTGCTCTATAAGGGAAGACTTTTGTAACAATGTATGGTCCTTCCCAAGTAGAACGCGACTTACCACTCATGTGACCAAGCTTGGATTTGTATAGTAACACCTTCTGGCCTACCTTGAAATCCTTTCTAGCCACAAGCTTTTGGTCATGGAACTTCTTGGTTTTCTCTTTGTAGAACTTTGAATTTTCATAGGCTGCAAGCCTAATCTCCTCTAGTTCTTGCAACTGAAGTTTTCGCTCATTTCCTACTTCTTCCAAATCCAAGTTGCATGCTTTCACGGCCCAATAGGCCCGATGTTCAATCTCCACAGGTAGATGACAAGCCTTTCCAAAAACCACCCTGAAAGGTGACATACCTATAGGTGTTTTGTAGGCTGTCCTGTGTGCCCAAAGTGCATCATCCAATCTTGTGGCCCAATCCTTTCGACTAGGCTTCACTACTTTCTCTAGTATCTTTTTAATCTCCCTGTTAGAGATCTCTGCTTGTCCATTGGTTTGGGGGTGATATGGTGTAGCAATGCGATGTGTCACCCCATACTTCTTCAACATGTTCTCAAGTAGCCTATTACAGAAATGAGTCCCCTGGTCACTGATGATGGCTCGTGGTATCCCAAATCTGCAAAAAATGTTAGACCTGACAAAACTCATAACAACTCGAGAATCATTAGTCCTTGTAGCTATGGCTTCCACCCATTTGGAGACATAGTCTACAGCAAGCAAAATATAAGAAAACCCAAAAGAAGGAGGAAAAGGACCCATAAAATCAATACCCCAAATATCAAATACCTCACAATACAGCATGGGTTGTTGAGGCATTTCATCCCTTCTTGTAATGGATCTTGCTGCCCTTTGGCACTGCTCACAATTTTCATATACCCTCTGTGCATCTTTAAAAATAGTAGGCCAATATAATCCACAATCCAACACCTTCCTACCTGTTCTTTGTGTGCCATAATGTCCACCAAAAGGAGATGAATGACAGAACTCAAGCACATAAGGTATCTCGATATTTGGAACACACCTCCTTATGACTTGGTCACTACCAATGCGCCATAAAATTGGGTCTTCCCAGATATAGTACTTTGCCTCACTTTTTAGCTTGATTCTTTCATATTTGGAGAAGGAAGGAGGAATAGCAGAAACAACCAAATAATTAACAATGTCAGCAAACCAAGGTTCAGGAAACATACCTTTCACAGCAGTCAATGCTAGGAGGACTTCATCAGGAAAGTCATCCTTAATAGGAATGTTATCTTCTCCATTTTCAATCCTGCTAAGATGATCAGCTACCAAGTTATGTGCTCCACTTCTGTCTAGAATCTCAATGTCAAACTCTTGGAGCAGTAGCATCCATCTGATCAACCTTGGTTTCGAATCTGCTTTCTTCAGAAGGAATTTTAATGCTGCATGATCAGTATAAACAATTACCTTGGAACCAAGTATATACGGTCTGAATTTGTCCAAGGCAAATACAACAGCCAATAATTCCTTCTCAGTCCTGGTGTAGTTAGCCTGCGCTGTGTCCAATGTTCTGGAAGCATAATATATCACATGTGATAGCTTCCCATCTTTTTGTGCAAGCACCGCTCCTACTGCAAAGTTTGATGCATCACACATCAACTCAAATGGTAATGTCCAGTCAGGTGGCTGGATGATAGGAGTGGTGGTAAGCGCCTTTTTCAATGTATCAAACGCATCTTTCCACCTCTCTCCAAAGTCAAATACTACATCCTTTTGCAACAAGTTGGAGAGAGGGTTGGCTATCTTGCTGAAGTCCTTGATAAACCTCCTGTAAAATACTGCATGTCCAAGAAAAGATCGAACCTCTTTCACAGAAGAGGGGTAAGGCAATTGTGAAATAATATCAATTTTAGCAGGATCTACAGATATACCATTCTTGGAAACAACGTGACCTAAAACTATACCTTGTTCCACCATAAAATGACATTTTTCAAAATTCAGAACAAGGTTAGTTTCTTCACATCTCTCCAAGACTCTAGCAAGATTAGACAAGCAGTGGTCAAAAGATGAACCATATACACTAAAATCATCCATAAAAACCTCAATACAATGCTCCAACAAATCTGTAAAAATACTCATCATACATCGCTGAAATGTTCCAGGAGCATTGCAAAGGCCAAATGGCATTTTCCTATAAGCATATGTACCGAATGGACAAGTAAAAGTAGTCTTATGTTGATCCTCTGGGGCAATACAAATCTGAAAATACCCAGAGAATCCATCAAGAAAACAGTAATGAGACTTACCTGCCAATCGATCTAACATCTGGTCCATGAATGGTAAAGGAAAGTGGTCCTTCCTGGTTGCCTGGTTTAGTCTTCTATAATCAATACAGACCCTCCAGCTATTCTGAATACGAGTAGGAATTAACTCGTTCTTCTCATTCTTGACCACGGTGATCCCAGATTTCTTGGGGACCACATGTACAGGACTCACCCAAGTGCTGTCAGAAATGGGATATATAATACCTGCTTGTAGCAACTTGGTGACTTCTTTCTTCACAACCTCCATCAGCTGAGGATTCAGTCTCCTCTGAGGTTGCCTCACTAGCTTAGCATCCTCCTCCAAGAGTATTCTGTGCATGCAGAAAGAAGGACTAATACCAGGAATATCTGCCAAAGTCCAGCCTATTGCTCGCTTGTGATCTTTGATAACCTGCAATAGCTTTTGTTCCTGCTCGTCAGTAAGCAAGGCAGATATAATAACAGGGAGTTTCCCATCCCTCTCAAGATAAACATATTTCAAATGAGATGGCAAAGGTTTCAACTCCAAAGTGGGTGGCTGTTCCACAGATGGCAACATTTTATTGCCTAAGGTAATTTCAGCCACCTCAGCATCACACTTGGACGCCACAGAGGTATCAAATAGTGACACCGTGTCCTCAACATCACCTATTTTACAATTTTCTCTTTCGTCTAAAATTGAGCCCAAAATATTCGAAAAAGAAAAATCCAAAGAAGAAGAAAAACCAGATAAAACGTCCAAAAGTCCAAAAGCATAATTGTTCACTACATTACTCAATAAATCAATGCAAAACAAAGAATGGTCTTCAATTGGGTGCTTCATGGCTTCTAGCACGTTGAACTGCACCTTCTCATCTCCTATCTCCATAGTCAAGGATCCTGCATGCACGTCTATCTTGGTACGTGCTGTCATCATGAATGGTCTTCCCAAGATGATTGTGGTTGAACTCATTCCTTCATCATCCTTCATGTCTAAGATATAGAAATCTGCAGGAAAAATTAACTTGTCCACACGGACAAGCACATCTTCTAGCACACCTGCAGGGTTAACTGTGCTACGGTTGGCCAACTGAATGACCACACCAGTAGACTTAAGAGGTCCAAGATGAAGTGAAGTAAAAACAGATAAAGGCATTACATTAATAGAAGCTCCTAAATCAAACATAGCATTGTCAAACTTAGTACTTCCTATAATGCAGGGAACAGAAAACATACCTGGATTCTTACACTTTTGCGGCATTCTGACTGCAGGCTTCTTAATTAAGCTAGAGACATTTCTTCCCATGTTCACTACCTCTTTGTCCATAATACGCCTTTTATGTGTACATAATTCTTTGAGAAACTTGGCGTATTTAGGAATTTGTCTCACATTATCCAACAAAGGGATGTTTATCTCCACTTTCTTGAAAGTATTCAGGATTTCTTTGTCTAACTCCTCCATCTTTTTAGTTTTTGGTTTCAAACGGTTTGGATAGGGAGGAGGAGGAGAATAAGGAGAAGGATTTTCAGAGGAAGTATTAGGGGATACCAACCTGGAGTTATCACTAGGTGCAGGCATCTCAGATGTTGCTTGTGTTGCTTCATCTGATCTTCCTCTTTCATCATTAGGTACAACTTCATTGTCCTTATCTTCATCTTCTTGGGTATCCCCAAGGCCTTGTATTTGCTTACCCGATCTTAAAGTAATAGCACTTACATTTCTCGGGTTGATTACAGTTTGTGCAGGCAAATTGCTCGAGCCTTGTTGAGACTTCATCTGATTTAACTCATTTGCCATTTGTCCAATCTGGTTCTGCAAGTTTTGATTAGTTGCTTCCATTGTCTGTTTCAACTCATTGATTTGTCCCTTCATCATGTCAGCCATCATTTTCATCATTGCCTCCATGTTTGAATCACCAGAGGTTGCAGCTGGTTGTGGTTGTTGTCTCTGTTGAGGTGGAACATAGACTTGTTGGTGTTGAGGCTGTTGATTTCCCCATTTCTGGCTGGGATATTCCTTCCAATCTGGGTTGTACTTGTTGGAGGACAAATCATGGTTGTATTGCTGCCGAGGTGGTCTATTATTGCCATAGATGTTTGCAGCATATGCCTGAGGTTGTTCATTATCTAACGTCCCTGTCTCTTTTAACATAGAACAAGCCTCTGTAGGATGATTAGTAGAAGCACAAATTCCACATAAAGTAGAAGGGATAGGCTTTTTCTGTAAGTTTGTCAAGGTCCTTACCATGGCTGCTAAGTCATCCAACTTCCCTTCTAATTTCTTGTGATCTGCAACATATGAAGCTTCTACTCCATGGGTTCCCTTCAATAGAGTTATAGAATTACTCCTTGTGGAAAATTGTTGATGGTTCGACGCCATAGTTTCAATCAATTGTCTTGCATTTGTTGGCGTTTTGTCCACCAATGACCCTCCACTTGCAGCATCTATCATTTGTCTATCCATGATACTCAATCCCTCATAAAAGTATTGAATGAGGAGATGCTCGTTTATTTGGTGATGAGGACAGGAAGCACACAACTTTTTGAATCTCTCCCAATACTTGTGAAGACTTTCTCTTTCTTGTTGCCTTATCCCATAAATATCTTTGCGAATAGCAGCAACTATAGATGCTGGAAAAAACTTTTCCAGAAATAATCTTTTCAGAGTCTCCCAGGTATTGATGGATCCTGGCAGAAGGCAGTATAACCAATTCTTAGCGGCATCTTGCAATGAGAATGGAAAAGCCTTAAGCTTGATATGTTCCTCTGTCACTGTTGTAGGCCTCATGGATGAACAAACAACATGAAATTCCTTCAAATGATGGTATGGGTCTTCTCCTGCTAATCCATGGAATTTGGGTAAAAGATGGATTAACCCAGACTTAAGCTCACATTCTCCATTTGGATATTGGATGCACATGTTTTGTGTAATTGCTGCATCCGGTGAAGCCAACTCTCTTATTGTTCTTTCTTCCATTCTATCTTCTTGAAATTCTGGTTCAGGTGATGGATCAGAAGATATGTTAATCACCGGAGGTGATTCTAGTGGTACACTTTCAGTGGTAGGTTCAGATGATGATGGTGCTCCTTCAGTAGAACACCTGAGATCAAGTCTCCTACGTGATTTACGCAAGTTCCTTTCAAGTTCTGAATCAAGTTGATAAAATTGACCCGGATTGGCCCGAGTCATGCACTATGCAATCCACCTGAAAGTGTTTCCCTGTGTGTTGTTTTTTTTTCTCTTCCTATTCTTGTTTTGGAGAAAGATTTCAAGAAAGAAATGAGTTAAGATGTCGTTGGGTCTACTCCCAGGAAAGAGAGGTGCGTCACAGTGGACAACTTAAATACCAAGTCTTTCCTAGACAGAGTTTTCCAAACTAGTCTCAAAAATTTCTTAAAAGAAATTCTTAATCAAAACAAAAATAGAACTTTGCTTGGAATATATTAACAGAAAACTAGATACTACAAAATAACAAACTATATCAAACGTATATGCGTAAAATAAATAAAAAATAAAAATAAAAAAAATAAAAATAAAATAAAATAAAATAAATAAATAAAAACAGAATCAAAATAAAAGAAATACTAACCGTACTCCCCGGCAACGGCGCCAAATTTGATATCGCTGTCGTTAGGCGATCAAATTACCACTACTTTAGCAACTTCAGTATTGCCAATTTGTAGTGAAGAAAATAGTTAGGGTTAAGATAACCCTGAGTCGTCTCACAACGAATACGGAATTGATCTCAAATATTTTATTCTCAAAAATGCAATTTAAAACTAGCAACTATAAAAATAGGGGGGTTTTGATATGCAAAGAAAATGACACGGAAGATTGTAAACACAGTAATAATAAATAGGTCAATTTCACTGCTTTTTCTAAATAAGATTCTTCATTGGTTATCTAGAGATTATTGTTAAATTAATTATTGTTGTTGATTTACAAATAAATCAATGTAAAGACTCAATTCATTTGTTGGCATCCTCACTTTTAATCAAAGTACAGTCTCAATTAAAAGTGAGAATTGTTAGATTGTCCATAGTAAATTCAATCAAAGTACAGTCTCAATTAATTTTACTATGCCTAATCATGTATATTCCTTTGTTTCTTTACCAAATAGAAAACTTAATTAATCAAAGTAAAGTCTTGACTAATTTTAGTTAAAGTAATTACCTCTAATCAAATTAAAGTCTCAATTATTGGCAAAAACTTATTTAATCAAATGAAAGTTTCTAAACAAAATCAAAGTAAAGTCTCAATTTAATTTAAAAACCTTTTAACTCATATGATTAGCATGCATGTAGATTCAAAATCATTATTTTCTATTCGATTAAGAAGCAAAGGACATAGATAAACAAAAACCACAACAATAATCAAAATAACAAACACATAAATTCATCTAACCTCAGAATCCATTTAAGAAATTACAGTGGAATCAACCCTTAAAGCTTAGCCCTCCATGGCTTTGATGGAATACATGATGATATGAAAGAAAGAAAATAAAAGAAGAATGAGAGATGTGGTGGAGACGGTATCTGCCAAAACCAGAGAGTTCTAAGTGTCTAAGCTGTAATTTGTCAGTTCCCCCGTTTCTGCTCCCTTAAGTCTCTTTATATAGGCTTCCACTGGACTTTGGGCTTTATCTGTCAGTTGCTAAAATCTTTTATTTTTATTTAATTAATTAGCAACTTAATTCCTGTCCAATTTCCAATTCTGCCCCTCTCATTTAACCATATTTGCAGTTTTGACCAGAGTTGACTGCTGACTTTGACCAGTTGACCAGAGTTGACCAGTTGACCAGTTTGACTGTCTTATCAGATGCTGACATGTGGCGCAGAGTACTCTCTCTCTCCAGACTAGGGTTTGCTGTGTTTAGGGTTTCATGGAGGCTTGTGGATGACGGCGCGGCTGCTCCTCCTTCTCCGGCGACGAAGGCGTGGTGGTGGAGGTTTGTGGACGCTGCTGGTGCGCGTGGACGGTGTTCGCTGCTGGTGCAAAAATGGTGGCTGCCATGGTTCGTTCTCGTTCATGGTGGCGTGGACGGCGCTGCAATGCGTGAAGGAAGAAGATGTGCAGTGGTCGTGAATCTGAAGGTGGCTTCGAGGCTGGTGCAGTGGTGACGGAACTGCGGCGAGAAGCGCGCGATCTGTGGTGGTGTTGCGGTGCTTCTGTAGGAGATGGTGGAAGTTTCCTCTGCTGCTGTTGCGCGGTTGTGCGAGAAGATGGTGCTGCAGAATCGTGGTGGTCGGATTTCGACGTGAAATCGAGGTGCGGAGAAGACGGAGGCGCGATGGTGGTTCGTGTGCGCTGCGGAAATGGTGTAGATTCCGGTGAAAAGTGCTGCTACGGTGGCTGCGGAGAAGGTTCGCGCTGTTGCTGCAGATGCGGAGGCGAGAAGATGGAGGTGTGGTGGTTCTGCAGTGGTGGCGCGCTGCAGCAGATTGGTGGTGCAGTGGTGGCCGGCGAGGTGAGGAGGTGCGGCGGCGGCTGCCATGGTCGTGGAAGGAGAGAAGAAAATTAGGGTTAGGGTTTTGGAAGATGAAGATGATGACGTGGCAGCCTTCCATTGGACAGCTTGTTAGTGCAAGGATTGTTGCCACGTGGCTTGCTTTGGTTGGCTAATTTTAAGAGGTGGAGATTGCCACATGGCATAATCTGGTTGAGTGGAGTTTAAGTGGTAGGAGGGGTGCAACTTAGTGAAAACTGGGGGTGCAGAACAGGTTTTTGTGGTCCACTTTAAAAGGAGTGTGCAAGTAAAAACTGGGGGTGCATTTAGCTCCTGATTTATTCTTTTTCAGAATTTCTTGATTTTGGACTTATTTTGTAACTTAAAATCACACTATTAATTGACCAAAAATAAATTCCAGCTGCATTAACAAACGTTAGAATATCCAATAATATTTTATGCAACTAAAATCAATTTTTACGCCACTTTTACCAAACTTACTCAATAAATCCAATAATCACAAATCCTAATTAAATCAATCTTTAAGCACAGAAAATTCAATTAAATCCCCAAATAAAAGTCTTGATTACTTGATATTTGGTAAGTTCAACATCTGCATAATTTTATTGTTTCTCTTACATAGTACTATTTCAACACATAATAAAAGCCTTCATTCTTGCATAACAGTTTATAATTTGGAGCTATGAATATGACTTTAACTTTGTTTTAGTTTTATAGATTTTTGATAGGTTAATGCCTCTGGAATAAACTACAATAATCTGACAAACAATTCTGATTTGTAATTTATGCGTTCTTTTTATTTGGTGCAGTATGGATTTTCATAAAAAGGAATCTTCCCAGTAAGTTATTTTCTCGTCGTTAATTACTAAGTTTTTTATCTTTTGACTTAACCTAACCCTTTTTATTAAACTATATTTACAGAAGGAAAGCTGAGTGGAGGAATAAATCAAGAAGGAATAAACTATTACAACAACCTTATCAATGAGCTGGTGGCTAATGGTTAGAATTTGACTTAAATTCTGTGGTACTTGGACTTTAATATTATAATATTTGATGATGATTATTAATTAAATGTTAACAACCGTGCACAGGTATAAAACCATTTGTGACTCTTTTTCGTTGGGGTCTTTCCCAAGCACTGGAAGATGAGTATGGTGGCTTTCTAAGTCCACTGATAGTGTAAGTTTCAATTCTAATATATAATTGGTTTAGCAACAGTATAATAAGAATATAATTTGACAAGCAAACATATATTTTTGTTCTTCAGAAAGGACTTTCGAGATTATGCAGAACTTTGCTTCAAGGAATTTGGTGATAGGGTGAAGTATTGGGTTACATTGAATGAACCCTGGAGTTGCAGTCAGAATGGGTATGCAAGTGGAGTAATGGCACCAGGTCGCTGTTCTGCATGGATGAATTCAAATTGCACAGGTGGTGATTCTTCAATTGAGCCATATCTGGTCACACATCACCAACTTCTTGCTCATGCAGCAGCTATGCGTCTCTACAAGGCCAAGTATCAGGTTAGTCATTCTTAAATTTTTAGCTATATATGTTATTTTGAAAGATGGTCTGGGAAAACAGGCATGCCTGACACTTACTTCTTGGAATGTTTTAAGGAAATATTTATCTTTTATAATTTCAGCAAACCGATGATGCAAATGAGCCTGAGTCTTCTATGGGTACAAGAGGATCATCTGGTGGTAGCAACATTTAGGGTGTTGATGATGTTTTTTAGGATGAAACTATTTTAGTGTACTATGAACTTTGAGTAAGTATGGATTAAGTTGTAATTGTTTCAATTTAAATTGCTTTTATGTTAATATGTTGATTTTGAGAATCAAAAGTTCTAATGTTATATATTTGAGCACTTTGGTTGAAGTATTTGATTGAAGTTTACAAAAAAATATTGTTGATATAAAAATATAAGTACCTCAAATGGTGACATACATTCAAATGGTGATATACATTGTCAAGTATAGTAGGAAATTCTAATTACAAACAAAATATTGTTTTTTATGAGATTTGAATAACGCAAGAAAAATACAGTAATAAATCCACAAATTAAATAATACAAACGAAACAGGTAAAAACTTTTACAGTATAATCCTCGAATTGAGAAGGGTATTAACCCCCACAAAAAAAATGAAAAAAAGGAATTTTGAAATCAAATAGGTTTATGGAAATAAAAGAGGTTTTAAACCTCCACAAAATAATAGTCATGAATAAGAGAGGTTATAACCCTCCATTAAAAACTCCCACAATATAAACTTGGTATCAGGGGTTGTAGAAAACCTCCACAAATAACTTGTGGGGAACCTATCTGTGAAGGTTTGAAAAACCCCTGCAAATTATTTTGTGGAGGGTAAAAACCCTCGCTAAACGAAATTAAAACCTCCACAATTTAGTTTTTTTTTTTAGTGACTTCTATAATATTTTACTGTGATTAGTTACAATTATTACATTGAATGGGAAGTTAATACATGCTAAAAACTTCAAATGATTTATCGCTAACTCGTGACTTTCATTATAATACTACCATTGCATCTAACACTTGTTAGACACAACCTATAGTTGAAATTTAGAAGACAACTCACTTTTTAGTTAAATATATGCATTACTATTTCATTGTAATTTGACTTACCATACTTACACATTAAAAAAATAATTAATGCACCATGTAATAATAATAATCTCTTTAATTATTAAATATAGGTTACTTATATTTCGAGTTTCTCATAAATATAAAGTTTCAAATTGAGGTCTCTGTTATTTTTTTTATTTTTTTTTCAAAACTTTAAATCTTAAATTTTTGTAAATGAGTCGCTGTAATTAGATTTTTTTTTAATTACATGGTATAACATATAGCTATCAAAATGAGTTGAAATGTGAGCCAATTCGACCCACAGAGGTTCGGGTTGGGTTAAAATATTTTTACAAATTTTAATACAGGTTAATTTTTTACCAGACCCACCTAGAACCTAGCTCACTTGGGTTGAATCCGTGGTTAGCCGAGTTGACGCACCAACTTGCAAATAAAATGCCACACAAGTGTTTTTTATTATGTTAGACTTTACATTTGGGTTGGGTTAGGTTATTTTTTTTAGCCAACACATTGTTATTATTTTGATTTTGGTTTGTAGTTGGAGTTAACATCCTTTTGGATTTCATTTGGATTCTATTGAAGTTTATTTAGATTTTAATCAGAATTACAATTTAGTTTTTTTTTTAGATTGAAGAAAATAAAATTGTATTTTTTTAATTAAGTGAATCAGTGAACCTACCCGTATAACCCACCAAGCAATCCGTGGTGAGCTGAGTTGAATTTGAATTTTTTTTTCACTAATAAGTAAGTTGGATTGGATTAGCTCACTAAGTGGTCAACCTATAATAAATCGAGTCAGGTCAGACCGGATCAGGTTACCTTTTGACCGCTCTAGTATGACAGTTATTTTATATTGTTATTTTGTTTAAATATTTTCACATAATACTTTATCAAGAAAGCATTATCATGAGATCTCTCTCAAAATTTGTACAAAAAATATTTTTAAAGTAAATTAATATATATATATATATATAATATAAAATTATAAAACTATAAAATCATAAAATTAAAAAGTTATAAAATATTATAAAGTTATAAATTATAAAATTATAGAATTATAAAATTATAAAATCAAAAATTATAAAAGAAAAAAATTATAAAGTTATAAACCATAAAATTTGAAATGTATAAAATTAAAAAATTTTAAATATATAAAATCTTAAATATATAAAATTATAAAATTTTATAATTATAAAATTATAAAATTATAAAACTGTAATATTATAAAATTGTAAAATTATGTAATTATAAATCATGAAATAAAAAAATAAAAAATAATTAAAAAGTTAAAAAATCATTTAATTAACACGTTTCATACACCCATATTTGTTTAATTTGTTTTTCTTTTTATGAAAGTTCAATTAGGTGTAAATAGTTAAGTTAACCTTCTGAACCATGAATATTGTACAAATTGCCTATGGCAGTTGGCTAAAGGCGGGCACCACCATTTATCAGCATTGGTGAAAAAGATTATAAGAGCTCTTAGGTTCGTAGGGCTTAAAAATGTCATTGTCCTTTCCTATACCCGTTGTTCAGGTTCATCTTTTCAAACATTCTGCCATTGCAGTATTTCAGAGCTTCTTCGATTCGGTTACTCTTTCCAATATTAGTTTTTAGTTTTATAAGAAACTCGTTTGATTCACTTCAATACACATTGTTCAAAATAGCTCAAATTTTTATTAGCCTTGTCATTAGATTTAAAGCATTTCAAAGAAGTTTTAATCAAACAATATTACTAATACAAATACCCAGGTTCAAGGGCTTCAATTATCTCACTCATTACTTGATCAGTGACACTGCATTTGAATGAATGTCACCGAAGTTGCAATGTGGATACAAAGACGCTACTACATTGTAGAATGCCGACGTCATTCTCGATTTTCTTTTGTCCTCGTAAGCAACTATGTTTGAGAAACAAGGAAAGGAAGTAGTTTCGATTCATCTGAATGTTAAATGCAAGAAAATGAGAAAAACTTCTTTGAGTTGTTTCTGTTTTTTGCTTTTCTAGGGCCCTTGTCAAGAAAATAATTTTCAAAACTTGATAGATTTTGAATGAGAAATTAATGAGTGAGTGGCATGAAATTGTAGTAGAAAACAATTTTTAAAACTGTAAAGTGGAAAGAGAATCCGATTTCCTTCCTCTTTAGTGATTGTTTGTGCATTTTCATTCATTCAGGTTGGATAACACCAGTTTAAAGTAAGTAATGGAGAGATCATTTTCACCGAAAGGTTAAAGTTTTGTGAAGTGAATGACACGGTGAGTTCTTTTTTCCTAGAAATTCCTGATTCTAGTTTGTGTGTTATTATGATTTAGGTAGACGATTCTTTGGAAAATAGTATTTGTTTGGGTTCTTGTGGATCCGCTATTAAAAGCATTATTGAGGTAGTTGTTTTTCACGCCCTACCTAGTAAGAAATAGCTTGTGTTAATAGTTTGCAAACTGCATTGTTTGTGTAGTTGTTTGTGTGATTGCAATATGTTTGTGTAAATGTGTCAGCATGCCTATCAAGTAATCATCTACGGCATATTTTCTCTCTACTAATTAGTTCCTGTTTTTTGTTATGGAACCTATCATGCCAGTTGTTTGATATTCCATTGCATTTTTTTGTCCATTGCAGTTGATTTTGATCAAAGTTCTATTGCTTGGCTCTGCTAGTCAGACAATTATTGGCAGACCAATAGTACCGGATGCAGCTGTTCATGCTGTTGTTGAGGAGCATGTGAGTATAGACATTCCATTTCAATATGCGAATCAGGTTTTTTATGATGGGAGTAGGAATATAATAAGGTTGGATGGAATGAACTGGTCTTTCAGTCGTTACTTGCACCAACAATGCATTCAACGTCTTTCTATTAATACATATGCATTCATAATGATAATTAGAATTGCTAATTGTGTGTGGCTAAATAACATAATTTCCCATGTTTGATAAAATCAAACATTTTCATTATGTTTTGTAAGGAGAGTCTCTTAGGAGCTGTTTGTTTTGTCCATAACCTCTTTGCATTTTCAGAGAAAACTGAAAATAAAGTTAATGTTTTGTTGAACTTTAAAAAATATTTTTAGAAAATGTTGCTGGAAGTAGGCCCAAATGTAAAAAGAAAAAGTATTGGTTATTGGTGTTTGCCTACCATGCTCCTATTTGACATCTCAATGACTTGAATCTGAATCCTGCTTATACCTCTCCACCTTTGTTATTGCACCATTCTGTTTCGCCACTCACTATTTGCCTAAAGTTGACAAATTGTCAACCAAACAAGGTTCAAGTCGGTCTACTTCTCCAAAACCATTTATCATTGTCCCAACCATACCTGAGTACACGATCCTCAGTAGATATGATGGCCGCCTACCACGCAAGGACGCCTCCATCTAGAACAACAAGGCCCTCAGCAGGCATGATGGCCGCCTACCACGAAAGGACACCTCCACATGGAGAACACGACCCTCAACAGACCTCAACCACCCATTTTACGCAGGCGCCTTCTTTTGGACAGCACGGCTTACAGCCAAACCCCATGGCCGCTTGCCCTGCGAAAGGCATCCCTCTGAAAGAAGACCACCCTCGACGCATCTCATGGCCGAATACCGAACATTGCCAACCCTCGGAGGACCCCCTGGTAAATTCCCTCCTTAACATTGGACCCTAGAATAGCCAGAAGAGAAATATTGGGCCCAAAGGCCCATCGCAGGTAGGACCCACAGGTAAAAAGGTATAAATAACACATTGTTCTATGCATTGATTACGCATTAAATTATTCTCTGAAACCCTGACATCACCAGTGCTGACTTAGGCATCGGAGTGTCTTTAGCAGGTCCCATGCGCCACCCTCAAGCCCCCTTGGAAACAAGAGAAGACCGACCCGAAGTAAGACGCCCAAGACCCTTGATCGATTTGTGGACTACAGACCTTGGTTCCGTAAGAACAATTGGTGCCCACCGTGGGGCCGAAGAGTATTTCACAAATCCAAGGCAATAACCCCAGAGCAAGATGGTATCCACGCGAAGCAGAACAGTAGATGTCCCCCCTTGGTGCCAACTGTTGAAGTTGGAGACCCCAGTCCCGCCTCGGAGATATCACGCATCCTGGAAGCTCAAGCCAGGATGCAGCAAGAGTTCACAGAGTATAAGAAAAGAAAATGCAGATGAAATGGAAGCACTGAGGGAGGAAAACTCTCGCCTTAGGCAAAAAATCAAAGCAGATAAGGCGGTTGGGGAACCATACCCCCCCCACTCGAGGGTGGAGGTCCCTCCCCACTTGAGAGTTGACGTCCCTCGCCACTCAAGACTTGATGTCCACCCTACTGAAGACGAGAGTGAATACAAACCCACCGGGCCCACAATGGGCGGTAATATAGCTCTTTCGCCTCTAGAAGGAACCGTCGCCACCCCTTCATAGACGGAATCACAGAGACACCTCTACCCCATAAATGGAAGGCACCAACCGTTACGTACGATGGGACCACAGATCCGGACGAGTTTGTGTCCATTTACACCAACCAGGTGAGCCTATACTCCACGGACGACGCTGTGCTATGCAAGTCATTCTCAGTAGCCCTCAGGGGGTCGGCTCTAGAATGGTTCATGAGCGTTTCCCCCTACACCATTGACTCCTTCACCACGCTCACCACTACCTTCACCACCCAATTTGATACGAGTCGCCGACATGACCTCACCACAATCGCCCTCCTCAACCTCAAACAAGAAGAGGGGGAACCCCTCCGGGTTTTCATTGATAGATTTGGTGCCATCGCCATGAAGATCAAAGACCTTACCCCTAACCTCATCCTAATGTACATGATGACCTCCCTCAGGCCAAGACCTTTTGCCGACGAGCTGGCCATGCGCCCCCCTCTGAGTATGCAAGAGCTTCGAAAGAGAGCAGCCATGTTTATAAGGGTTGAAGACATGAGACGATACCAGAGCAACGCCCAATCCCCCCCCCCCCCCCAGTGCGAACAGAAATTAAAAAGACCAACAAGGAGCCCACCCCGCCCGACCATAGTCGCCCTTCAGAACGGAGACCAACAAAGTTCTCGAATTGTGCCACCCTGAACGCACCTCGGTCCCGCATACTTGATGAAGTCCTGAAAGCAGAACTCATTCCCCCACCCAGAAAATACCAGAACCCGCCCAACGTAGACCTAAGCAAATATTGTCACTACCATCGCAACAATGGCCACACCATCGATGAATGCGACACTCTACGCGACAAAATAGAAGAACTCGTCCGGGCCGGACATCTTACACACTACGTAAGAGAAACAGGGGAGGGCCCATCCAGACCCCAGTATGACAGGAACGATAACAGGCAGACTGAGCGACGAAATGATCAAAGAATCGAACGCAGAGAACCGAGGAGAGAGCCAGCCAGAACACAGAACACAGAACAAAGGGAACCAACACAACCGCAACCACGACAGACCACCTCTATGCGGA
The DNA here is from genome assembly GCF_037176805.1 of Vigna unguiculata. NCBI lineage: Eukaryota > Viridiplantae > Streptophyta > Magnoliopsida > Fabales > Fabaceae > Vigna > Vigna unguiculata. The sequence continues at coordinate 14,790,387 of NC_140798.1, read as the reverse complement.
ACAATCAACACAATATCTAGGGGATTCGCAGGAGGAGGGAGGTCCTCCTCCTCCAGGAAGAGACACCTGAGAGTCGTCCAACAAGTACACGCAATATCCAGCCGAACGCAAAGAAGAATGCCGCCCATCACTTTCTCAGATTCAGATTTCCAAGGTACTGACCCCAACCAAGATGACCCCATGGTCATAACTGTGGAAGTCAAGAACTTCGTAGTAAAAAAGGTTCTCATCGGCCAAGGAAGCTCTGTAGATATCCTGTACTAGAAAACCTTCAACAAGATGTAAATACCTCTCGCCGACCTAACCCCTCACAACAAGCCCATATACAGATTCTTAGGTGAAAGAGTCCCCACTAAAGGGGACATCGACCTCCACACAACGTTTGGAGAAGGGAGACAAACCAAAACAATTCCAATCCGTTATCTAATCGTTGACACCCACACATCTACAACATCCTCCTTGAACGACCATCCATCAATACACTAGGTGCCATCGTATCCACCCCGCACCTAGCCATGAAGTTTCCATCCCCACAAGGTGACATCATCATAGTGCACGACGACCAACGCGCAGCCAGAGAATGCTACATGGCTAGCCTGAAACTCCCACACCCACCCTTGACAACCCACAACATTGAACAATCCCGAGCCCACACCACCCTGGCCGGCGACGACCTGGACCCCAGAATAAACTCCGAAGCACGGCTCGAGCCCGTGGAAGAAACAAGACAACTCCAACTCGAACAGCAGGATCGCTTCCTCCATATTGGAACTTCCCTTCCTGATAGAGAAGAGCGCCACATCGAGCAAGTGCTCAAGCAGAATTCCGACCTCTTCGCTTGGTCAGCAGCTGATCTCCCCGGAGTTCACCCCAAAGTAGCCGCCTACCGGTTATCAGTCTTCCCAAACGCAAAACCCATGTCCTAGAAAAAGAGGAAGCTTGGAGAAAGGAGAAGGCAAACAGCTATAGCGGAGGCCGACAAGCTAAAATAGGTTGGATTCGTTGGAGAAGCCCAGTACACGACCTGGCTAGCCAACGTGGTGCTGGTCAAGAAATCCAACGGGAAGTGGCGCATGTGCCTAGATTACACGAACCTAAACAAGGCCTGCACACGAGACACCTACCCGCTACCCAGCATAGCAGACTCGTCGATGGAGCCGCGGGACATGCAATACTAAGCTTCCTAGACGCCTATTCTGGCTATAACCAGATACCCATGGCCGATGAAGACAAGATCAAAACCGCGTTCATAACAAAGGAGGCCATCCTTTACTACAAGGTCATGCCCTGTGGCCTCAAAAACGACGACGCCACATACCAACGCTTGATGGATAGAGTATTCCAACCGCTCCTGGGCAAGTCAGTAGAAGTATATGTCGACGACATCATTGTCAAGTCCCCAAATGAGAGACAACACTCCGCGGATCTAACAGAGGTCTTCAAAGCCTTGCGGACATACAACATTAGGCTCGACCCCGAAAAATGTACATTCGGAGTAGACGGCGGGAAATTCCTGGGCTTCATGCTCACACAGTGCGGGATCGAGGCCAACCCCGAAAAATGCCAAACCATCATTGATATGAGAAGCCCCGCGAATATCAAAGAGGTACAGCGGCTAGTGGGTAGACTAACCGCCATCTCATGCTTCCTCTTGAAATTGGCAGATAAAACCAAAGCAATGATCCAACTCCTAAAAAAGTCGACCAAGTTCGCCTGGGACGACACCTGCGAACAAAATTTCAATACCTTGAAGCAACTTCTCACCACCCCCCCGGTCTTGGCCAAACTGGACCCCTCCCTCCCCCTTATAATATACATAATCGCTTCAGCGAACGCAGTCAGCTCCGCACTCGTCCAAGAGAAGGATAATACCCAACAGCCCATATACTTTACCAGCTGCATCCTCCAAGACCTAGAAACACGGTACCAAATGGTTGAGAAAGTAGCTCTGGCAATCATAACAACCGCACATCGCCTACGACCATATTTTCAGTCACACACAATCATTATCAGAACGGACCACCCCATACAAATAATCCTGCAAAAACCAGATCTAGCAGGCCAGTTATCTTCTTGGGCCATCGAATTGTCAGAATTCACTATCCGTTACGAGCCGCACGGACCCATCAAAGCGCAATGCCTAACAGACTTTGCCAACGACCTACAAGAGCAAACCCCCCAAGACACCTGGTGGACCATGCACATGGAAGGCTCCTCGAACCCGTTGGGCGCCAGTGCAGGAGTGGTACTCGAAGGACCCGGCAATGTCCTTATAGAACAATCTTTGCGCTTCAGCTTCAAAACGTCCAACAACCAAGTCGAGTACGAGGCCATAATAGTCGGCCTCAACCTGGCACAAGACGTTGGCGCCCGTAGACTCTTGTGCAAGACAGACTCCAAGCTCACCATAGGACACCTCAATGGTGAATACCAAATCAAGGACCCCACGCTCGCGTAATACTACCACATGGTAATGTCCCTAACCGAACACTTCGACACCTTCCAAATTCAACAGGTACCACGAAGCAACAATACCCGAGTAGACATCCTCTCCAAGCTTGCCAATACCAAAAAGAAAGGACGTTACAAATCACTCCTGCAACACACCCTAACCACACCTTCCATTGAGCAACATAACCAATGCTTAAACATCACCACCACCTGGATGGAACCATTCATCAAATACTTGGAAGAAGGAGTTACCCTGGCAAACGAAGAAAAGGGGTGGACTCGAAGAGCGGCACGATACACCCTAATTGGGGGAGAACTATTTAGAAGAGGTTTCAGTAAACCCTTGCTCAAGTGCATAACCCGCGAAAAGGCCGACTATGTCATGCAAGAGATACACCAAGGCATCTGCGGCTACCACTCAGGCCCCAAAACCATGGCTGCTAGGATATTACGTGCCAGCTACTACTGGCCTATAATAGAAGAAGACTGCACAACATATGTCAAGAAGTGCATCCAATGCCAGAAGCATGACCCTATAACACACATGCACCAGGAGGAACTCCACCATGTCTCTTCACCATGGTCGTTCTCAAAATAGGGGATGGACATAATCGGCCCTTTTTGCACCAGGAAAGGGCCAAGTCAAGTTCCTTCTTGTCGCGGTCGACTACTTCTCCAAGTGGATCGAAGCATAACCATTAGCCACCATAACAGCCAACCAAGTCCAGCGCTTCGTCTGGAAGAACATCATTTCCCGCTATAGCATCCCCCACATGATCATAACCGACAACGGTCACCAATTCATAGACAAAGGCCTCGCCGACTTCTACCGCAATTTGAAGATCACCCATATAACAAGCTCTGTCGAACACCCGCAAACCAATGGACAAGCTGAGGCTGCCAACAAGATCCTCCTCGGGCAACTGAAGAAACGGTTAGATGGGGCCAAAGGCAAATGGCCAGGCAAATTACTCGAAGTACTTTGGGCATACAGATGCACCCCCCAGTCTTCAACCCATGAAGCGTCGTACACTCTAGTATACGGAACTGACGCCGTCATCCCAGTAGAAGTCGGGGGGAACCCTCCATGCGGCAACAACACCACGACACACAATCAAACGCCGACTGCATGAGCACACACCTCGACCTTCTGTACGAAATGAGAGAAAAGGCACGAATTCTGGATTTGGCAGCCAAGTCGAGAGCAGCTAGAAGACACAACTCCAAGTTAATACCGCGTTCTTTCCACAAAGGAGACCTCGTGTGGGGAATGGCCAGCAAAGCCCGCAAGCACGAAGGCAAGTTCTCGCCCAACTAGGAGGGCCCGTTCCGAGTACTTAAAGAAGTAGGCAATGAAGCCTATCACTTGGAAAAACTATCCGGGGAGCCGCTTCCCAACACCTGGAACGTCTCCCATCTTAAATTCTATTTCAGTTAAATTTTACTTGTAATCGGATGTACTCTTTCCTAGCTTGGCATTTTTTCCCTAAGGAGGGTTTTGGCCAGGAAGGTTTTAATGAGGCATCCACCCTTCAATAAAATGCAAGTTTATCACTATTTTGTCTACATTAACTCCTAGCCACTACTCTAAGTGCCGCTGGTCGAACAAGCTAATTCCTAGCCACTACTCTAAGTGTCGCTAGTCGAACAATAAGCAAACATTCCTAGCCACTGCTCTAAGTGTCGCTAGTCGAACAATAAGTAAACATTCCTAGCCGCTAATCCAAATGTCGCTGGTCAAACGACATAAACATTCCCAGCCACTAACCCAAGTGCCGCTGGTCGAACAACAGAAAAGCTCCCAACCACCGCTCCAGGTGCCGATTGGTCGAGCAAATAACCCCCAACAAATTAAACAAGCATACACCGACGTACATTTTAATATAAGAACTTAACCCCATATCTAACCAACAACACATTAAGGGCCGAAAACACAAACATCAACTAAACGGATCTAAGTAACAAACCAGAAATTACTTTCATTTTCATAAATTTTGAAGATTACTCGATACATATTCATCACAATACAATGACAATCCAACCCCTAAAAGGCTAAAAGGCACACTAGCCCCAAAAACAAGCCGGCAACAAACTAGCATACCCAAACTACAATTTTCAGTCCCCATTTACATAAACAAAAAACAAAAAGTTTCAGCGTCCTCGCCTCCAGTATCTACACTAAATTACTCTTCAGCGTCATTCACCTCCTCACAAACCACGACTTCTTCTGCCCCATCAGACTTCATTCGCTATGATCGCCGCCTCCTACTTAGCCTTGAGTCGGCTAATTTCTGCGACGTCCAGCATGCGATTATCATACACATCCAGATTAACATTAAAACGGCAATCCGTCACAGAAACTTCCCGGTAGAGGAACTCGGCCTACCTAAGAGCCTTCCGAAAGCCATTAGCATGCTCATTGTACACGGCCTGTTGAAGACCAAAAACTTCACTAGCGGCTTCCTCGGCAGCAGCATCTTTGGCGGCATTCACCCCATCCAACTCCACCTGCTTCGCCTTCAACTTTTTCTCTAATCCCACAACACTCCCCTTCAATCTCTTCACCTCAGCCTCCAACTTCGTCTTCTCATCCGCCCAAGCCACCTATTCACGATCCCTCTGGACTTTTAACGCAGCAACCTCCTTGGCTAACTTTTTCTTATCACCCGCGGCCAACTCCTCCTACAACATTGTAGCAACCCGCCAGCTCAAAACCATGCCGCGAGCCAAGTACTCACTCATGGCCCACATAGTCAACCCCGGATCAGCAGCCTCCACAACAGTCACCTCCTCATCACTCAACTTCAGCTCCAAGCCTTTTCTCATTTAAATCTTGGCCTTCTCAAAACCACCAAGGTCAGGATTACTCGACCCATTGGACCCAACACCATCGGTCTTCGCGAGGGCCCTCAACCTCTTGCGATCCTTCCCAACACCCTTCATTTTCGAGGGAGCCGGCCTCTTCGCAACTGGAGGCCGATAGCTATCCACGACAAGACCCACAAGATTTGGAGCTTGCAACTGTCCCTCACCCTTCGCAGCGTTGGCCATCTTGTCTCTGATCTTGGCGAACAAATCCACTTCTCCACCCACCTTCTTCACATGATGAGCCATCACACTTGCACAAAACCAAATTTTTCAGATTAGTCCAACACAGAACCAACAACAATGTCAGAACATACCGCATAAGTCGTGGCCAGGATTATCTGTCAAGTAACAACAAAAAACCCATTTCCCCGGCACCCTAGTCGGCAGCGTCTCTGGCACCTCCACTACCCTCCGGCTATCCGCATCCAAGGCCTCTTTAGCCACCGCATCCCTTCGAGCAGGCGCACCCGTCCAATAAAACGGAAATTTTGGCCGCCCCTCATCATCATAATACAACAACCTTCCGGCCGGCAGCACCCTCACTCAAAAAAAGCCATCTTTAAACTTCTTAAAAGACTGCGTAAAGCTGTCTAACAAGCTAATTCTCGGCCTCCCAACTAGCGACACCCACGACCGCGAATCCCTCAGACGCGTAACATAGAAATACAAAAAGCTCTCGGGAGTCGGCGAAAAATACAGCGCCCTACAAATAAGCCGGAAAGCTTGCAGACTCCCCCAGCTATTAGGATGCAATTGCGTTGGCGTAACATTCAACAGGCGCAGAACCCCCATCATAAACTCGTCTAACGGCAAACGAACATGCAGCTTCGTAAACATACAAGCGTATATGTAGAAAAAGTCACCCTCCAACCCCTCGCGACCATGACACACGACCTCCACAGAACTCACCCGCTCAATAGCCACCGTACTCGGATCAGGCCCCCTTTCAAACAAATAGATGTTATTCATCCAAGACCTCAAAAGCCTAGACCATCGGTACTTCGAGGAGCAGGACCTCACCCCCTCAGACACCCACTCATACCCATCCCTCCTCGGCTAAAGCGACTTGGCATGCTCACTAGCCGGATCCTCACGCACCTCCCGCTCAACCTCAATATGCAACGTCTCCGACGAACTCAAAAATTCTAACCTAAGTCCACCAAAACTCACCCCCGAATCACCACAATTAGAACCACTAGAAGATGTAGTCGACATACCTCACAAACCGGCTAAGCAGCAAACGACACATGCACACCAACTGACAAACAAGCAGCAACGCAGGAAACCCAAACAAGACCAACAACTAAGAGGGACGAAAAATGACAAATGATCCACTCCTATTTAAAGCACATAGTCAACTTTCCACCTTCCACCAAACCTCCTCAAAGCCCAAGGCCCAACCACCAAAAATCACCTCGAAAAACTCACTCTAACACCAATCAAGCTAATCAACAGTCACGTCTTTTCACCTCACCTAACCCCTGACCAAGTGTCAAAGCAAACAGTACCACTCAACTCACACCTCATAAGAGATACCGGTCGAGCTACCGGAACAACTCGGCCAACGTTGACCAAAGACAACGGCCCACCATCACACCACATCCGTATATGCTCTACGTCACTTCTTACCTCTAGACTGGGAGGCTGGTATACTCACAGGGTACACGACCAAAGACCACAAATGAAATTTGCAAAATAATCTATACGTCACTTCTTGCCTCTAGACTGGGAGGCTAATGTCCCAACCGTACATGAGTACACGGCCCTCAGCAGACATGATGGCCGCCTACCACGCAAGGACGCTTCCATCTGGAACAACACGGCCCTCAGCAGGCATGATGGCCGCCTACCACGAAAGGACACCTCCACATGGAGAACACGACCCTCAACAGACCTCAACCAACCATTTTACGCAGGCGCCTTCTTCTTGAGAGCACGGCTTACAGCCAAACCCCATGGCCGCTTGCCCTGTGAAAGGCATCCCTCTGAAAAAGAAGACCACCCTCGACGCATCTCATGGCCGAATACCGAACACCGCCAACCCTCGGAGGACCCCCTAGTAAATTCCCTCCTTAACATTGGACCCTAGAATAGCCAAAAGAGAAATATTGGGCCCAAAGGCCCATCGAAGGTAGGACCCACAGGTAAAAAGGTATAAATAGCACACTGTTCTATGCATTGATTATGCATTAAATTATTCTCTGAAACCCTGACATCACCAGTGCTGACTTAGGCATCGGAGTGTCTTTTGCAGGTCCCCTACGCCGTCCTCAAGCCCCGTTGGAAACAAGAGAAGATCGACCCGAAGTAAGACTCCCAAGACCCTTGATCGATTTGAGGACTACAGACCTCGGTTCCGTAAGAACAATCATAATGCCATTTAGATCCTTCACACCCATCCACTCCATGGGTTGTAGCTGTGCAAAGGGAGAATCATGGTTGTGGTTGCCAATGGAAGAAGGTGTTGCTTTGGATAGGGACCTATGGAGAGAGGGGTAACTCATTGAATGATGAAAAAGATGTTCAAAGATTCATACTGGCAGTTTGAAAAAGATTCTGATCGAGGTCTGGGTGAAAGGGCAGAAAGTTTGTCTGAATTCATTCATAGTGTTCTATTTTAATTTTCTTAAATTTGTGAAATTGGAGGCTATAGACAAGGAAAGACAAACTTATAAAAGAGAAAAATAAAGAAAAATCAAGGTTCCTGTGAAATGTTTCAAATTATGATTGAATCTTTGATTGAAGAATCTGATCCAGGAGACGAAATAGCTAGCTAATGGAATGCTTGCAATACAGTTTATTGGAAATGCATATATCAATCTGCAAATAGAATAGAAAGTACCCAAACAAGTTTTCTAAATTTTGGAACAATGATAATGAAAACTGTTTTTCTGAAAATAAAAATGGAAATCATTTTCTCTAAGCAAATGGGTATTTTTATGAGCTTCTCTGTCTTCATTATTTTGTTTTATCCAAAACTAAAAGAATGGAAATGGAAGTTTGGAATTGTTATTGATGAGTGTCAAATATTTCCAGGCCATTTGGTTTTTAAACTGGTCAACCCATGTTTGCTCGTTATGGATTCCTTTTATCATGATCTATGTGTGCTCCTCCCGTTCCTGCCGGATCCCCTTGCCACTGTTACTCTGTTAACTGCAAACATGCATTATAGTTGTGTTGTTTCTAATAGCTTTTTGGTTTTGAAGTGATGCAATAATGATAATTTTATGGTTTTTCTAACCAATGTATTCTTGTTTTTCTTTCTATATTTACACTTGCATTTGTGCTCATTTTTCTAATGTAACAGACACTAGATGGAAAGGTGTTTATTTTCAAGAAAACTAGTGCGAGACCTATGCCTACGCACGGGTCATTTTTTTTTATTTGGATAAAAAATTTAATATAATAATTATTATATTTGAATCAATTATTTATTTATGTAATTATATTTTACTATTATATAATTAGTATAATTATTGTTATATTAATAATAATAAAATTAAAAAATAATAATGTAATATGATTTTATTTATTTTAAATCATAAAATTGACACTAATTAATTAGTAATGTGTAATAAAGTTACATGATTAAAATTTAAATTATACTTTTGAGTTATATATTATATTAAAATAAGATGTGTATGTATGGTCGTTGTTAAAATAAAATGTAGATATATTGTGTAATATGCTCCCGTAAAAAATAAGTATAACATGAAATTGATGTTAAAATTTTTAAATAAAAATACTTGTAGAAATAAATACATATATATATATTATATTAAAATGAAATGCATATACAAATGTTGTTAAGGTAAAATGGAGGCATAGTGTGTAATATGATCTCGTACAAAATAAATACCAGATGGAATTGATGTTAAAAATTTTAAATAGAAACACATGTAGATATATAGATGCTTGTATGTTTTATTAAAATAGAATGTGTATGCACGAATTGTTGTTAGAGTAAAATGTAGACATATTATATAATATGATCCTGTACAACATAAATCCAACATGAAATTAATATTAAAAAAGTAATCGCGGAATACAAAGTTTAAGTTAAAAGTTGAACTCTCTGTATCAATTCAAAGTGACGACTTATAAAAATATTTAAACTAATAATAATAATAATAATAATGTTAATGTTAATAATAATAGTACTAACATTACTATTACTATTACTAATAATAATAATCTCAATAATAATAATGTTACTAATACTATTGCTCATATTAATTCAAATAATAAAATGATTATGTAGAAAATATGCACATAATCGAAATATGGTCTGGTAAAATATAAAAATAATATGATATTAATGTTAAAATTTATAAATAGAAACACATGTAGATATCGACAAACACATACAAAGATATTAAAATATATTGATATATAAAATCAAAAATAATAGTACTAATACTACTACTACTACTAATAATAATCTCAATAATAATAATAATAATGTTACTAATACTACTGCTCATATTAATTCAAATAATAATATAATCATGTAGAAAATATGCACAAAATCGAAATATGGTCCTATAGAAAATAAAAATAACATGAAATTAATGTTAAAATTTATAAATAGAAACACATGTAGATTCGACAAACACATACAAAGATATTAAAATATATTGATATATTAAATCACAACTAGTAGTACTAACATTACTAATAATAATAATAATCTCAATAATAATAATGTTACTAATACTATTGCTATATTAATTCAAATAATAATATGATCATGTAGAAAATATGCACATGATCGAAATATGATCCTGTAGAAAATAAAAATAACATGAAATTAATGTTAAAATTTATAAATAGATGTGATACTTAATTATAATGAATTTAAGATAGAACAATTTCATTAAGCTCATTTAAGAAATAAGTGACACAACAACCACCTCACCCCCTTGAGCGGTTTAGTGAAGCAAAATCCCACTTAGTTTAAAAAATTTAGGATCATATCTTATATTATCGGTTGTCCCAGTTAGATTCACCAACACCATTCAAGATCAACATCATCTAGAATAAATTATAATACAATAATTTTACTACATTCAAACTCTTCACTGATATGTAAAAATAACAAAGTAAAGCAAGACAAATGGCACTTCCTTCCAAAATGACTCAAGGCCAAAATTTTGTAAACTTCACTATAATTCTATCTTTCCATTATGGGACTCAATCTCAGCACAAGTACATCTTACACATTGGCTGTGAGTTGCAGAATTATCATTGTTGATAATTCTACCATCCATCTCTCTAGTTTTGAGTACGTGGTTATTCTATCCAACTCTTTGTCTGTGTCCACCTCTCAAAGTTCTCAAATGCAAAAAGTGAATAACATTATTAATAAAGTATAAATGAACAATTTATTATAGAGCTCTTATAAGCCCAAGATATACATGTCTATTTGAAGTTGTATCCCATAGTTGCACTTTAGAATTATTCAAACCAACTGCAATATGTCGCCCATCCGGATCCCAGCTAATAGATGTTATAGGGCCGTCTTCAAATTCAATTGTTACAAGTTCCAAAGTAGAACCATTTGTTGCATCACACAAGTACACTATGCTTCCCAGTGTTATGGCAAGCACATTGCCGCTACCCTAGTCCAACAAATTGAAATAATAGTCATCCACAAGATCTGGAGCATCCAAAGTTCTCATAGAAATCTGATAAAGATCAACAAATTTTATAATTAACACAAATTTTGAAATAAAATCTAACATGGATCTAGTTAATTAAAGGGTTTGCACATAGTTAGTAAATAAGGGACCACAACTTGAGATTACAACTCCACTTGGATCAAAATCCTTTCTTTTACAAACTGAGGAAGAAATAAAATTATAAATTGAGGAATTTAGTAGTGCACTTGAGAAATAAATCTCCGGGGTTTGATTGATCTATTATTATCCTGGACAAGATTGGATAGCTTGTGGGGAATTAAGTCAACTGGTGCAGGTGGCTTGTTCTTGAAGGCGAGAATTCCTGTTCGGTTCATGTTTAAGGATTTTGTAAGCTGCTTCTTGTAGGCTTCTCGAGATGGAGAACTCCCAACTGGATTTTCCTTACCTTTATTCCCCTCTGTAAGCATATAATGAGCATAATCAAAGTCCATTGTTGATGAAGGATTGACCCCAACCAAGGATGGAGGCACATGCTTAAGAAGACTAAGCATGTTTAGAAAGGAAGTTCACTAATCCTTCATCCCTTCATTTGTGTTTGTTATTTTTGATTTCCTAAGTTGACTTAGTTGAATTAACTTTAGTTGACTTGTTGACCTTTGACTAGGTTTGACTTGTTGACTATAGTTGACTTGACTTAAGCCAACATGCTAATCTATGTTTATTTGCTTTGTAGGTTAATTAGGAGTAAGAAAGCAATGCTAGGTGGCGCATGGTGATTGGGGAGCATAAATGATGTGGATGAGAGAGTAAAGCAAAGACATAAAGCATAAAATAAAAGGCATGAAGCAAGTGTACCTATGTACCTTTGATCTCCTTTGTTTTTAGCACACTTTGGCCTCTTTTTGGAGACATATGAGACACATTCTTTGTCTCCTTTTTTGCTAGAACGAAATTAGCCTTGCACACACCATAGTTAGCTCTTTTGTCTCTCCTTTTTTGTAACCTTATTTGACCTAGTTTCTAGAAGCTAGGGTTAGGTTTTTGTAGAGACATCCTTAGGTATCTTTGTCGCAACCGAAATCACGACAGGACGACGAACCAAAAAAGAAAACAGGTTTGAAAATGATATTTGGAGTCGCCACCATAGTTATTCCGGAAAAATATGGAAAACCATAAAGATAAGACAAGTTTGCGAAAAACTAGATTTTGGATCCGGGAGTCGGTTACGTGTAGGGAAGGTGTTAGCACCCTACAACGCCCGCCCGAGGGCGGTACCTTTAATTAAAAATGCAAAGTTGATGTTGTTTTCAAAATATTAATTTTCCCCAAAAATAATGAGTCAAATAATACTAAAAAGAAACAAAAATATATTTTTTTTTTAATTTTTGGGCCCGATAAGGATTGACCTTGGTCCTACTTATTCTCATTTAAAATGAGAAATCAGGGTTACGTAGTTCTTTTGAAAAAAAAAACTATTTGTTTGAAAACGTCGATGTTTTTTATTTTATAATATGAAGTCTTTTGTATTTATTTATTCTTTATATTTTTTTTGAAAGAAAAATGTGCTAAGTACTAGGACGACGCAGACCGTCACACGAGTACTTAAACCTTTATTATAAAAGTGTCAAACGACAAACGACCATAGGAAGAAAAACATATTTTGAACTTTCTTTTTGAAATAAAACTTTTTAGAAAAAAAAGGTATTAAGTACTAGGACGACGCGAGCGGTCACACGAGTACTTATACCTTTATTTGTGAGATATTAGACGACGCAAGCGGCCGTATAAATACCTCGAAATGAGAAAAAGTATATGAAAAATATTCTTTTAAATTTTTTATTTTCTTAAAAAAGGATATCTACTTAAAAGAGATATGCATAATTAAATTTTTGTTTTTACTACTAGTTTTCAAGTATAATTTAAACTAAAATATAAAATAAATTAAAAAACTCCAAAAAAACAAAACTAGAAAACGTTAAAGACAAAGAAATCAATGTGCACATATTATATTAAATCCAAATATCAAATTCAAGATGGGACCCGCATCATACTCATTGATTTGACATAAAAAAAAACCTATAAATACCATGCACCTTTATACATTTACGTGAATGCCATATGCACACAAAAGTGTTTTAATGCATTGAATATTAAGGTGGGCTCCACACTTCACATATGTTTCAAATGACACGTTACTGCACATGCATATGAATGGGAAATCTTGCATAATGTGCTGTAGCATGCTTGCCAACCCGAACTATTATCCCATTTTAAAGAAAAGCAAATGAATCCCATTTAAACATATACACACATACCGAAAAGGCAAAAGGGGTACATACATATATTTCCTTGATGCATGCAATCGAAACCATCATGCAGAAGTTAAAATTCTCGGTTAAACACTGATTTTCACATGGCATAAAAGATTTGCAAACCTTGCATATTCTAAGTATGCCCCAAGAAACACCATTCAAATGCAATCTCAGATGAGTCAATCACATGCCATGAATATCATGAGATAACCCGTGCCTCACACCACTCAAATAAATTCTTCTCTTTTTTCTTCTCTTGTCCCTTTAAGTAAGTCTATGGAACCCAAGATCATGCATTGATCATCATGTGGAAGCAAAACAATAAACCCACATATGCAGAAACATAGCAAAAGTTAGATTCATTTGTGCATTACAAGTTCGTTGCTAATACCTTTATGACCAAATGTCTTGCAGATTTTCATGGACTTACCTGGTATGGCTGCAGTGCTTCCAGTCCTCTCTTCCTTGGGATTAGTTTGTGTGTTTCTCACCTCTTGTTACACTTTTTTCTTCTTCTCCTTGAACACTCCCCACTAGTTCCAATCACTCCCACAATGTAAGGCTTTTCGGACAAAGATGGATAGATGGAAGAGTTTAAGCTAATGAACATGAAGGTTCCCTATGTTGGTTGAGGCATGAGCTGATGAAGGGACAACACCATCATTTTTTTTGGGGGTGGTGAATTGGATGGGGATCATAAAAAACTGGAGGCATTGTGAAATGAAAAAAAAAACCTAGATCATCAAGATAAGAGAGTAACCCCTTCCTGTTGCTCCCCCCTTTTTATTCCTCCTGGAAGAAAATGAAGTTTTGAATCTTGTAATCATGATACCGTGGGAAAGGGTACAAAACCATAATGATGGGTTCTGCCATTTTTTAGTAGAAATGGAAAGAAATTTAGAGGATTGGCCGTTTGGAGGTGGTGATGGCAGTAGTTAATTACTTATCCTTCGACCTTGCGCGTGCAAAGGGAGTTGGCGTGTAGGAAGAGAGAAAGTCAGTGGCAGGTATCATTTAATGAGTGGAACGAGTTTTAGGTGGATTATTGGTGAGAAGGGCCGTAGAAAAGGTTATGAACAAAGTGGGCGTAGTGTGGATAGGCAAACGAACTAGGCTTAGTTGAAAGGAGTGGTGAAAATAGAAAATTGAATGATGAAATTTCAAAAAAATTACAATAGGACTGCAAACAAAAAATGAAAATATATTTTTTAAGAAAAGCTAGACCAATTTGAAAGGCCTCTGTTTATTCTCCTCTCTCCACTTTTTTCTTTTTGTGTTTTATTTTATTTTATTTTCTCAAAAATAAATTCTACAATTTTCACCCAAAATTATTTTTGATTAAAGAACAAATTAATTAACCATATATTCTTCAAGCACATTTTTTTAAATCAAAATTTATTGTCCCTGGACGAAATTGGGTGTTGACAATCTTTTATTTTCTTAAAGGCCCCTAAACTCTTCTATATAAGGGAAGCTCCTAGACATGTAAAAGGGTTGAACATTTTGAAGTAAAAACACTATTGTTTCTCAACCATTTGTGAGAGTTTCCTCCCTTGGGAGTGAAACTTTTAAGCCTTATCTTGCATAGCAAATGGCGGCACAGATCCACTCATCTTCAAGGTTGCAATGGCTTCTAGCCTAGCCTTGTAGTGGCGTGCTTCTCACATTTTTACCATTTCTTTCCTTTCCATTTTATGTTTTCTTCTTCCTTTAATTGTTCTTGGTTTTCTATGGTTTATGTGCTTTCCATTTCCTTTTTGTTTTGAATCAATCCATCATCTTCTTCTCTTGAGCTTTGTGAAAGGAACCTTCACATATAGATAGCTTGCTATCTTAGTGTCTGGTGGGGATTTCACTTAGCTTTCTTAATCAACTCACATCATATTCAATAATCTTAAAAAGAAACAAGATAATCCTTCATCAATTGTCGACCGATTTGGTATGAATCTGTCCAACTGATGATCAAAACAAAAACACAATCAAATTGGTTTCTTCCATCAACAAATTCAAAGTGAGATATAAAGATTTATCATCTTTAGTTTACCCATTCAAAATCTTTGAAAATATTAAAACTAATTTGGCGGACCAACAATGCATGTGATGCATGAGATGCCTAACACCATTTAAACAATAAATGAAATCATTGATGGATACTTAATTAGAATGAATTTAAGATACAACAATTTCATTAAGCTCATTTAAGAAATAAGAGATACAACAACCACCTCACCCCCTTGAGCGGTTCAGCGAAGCAAAATCCCACCTTTAGTTTTCTCCTCTACTTCCTTAACTTTTATCATTTATAAGCAAATTTAGAATTTCCTCATAACTTTAAAAAAATTTAGGATCATATCTTATATTATCAGTTGTCCTAGTCAGATTCACCAACACCATTCAAGATCAACATCATCTAGAATAAATTATAATACAATAATTTTACTACATTCAAACTCTTCATTGATATGTAAAAATAACAAAGTAAAGCTAGACAAATGGCACCTCCTTCCAAAATGACTCAAGGCCAAAGTTTTGTAAACCTCATTATAATTCTATCTTTCCATTGTGGGACTCAATCCCAACACAAGTACATCTTACACATTGGCTGTGAGTTGCAGATTTATTAACTAAAATCCAACCAAAATTTGCTTGTCAAAATGATAATGAAAAAATTCATAGAATTCAAAGGTATACAAATAAGTAGTAACCATCAACTCATCGTCACAATCAATTGTGGATGTAAAGTATAGTTTGATGCCATGACTTACCTACAATGTCCCATGACTTAGACATCTGAAGTAGTTGCTCATCGATTTTGGAATTCTCCATGCTGAAAACACCAATAAGACTTCCATCTTCTTGCAATCTGCGTATAAACATCATCTGTTGCATTACAAAGGAACATCAAAATCAGAAATCAAAACATAAAACTATGCGCATTGTAGAGAACAACATTCTTTGCAAAACATCTTTTTACATAACTACCCACAAATTCTCATGATATTTCTTTCAGCTAAGTAATCACCTAGAGCCTTTGCACGTCAATAATCACCTAGAGCCTTCGCACATCTTTAGTTTGAAGTACTGAATAACATGCATTTCCTCTATGGCAATGTATTATATTGCATCAGTTTTAAATTTTCATCCTACATTACATTGGAAGCAAGTAGAAAAATAACCTAAGAGTCTGAAATTTGTCATACACATTCTTAATTGCAACAGACCTTGCTTTCAAATTCAGAAATATTCCCCTGATACAATAAGGATCAAGCTTTTATAAGATAACAATAAGGATCAATTAATAATTGAAGCATTAATTTAAAAAGATTAAGTTAACCATACTCATTGCATAGAAAACTATCTAAATGAATCATGCCTTCAAAATATGAAAAAAGCAAAGTTAAAATCATGCCCACAGTGAAAAAATTAAAAATCCAAATTTTAGAAAAGCAAAGAATGAAAATTTAAAATTATAAACATCTGTATCAATTACAATAAAAAAAATGAAGTTCAATAACAAATAGAAAGGGTCTTTACTTAAATTTCAATACCAAAAAAATCAAAGCTTGTTCAATATTAAAGTAGCCAAAAGGCCTATAATCTTAGATGATGAAATCTGGAACACCATAACCACAATAAACGAAGATGGGATGAATCACTCCCACAATATGTCCATGGGATGAAAAAATTATTTCTTCAAATAAACTAATTGAAAAATGGACATGTTCTTTCACAGAGTGCAAGGAAAGTAATTGGAGAAGATATATTGCCTAGAAACATGCTCTAACAGATTCCCACATCAAGATCGCAATCCTCACAAACAGAAAAGGAAGCAAGATTCTGAGCACCACCAAGAATGGAGCCAACGCTTGTTCTTGTATTCGTCCTCGATATCACAACTTTCCTTGATATGTAGAACTTCTCCAAAAGAACTCAATGAACCATGAAATAAAATCAAATAAGAAAAAACCTAGAAAACCTAAAAATAAAAACAAGCTTACCAAGAAGAACAAAACCTACATGTGCAGGTGTTTATTTGAATTGCTGTAACATTTCCTTGAAATCACCAAAAACATTTTACCAAAAAAAAAATCACCTTACAAAAATTCCTATCAACAGAAAAAATATTTACTTCAACAATCCCCTCTGTCAACGACGACTACAAAAGTTTAGAAAAAGGAAAAATGAGAAGCATTTGAAGCATAAAAAGAAAATAAAAAGACTAAAAATAGAATCTTTTTTAATTTCCTTTTACAAACCACCTTAAATCCTTACCTCAAAGCCTTGTTTCTCCAAACTAGAAAAATTCAAAACCAAAAGTGACCAAAAAATTAACAAAAAGATTTCAACGATTGAATCTGCGAAAAAACAAAAGTCTAAAACCTGAAAAATACTTCAACAATCCCCTCTGTCAACTACGACTACAAAAGTTTAGAAAAAGGAAAAAAAAGTAGAAGCATTTAAAGCATAAAAAGAAAAAAAGAAAGACTAAAAATTGAATCTTTTTTTAATTTCCTTTTACAAACCACATTAAATCCTTACCTCCAAGCCTTATTTCTCCAAACCTGAAAAATTCAAAACCAAAAGTTCCCAAAAAATTAACACAAAAATTTCAATGGTTGAATAAGAGAAACAACAAAACTCCCAAACTTGAAAAATACTTCAACAATCCCCTATGTCAACGGCGACTACAAAAGTTTAGAAAAAGGGAAAAAAGAGAAGCATTTGAAACATAAAAATAAAAAAAAAAGACTAAAAATCGAATCTTTTTTAATTCCCTTTTACAAACCACCTTAAATCCTTACCTCCAAGACTTGTTTCTCCATACCTGAAAAATTCAAAACCAAAAGTTCCAAAAAAATTAACACAAAAATTTCAACGGTTGAACCAGAGAAAAAACAGAAGTCCCAAATCTGAAATATACAACAATCCCCTCTATCAACGACGACTATAAAACGTTACAAAAAAGAAAAAATGAGAAGCATTTAAAGCATTAAAAGAAAAAAAAGGACTAAAAAACGAATCTATTTTAATTTCCTTTTACAAACCACCTTAAATCCTTACCTCCAAGGCTTGTTTCCCCAAACCTGAAAAATTCAAATCCAAAAGTTCCCAAAAAATTAACATAAAGATTTCAATGGTCGAATCTGGGAAAAAACAGAAGTCTCAAACCTGTAAAATGATTCAACAATCCCTTCTGTCAACGACGACTACAAAAGTTTAGAAAATGGAAAAAAATTAGAAGCATTTGAAGCATAAAAAAAAAGAGTAAAAATCAAATCTTTTTTCATTCCCTTTTACAAACCACCTTAAATCCTTACCTCCAAGCCTTGTTTTTCCAAACCTGAAAAATTCAAAACCAAAAGTTCCCAAAAAATTAATACAAAAATTTCAACGGTTTAAATCTAAGAAAAAACCAAAGTCCCAAACTTGAAACATACTTCAACAATCCCTTCTGTAAACGACGACTAAAAAAGTTTAGAAAAAGGAAAAAATGAGAAGCATTTGAAGCATAAAAAGAACAAAAAAAGACTAAAAATTGAATCTTTTTTAATTCCCTTTTACAAACCACCTTAAATCTTTACCTCCAAACCTTGTTTCTCCAAACCTGAAAAATTCAAAACCAAAAGTTCACAAACTATAAACACAAAAATTTCAACGGTTGAATTTGAGAAAAAAGAAAAGTCCCAAACCTGAAAAATACTTCAACAATCCCCTACATCAATGACGACTATAAAAGGTTAGAAAAAGGAAAAATTTGAGAAGCATTTGAAGCATAAAAAAAAAGACTAAAAATTGAATCTTTTTTAATTCTCCTTTACCAACTACCTTAAATCCTTACCTCCAAGCCTTGTTTCTCAAAACCTGAAAATTCAAAACCAAAAGTTCCCAAAAAATTCACACAAAAATTTCAACGGTTGAATCTGAGAAAAAACAAAGTCCCAAACCTGAAAAATACTTCAACAATCCCCTCTGTAAACGCCGACTAAAAAAGTTTAGAAAAAGGAAAAAATGAGAAACATTTGAAGCACAAAAAGAAAAAGAAAGAATAAAAATCGAATCTTTTTTAATTCCATTTTACAAACCACTTTAAATCCTTACCTCCAAGCCTTGTTTCTCCAAACCTGAAAATTTCAAAACCAAAAGTTCGCAAAAAATGAACACAAAAATTTCAACAGTTGAATCTGAGAAAAAAGAAAAGTCCAAAACCTGAAAAATACTTCAACAATCCCCTCTATCAATGACGACTATAAAAGGTTAGAAAAAGGAAAAAAATGAGAAGCATTTGAAGCATAAAATAAAAGACTAAAAATCGAATCTTTTTTAATTCCCTTTTACCAACTACCTTAAATCCTTACCTCCAAGCCTTGTTTCTCTAAACCTGAAAAATTCAAAACCAAAAGTTCCCAAAAAATTAACACAAAAATTTCAACAGTTCAATATGAGAAAAAACTAAGTCTCAAACATGAAAAATACTTCAACAATCCCCTCTGTAAACGACGACTAAAAAAGTTTAGAAAAAGGAAAAATTGAGAAGCATTTGATGCATAAAAAGAAAAAAAGGAATAAAAATCGAATCTTTTTTAATTCCCTTTAACAAACCACCTTAAGTCCTTACCTCCAAACCTGAAAAATTCAAAACCCAAAGTTCCCAAAATATAAACACAAAAATTTCAACGGTTGAATTTGAGAAAAAAGAAAAGTCCCAAACCTGAAAAATACTTCAACAATCCCCTATATCAGTGACGACTATAAAAGGTTAGAAAAAGGAAAAAATGAGAAGCATTTGAAGAATAAAAAGAAAAAAAAGACTAAAAATCGAATCTTTTTTAATTCCCTTTTACAAACCACCTTAAATCATTACCTCCAAGCCTTGTTTCTCCATACCTGAAAAATTCAAAACCAAAAGTTCCCAAAAAATTAAGGCAAAAATTTCAACGGTTGAATCTGAGAAAAAATAAAAGTCACAAACCGGAAAAATACTTCAACAATCCCCTCTATCAACGACAACTATAAAAGGTTAGAAAAAAGAAAAAATGAGAAGCATTTGAAGCATAAAAAGAAAAAAAGACTAAAAAACGAATCTTTTTTAATTTCCTTTTACAAACCACCTTAAATCGTTACCTCAAAGCCTTGATTACCCAAACCAGAAAAATTCAAAACCAAAAGTTCCCAAAAAATTAACACAAAGATTTCAACGGTTGAATCGGGGAAAAAACAGAAGTCTCAAACCTGAAAAATGATTTAACAATCCCCTCTTTCAACGACAATATAAAAGTTTTGAAAAAAGGAAAAATAAGAAGCATTTGATGCATAAAAAGAAAAAAAAGAATAAAAATCGAATTTTTTTTAATTCCCTTTCACAAACCACCTTAAATCCTTACCTCCAAACGTTGTTTCTCCAAACATGAAAAATTCAAAACCCAAAGTTCCCAAAATATAAACACAAAAATTTCAACGGTTGAATTTGAGAAAAAAGTAAAGTCCCAAACCTGAAAAATACTTCGACAATCCCCTATATCAATGACGACTATAAAAGGTTAGGAAAAAGGAAAAAATGAGAAGCATTTAAAGAATAAAAAGAAAAAAAAGACTAAAAATCGAATCTTTTTTAATTCCCTTTTACAAACCACCTTAAATCATTACCTCCAAGCCTTGTTTCTCCATAACTGAAAAATTCAAAACCAAATGTTCCCAAAAAATTAAGACAAAAATTTCAACGGTTGAATCTGAGAAAAAATAAAAGTCCCAAACCGGAAAAATACTTCAACAATCCGCTCTATCAACGACAACTATAAAAGGTTAGAAAAAAGAAAAAATGAGAAGCATTTGAAGCATAAAAAGAAAAAAAAGACTAAAAAAGGAATCTTTTATAATTTCCTTTTACAAACCACTTTAAATCGTTACCTCAAAGCCTTGATTACCCAAACCAGAAAAATTCAAAACCAAAAGTTCCCAAAAAATTAACACAAAAATTTCAATAGTTCAATCTGAGAAAAAACTAAGTCCCAAACTTGAAAAATACTTCAACAATCCCCTCTGTAAAGGACGACTAAAAAAGTTTAGAAAAAGGAAAAAATGAGAAGCATTTGATGCATAAAAAGAAAAAAAAAGAATAAAAATCAAATTTTTTTTAATTCCCTTTAACAAACCACCTTAAATCCTTACCTCCAAACCCGAAAAATTCAAAACCCAAAGTTCCCAAAATATAAACACAAAAATTTCAACGGTTGAATTTGAGAAAAAAGAAAAGTCCCAAACCTGAAAAATACTTCAACAATCCCCTATATCAATGACGACTATAAAAGGTTAGAAAAAGGAAAAATTTGAGAAGTATTTGAAGCATAAAAAAAAGACTAAAAATCGAATCTCTTTTAATTCCCTTTTACAAACCACCTTAAATCCTTACCTCCAAGCCTTGTTTCTCCATACCTGACAAATTCAAAACCAAAAGTTGCCAGAAAATTTAGGCAAAAATTTCAAAGGTTGAATCTGAGAAAAAATAAAAGTCCCAAACCGAAAAAATACTTCAACAATCCCCTCTATCAATGACAACTATAAAAGGTTAGAAAAAAGAAAAAATTAGAAGCATTGAAAGCATAAAAAGAAAAAAAGACTAAAAAACGAATTTTTTTTAATTTCCATTTACAAACCACCTTAAATCGTTACCTCAAAGCCTTGATTACCCAAACCAGAAAAATTCAAAACCAAAAGTTCCCAAAAAATTAACACAAAGATTTCAACGGTTGAATCTGGGAAAAAACAGAAGTCTCAAACCTGAAAAATGATTTACCAATCCCCTCTGTTAGCGACAACATAAAAGTTTTGAAAAAAGGAAAAATAAGAAGCATTTGCTGCAGAAAAAGAAAAAAAAGAATAAAAATAGAATCTTTTTTAATTCCCTTTTACAAACCACCTTAAATCCTTACCTCCAAACCTTGTTTCTCCAAACCTGAAAAATTCAAAACCAAAAGTTCACAAAATATAAACACAAAAATTTCAACTGTTGAATTTGAGAAAAAAGAAAAGTCCAAAACCTGAAAAATACATCAACAATCCTCTATATCAATGACGATTATAAAAGGTTAGAGAAAGGAAAAATTTGATAAGCATTTGATGCATAAAAAAAAAGACTAAAAATCGAATCTTTTTTAATTCTCCTTTACCAACTACCTTAAATCCTAACCTCCAAGCCTTGTTTCTCAAAACCTGAAAAATTCAAAACCAAAATTTCCCAAAAAATTCACCCAAAAATTTCAACAGTTCAATCTGAGGAAAAACTAAGTCCCAAACATGAAAAATACTTCAACAATCCCCTCTGTAAACGACGAGTAAAAAAGTTTAGAAAAAGGAAAAAATGAGAACCATTTGCTGCAAAAAAAGAAAAAAAAGAATAAAAATCGAATCTTTTTTAATTCCCTTTCACAAACCACCTTAAATCCTTACCTCCAAACCTTGTTTCTCCAAACCTGAAAAATTCAAATCAAAAGTTCCCAAAATATAAACACAAAAATTTCAACGGTTGAGTATGAGAAAAAAGAAAAGTCCCAAACCTGAAAAATACTTCAACAATCCCCTCTGTCAAGGGTGGCTACAAAAGTTTAGAAAAAGGAAAAAATGAGAAGCATTTGAAGATTAAAATAAAGACTAAAAATCGAATCTTTTTTAATTCTCTTTTACCAACTACCTTTAATCCTTACCTCCAAGCCTTGTTTCTCCAAACCTGAAAAAGTCAAAACCAAAAGTTCCAAAAAAATTAACACAAAAATTTCAACGGTTGAATCTGAGAAAAAACAAAGTCCCAACCTTGAAAAATACTTCAACAATCCCCTCTGTAAACGCCGACTAAAAAAGTTTAGAAAAAGGAAAAAATGAGAAGCATTTGCTGCATAAAAAGAAAATAAAGAATAAAAATTGAATCTGATTTAATTCCCTTTCACAAACCACCTTAAATCCTTACCTCCAAACCTTGTTTCTCCAAACCTGAAAAATTCAAAACCCAAAGTTCCCAAAATATAAACACAAAAATTTCAACGGTTGAATTTGAGAAAAAAGAAAAGTCCCAAACATGAAAAATACTTAAACAATCCCCTATATCAATGACGACTATAAAAGGTTAGAAAAAGGAAAAAATGAGAAGCATTTGAAGAATAAAAAGAAAAAAAAGACTAAAAATCGAATCTTTTTTAATTCCCTTTTACAAACCACCTTAAATCATTACCTCCAAGCCTTGTTTCTCCATACCTGAAAAATTCAAAACCAAAAGTTCCGAAAAAATTAACACAAAGATTTCAACGGTTGAATCTGGGAAAAAACAGAAGTCTCAAACCTGAAAAATGATTCAACAATCCCCTCTGTCAGCGACAACATAAAAGTTTTGAAAAAGGAAAAAAAATGAGAAGCATTTGAAGCATAAAAAGAAAAAAAAAAGACTAAAAATCGAATATTTTTTAATTCCCTTTTACAAACCGCCTTAAGTCCTTACCTCCAAGCTTTGTTTTTCCAAACCTGAAAAATTAAAAACCAAAAGTTCCCAAAAAATTAACACAAAAATTTCAACAGTTCAATCTGAGAAAAAACTAAGTCCCAAACTTGAAAAATACTTCAACAATCTCCTCTGTAAACGACGACTAAAAAAGTTTAGAAAAAGGAAAAAATGAGAAGCATTTGCTGCAAAAAAAAGAAAAAAAAGAATAAAAATCGAATTTTTTTTAATTCCCTTTAACAAACCACCTTAAATCCTTACCTCCAAACCTGAAAAATTCCAAACCCATAGTTCCCAAAATATAAACACAAAAATTTCAACGGTTGAATTTGAGAAAAAAGAAAAGTCCCAAACCTGAAAAATACTTCAACAATCACCTCTGTCAACGGCGGCTACAAAAGTTTAGAAAAAGGAAAAAATGAGAAGCATTTGAAGATTAAAAGAAAGACTAAAAATCGAATCTTTTTTAACTCTCTTTTACCAACTACCTTAAATCCTTACCTCCAAGCCTTGTTTCTCCAAAACCTGAAAAATTCAAAACCAAAAGTTCCCAAAAAATTAACAGAAAAATTTCAACGGTTGAATCTGAGAAAAAACAAAGTCCCAAACTTGAAAAATACTTCAACAATCCCCTCTGTAAACGCCGACTAAAAAAGTTTAGAAAAAGGAAAAAATGAGAAGCATTTGCTGCATAAGAAGAAAATAAAGAATAAAAATTGAATCTGTTTTAATTCCCTTTTACAAACCACCTTAAATCCTTACCTCCAAACATTGTTTCTCCAAACCTGAAAAATTCAAAACCCAAAGTTCCCAAAATATAAACACAAAAATTTCAACGGTTGAATTTGAGAAAAAAGAAAAGTCCCAAACCTGAAAAATACTTCAACAATCCCCTATATCAACGACAACTATAAAGGGTTAGAAAAAAGAAAAAATGAGAAGCATTTGAAGCATAAAAAGAAAAAAAAAGACTAAAAAACAAATATTTTTTAATTTCCTTTTACAAACCACCTTAAATCGTTACCTTAAAGCCTTGATTACCCAAACCAGAAGAATTCAAAACCAAAAGTTCCCAAAAAATTAACACAAAAATTTCAACAGTTCAATCTGAGAAAAAACTAAGTCCCAAATTTGAAAAATACTTCAACAATCCCCTCTGTAAACGACGACTAAAAAAGTTTAGAAAAAGAAAAAAATGAGAAGCATTTGCTGCAAAAAAAGAAAAAAAAGAATAAAAATCGAATCTTTTTTAATTCCCTTTCACAAACCACCTTAAATCCTTCCCTCCAAACCTTGTTTCTCCAAACCTGAAAAATTCAAAACCAAAAGTTCCCAAAATATAAACACGAAAATTTCAACGGTTGAATATGAGAAAAAAGAAGTCTCAAACCGGAAAAATACTTCAACAATCCCCTCTATAAACGACGACTAAAAAAGTTTAGAAAAAGGAAAAAATTAGAAGCATTTGATGCAAAAAAAAAAAGAATAAAAATCGAATCTTTTTTAATTCCCATTCACAAACCACCTTAAATCCTTACCTCCAAACCTTGTTTCTCCAAACCTGAAAAATTCAAAACCAAAAGTTCCCAAAAAATTAACACAAAGATTTCAACGGTTGAAACTGGGAAAAAACAGAAGTCTCAAACCTGAAAAATGATTCAACAATCCCCTCTGTCAGCGACAACATAAAAGTTTTGAAAAAGGAAAAAAATTAGAAGCATTTGAAGCATAAAAAGAAAAAAAAAGACTAAAAATCGAATATTTTTTAATTTCCTTATACAAACCACCTTAAATCGTTATCTCAAAGCCTTGATTACCCAAACCAGAAAAATTCAAAACCAAAAGTTCCCAAAAAATTAACACAAAATTTCAACAGTTCAATCTGAGAAAAAAGAAAAGTCCCAAACTTGAAAAATACTTCAACAATCCCCTCTGTAAACGCCGACTAAAAAAGTTTAGAAAAAGGAAAAAATAAGAAACATTTGAAGCATAAAATGAAAAAGAAAGAATAAAAATCGAATCTTTTTTAATTCCCTTTTACAAACTACTTTAAATCCTTACCTCCAAGCCTTGTTTCTCCAAACTTGATAATTTCAAAACCAAAAGTTCCCAATATATAAACACAAAAATTTCAACGGTTTAATTTGAGAAAAAAGAAAAGTCCCAAACCGGAAAAATACTTCAACAATCCCCTATATCAATGACGACTATAAAAGGTTAGAAAAAGGAAAAATTTGAGAAGCATTTGAAGCATAAAAAGAAAAAGACTAAAAATCGAATCTTTTTTAATTCTCTTTTACCAACTACCTTAAATCCTTCCCTCCAAGCCTTGTTTCTCCAAACCTGAAAAATTCAAAACCAAAAGTTCCCAAAAAAATTAACACAAAAATTTCAATGGTTGAATATGAGAAAAAACAAAGTCCCAAACTTGAAAAATACTTCAACAATCCCCTCTGTAAACGACGACTAAAAAATTTTAGAAAAAGGAAAAAATGAGAAGCATTTGCTGCAGAAAAAGAAAAAAAAGAATAAAAATCGAATCTTTTTTAATTCCCTTTCACAAACCACCTTAAATCCTTACCTCCAAACCTTGTTTCTCAAAACCTGTAAATTTCAGAACCAAAACTTCGCATAAAATGAACAGAAAAATTTCAACGGTTGAATCTGAGAAAAAACAAAGTCCCAAACTTGAAAAATACTTCAACAATCCCCTCTGTAAACGCCGACGAAAAAAGTTTAGAAAAAGGAAAAAATGAGAAACATTTAAAGCATCAAAAGAAAAAGAAAGAATAAAAATCGAATATTTTTTAATTCCCTTTTACAAACCGCCTTAAGTCCTTACCTCCAAGCCTTTTTTTTCCAAACCTGAAAAATTCAAAACCAAAAGTTCCCAAAAAATTAACACAAAATTTCAACAGTTCAAAATTTGAAAATACTTCAACAATCCCCTTTATCAATTACGACTATGAAAGGTTAGAAAAAGGAAAAAATTAAAAGCATTTGAAGCATAAAAAAAAGACTAAAAATCGAATCTCTTTTAATTCTCTTTTACCAATTACCTTAAATCCTTACCTCCAAGCCTTGTTTCTCCAAACCTGAAAAATTCAAAACCAACAGTTCCCAAAAAAATTAACACAAAAATTTCAATGGTTGAATCTGAGAAAAAAAAAAAGTCCCAAACTTGAAAAATACTTCAACAATCCCCTCTGTAAACGACGACTAAAAAAGTTTAGAAAAAGGAAAAAATGAGAAGCATTTGCTGCAGAAAAAGAAAAAAAAAGAATAAAAATCGAATTTTTTTTTAATTCCCTTTCACAAACCACCTTAAATCCTTACCTCCAAACCTTGTTTCTCAAAACCTGTAAATTTCAGAACCAAAACTTCACATAAAATGAACTCAAAAATTTCAACGGTTGAATCTGAGAAAAAAGAAAAGTCCCAAACCTGAAAAATACTTCAACAAACCCCTATATCAATGATGACTATAAAAGGTTAGAAAAAGGAAAAATTTGAGAAGCATTTGAAGCATAAAAAAAAAAGACTAAAAATCGAATCTTTTTTAATTCCCTTTTACCAACTACCTTAAATCCTTACCTCCAAGCCTTGTTTCTCCAAACCTGAAAAATGCAAAACCAAAAGTTCCCAAAAAATTAACACAAAAATTTTAACGGTTGAATCTGAGAAAAAACAAAGTCCCAAACTTGAAAAATACTTCAACAATCCCCTCTGTAAACGACGATAAAAAAAGTTTAGAAAAAGGAAAAAATGAGAAGCATTTGCTGCAGAAAAAGAAAAAAAGGAATAAAAATCGAATCTTTTTTAATTCCCTTTCACAAACCATCTTAAATCATTACCTCCAAACCTTGTTTCTCCAAACCTGTAAATTTCAGAACCAAAACTTCGCAGAAAATGAACACAAAAATTTCAGCGGTTGAATCTGAGAAAAAAGAAAAGTCCCAAACCCGAAAAATACTTCAACAATCCCCTCTATCAATGACGACTATAAAAGGTTAGAAAAAGGAAAAAAAGAAGAAGCATTTGAAGCATAAAAAAAAGGCTAAAAATCAAATCTTTTTTAATTCTCTATTACCAACTACCTTAAATCCTTACCTCCAAGCCTTGTTTCGCCAAACCTGAAAAATTCAAAACCAAAAGTTCCCAAAAAATTAACACAAAAATTTCAACAGTTCAATCTGAGAAAAAACTAAGTCCCAAACTTGATAAATACTTCAACAATCCCCTCTGTAAACGACGACTAAAAAAGTTTAGAAAAAGGAAAAAATGAGAAGCATTTGCTGCATAAAAAGAAAAAAAAGAATAAAAATCGAATCTTTTTTAATTCCCTTTTACAAACCACCTTAAATCCTTACCTCCAAGCGTTGTTTCTCCAAACCTGAAAAATTCAAAACCAAAAGTTCCCAAAATATAAACACAAAAATTTCAACGGTTGAATTTGAGAAAAAAGAAAAGTCCCAAACCGGAAAAATACTTCAACAATCCCCTCTGTAAACGACGATAAAAAAAGTTTAGAAAAAGGAAAAAATGAGAAGCATTTGCTGCAGAAAAAGAAAAAAAGGAATAAAAATCGAATCTTTTTTAATTCCCTTTCACAAACCATCTTAAATCATTACCTCCAAACCTTGTTTCTCCAAACCTGTAAATTTCAGAACCAAAACTTCGCAGAAAATGAACACAAAAATTTCAGCGGTTGAATCTGAGAAAAAAGAAAAGTCCCAAACCCGAAAAATACTTCAACAATCCCCTCTATCAATGACGACTATAAAAGGTTAGAAAAAGGAAAAAAAGAAGAAGCATTTGAAGCATAAAAAAAAGGCTAAAAATCAAATCTTTTTTAATTCTCTATTACCAACTACCTTAAATCCTTACCTCCAAGCCTTGCTTCGCCAAACCTGAAAAATTCAAAACCAAAAGTTCCCAAAAAATTAACACAAAAATTTCAACAGTTCAATCTGAGAAAAAACTAAGTCCCAAACTTGATAAATACTTCAACAATCCCCTCTGTAAACGACGACTAAAAAAGTTTAGAAAAAGGAAAAAATGAGAAGCATTTGCTGCATAAAAAGAAAAAAAAGAATAAAAATCGAATCTTTTTTAATTCCCTTTTACAAACCACCTTAAATCCTTACCTCCAAGCCTTGTTTCTCCAAACCTGAAAAATTCAAAACCAAAAGTTCCCAAAATATAAACACAAAAATTTCAACGGTTGAATTTGAGAAAAAAGAAAAGTCCCAAACCGGAAAAATACTTCAACAATCCCCTATATCAATGACGACTATAAAAGGTTAGAAAAAGGAAAAATTTGAGAAGCATTTGAAGCATAAAAAGAAAAAGACTAAAAATCGAATCTTTTTTATTTCTCTTTTACCAACTACCTTAAATCCTTACCTCCAAGCCTTGTTTCTCCAAGCCTTGTTTCTCCAAACCTGAAAAATTCAAAACCAAAAGTTCCCAAAAAAATTAACACAAAAATTTCAATGGTTGAATATGAGAAAAAACAAAGTCCCAAACTTGAAAAATACTTCAACAATCCCCTCTGTAAACGACGACTAAAAAAGTTTAGAAAAAGGAAAAAATGAGAAGCATTTACTGTAGAAAAAGAAAAAAAAGAATAAAAATCGAATCTTTTTTAATTCCCTTTCACAAACCACCTTAAATCCTTACCTCCAAACCTTGTTTCTCAAAACCTATAAATTTCAGAACCAAAACTTCGCATAAAATGAACACAAAATTTCAACGGTTGAATCTGAGAAAAAAGAAAAGTCCAAAACTTGATAAATACTTCAACAATCCCCTCTGTAAACGACGACTAAAAAAGTTTACAAAAAGGAAAAAATGAGAAGCATCTGCTGCATAAAAAGAAAAAAAAAGAATAAAAATCAAATCTTTTTTAATTCCCTTTTACAAATCACCTTAAATCCTTACCTCCAAACCTTGTTTCTCCAAACCTGAAAAATTCAAGACCAAAAGTTCCCAAAATATAAACACAAAAATTTCAACAGTTGAATTTGAGAAAAAAGAAAAGTCCCAAACCTGAAAAATACTTCAAGAATCCCCTATTTAAACGACGAATAAAAAAGTTTAGAAAAAGGAAAAAATGAGAAGCATTTGCTGCAGAAAAAGAAAAAAAATGAATAAAAATCTAATCTTTTTTAATTCCCTTTCACAAACCACCTTAAATCTTTACCCCCAAACCTTGTTTCTCCAAACCTGTAAATTTCGGAACCAAAACTTCGCAAAAAATAAACACAAAAATTTCAGCGGTTGAATCTGAGAAAAAAGAAAAGTCCCAAACCTGAAAAATACTTCAACAATCCGCTCTATCAATGACGACTATAAAAGGTTAGAAAAAGGAAAAAAAGAAGAAGCATTTAAAGCATAAAAAAAAGACTAAAAATCGAATCTTTTTTAATTCTCTTTTACCAATTATCTTAAATCCTTACCTCCAAGCCTTGTTTTACCAAACCTGAAAAATTCAAAACCAAAAGTTCCCAAAAAATTAACACAAAAATTTTAACGGTTGAATCTGAGAAAAAACAAAGTCCCAAACTTGAAAAATACTTCAACAATCCCCTCTGTAAACGCCGACTAAAAAAGTTTAGAAAAAGGAAAAAATGATAAGCATTTGCTGCATAAAAAGAAAAAAAAGAATAAAAATCGAATCTTTTTTAATTCCCTTTTACAAACCACCTTAAATCCTTACCTCCAAGCCTTGTTTCTCCAAACCTGAAAAATTCAAAATCAAAAGTTCCCAATATATAAACACAAAAATTCAACGGTTTAATTTGAGAAAAAAGAAAATTCCCAAACCGGAAAAATGCTTCAACAATCCCCTATATCAATGACGACTATAAAAGGTTAGAAAAAGGAAAAATTTGAGAAGCATTTGAATCATAAAAAAAAAGACTAAATATCGAATCTTTTTTATTTCTCTTTTACCAACTACCTTAAATCCCTACCTCCAAGTCTTGTTTCTCCAAACCTGAAAAATTCAAAACCAAAAGTTCCCAAAAAATTAACACAAAAATTTCAACGGTTGAATCTGAGAAAAAACAAAGTCCCAAACTTGAAAAATACTTCAACAATCCCCTCTGTAAACGCCGACGAAAAAAGTTTAGAAAAAGGAAAAAATGAGAAACATTTAAAGCATAAAAAGAAAACGAAAGAATGAAAATCGAATATTTTTTAATTCCCTTTTACAAACCGCCTTAAGTCCTTACCTCCAAGCCTTGTTTTTCCAAACCTGAAAAATTCAAAACCAAAAGTTCCCAAAAAATTAACACAAAATTTCAACAGTTCAATCAGAGAAAAAACTAAGTCCCAAATTTGAAAATACTTCAACAATCCCCTTTATCAATTACGACTATGAAAGGTTAGAAAAAGGAAAAAATTAAAAGCATTTGAAGCATAAAAAAAAGACTAAAAATCGAATCTCTTTTAATTCTCTTTTACCAACTACCTTAAATCCTTACCTCCAAGCCTTGTTTCTCCAAACCTGAAAAATTCAAAACCAACAGTTCCCAAAAAAATTAACACAAAAATTTCAATGGTTGAATCTGAGAAAAAAAAAGTCCCAAACTTGAAAAATGCTTCAACAATCCCCTCTGTAAACAACGACTAAAAAAGTTTAGAAAAAGGAAAAAATGAGAAGCAATTGCTGCAGAAAAAGAAAAAAAAAAGAATAAAAATCGAATTTTTTTTTAATTCCCTTTCACAAACCACCTTAAATCCTTACCTCCAAACCTTGTTTCTCAAAACTAGTAAATTTCAGAACCAAAACTTCACATAAAATGAACTCAAAAATTTCAAGGGTTGAATCTGAGAAAAAAGAAAAGTCCCAAACCAGAAAAATACTTCAACAATCCCCTCTATCAATGACGACTATAAAAGGTTAGAAAAAGGAAAAAAAGAAGTATTTGAAGCATAAAAAAAAGGCTAAAAATCAAATCTTTTTTAATTCTCTATTACCAACTATCTTAAATCCTTACCTCCAAGCCTTGTTTCTCCAAACCTGAAAAATTCAAAACCAAAAGTTCCCAAAAAATTAACACAAAAATTTCAACAGTTCAATCTGAGAAAAAACTAAGTCCCAAACTTGAAAAATACTCGAACAATCCCCTCTGTAAACGACGACTAAAAAAGTTTAGAATAAGGAAAAAATGAGAAGCATTTGCTGCAGAAAAAGAAAAAAAAGAATAAAAATCGAATCTTTTTTAATTCCCTTCCACAAACCACCTTAAATCCTTACCTCCAGACCTTGTTTCTCAAAACCTGTAAATTTCAGAACCAAAACTTCGCATAAAATGAACACAAAAATTTTAACGGTTGAATCTGAGAAAAAAGAAAAGTTCCAAACCTGAAAAATACTTCAACAAACCCCTATATCAATGACGACTATAAAAGGTTAGAAAAAGGAAAAATTTGAGAAGCATTTGAAGCATAAAAAAAAAGACTGAAAATCGAATCTTTTTTAATTCTCTTTTACCAACTACCTTAAATCCTTACCTCCAATCCTTGTTTCTCCAAACCTGAAAAATTCAAACCAAAAGTTCCCAAAAAATTAACACAAAAATTTTAACAGTTGAATCTGAGAAAAAACAAAGTCCCAAACTTGAAAAATACTTCAACAATCCCCTCTGTAAACGCCGACTAAAAAAGTTTAGAAAAAGGAAAAAATGAGAAACATTTGAAGCACAAAAAGAAAAAGAAAGAATAAAAATCGAATCTTTTTTAATTCCCTTTTACAAACCACTTTAAATCCTTACCTCCAAGCCTTGTTTCTCCAAACCTGAAAATTTCAAAACCAAAAGTTCGCAAAAAATGGGCACAAAAATTTCAACGGTTGAATCTGAGAAAAAAGAAAAGTCCCAAACCTGAAAAATACTTCAATAATCCCATCTGTAAACGCCGACTATAAAAGGTTAGAAAAAGGAAAAAATGAGAAACATTGAAGCACAAAAAGAAAAAGAAAGAATAAAAATCGAATCTTTTTTAATTCCCTTTTACAAACCACTTTAAATCCTTACCTCCAAGCCTTGTTTCTGAAAACCTGAAAATTTCAAAACCAAAAGTTCGGAAAAAATGAACACAAAATTTTCAACGATTGAATCTGAGAAAAAAGAAAAGTCCCAAACCTGAAAAATACTTCAACAATCCCCTCTATCAATGACGACTATAAAAGGTTAGAAAAAGGAAAAAAATGAGAAGCATTTGAAGCATATAAAGAAATACTAAAAATCGAATCTTTTTTAATTCCATTTTACCAACAACCTTAAATCCTTACCTCCAAACCTTGTTTTTCCAAACCTAAAAAATTCAAAACCAAAAGTACCAAAAAAATTAACACAAAAATTTCAACAGTTCAATCTGAGATAAAAACTAAGTCCCAAACTTGAAAAATACTTCAACAATCCCCACTGTAAACGACGACTAAAAAAGTTTAGAAAAAGGAAAAAATGAGAAGCATTTGCTGCATAAAAAGAAAAAAAAGAATAAAAATCAAATCTTTTTTAATTCCCTTTTACAAACCACCTTAAATCCTTACCCCCAAACCTTGTTTCTCCAAACCTGAAAAATTCAAAACCAAAAGTTCCCAAAATATAAACACAAAAATTTCAACGGTTGAATCTGAGAAAAAACAAAGTCCCAAACTTGAAAAATACTTCAACAATACCTTCTGTAAACGCCGACTGAAAAAGTTTAGAAAAAGGAAAAAATGAGAAACATTTGAAGCATAAAAAGAAAAAGAAAGAATAAAAATCGAATCTTTTTTAATTCTCTTTTACAAAGAACTTTAAATCGTTACCTCCAAGCCCTATTTCTCCAGACTTGAAAATTTCAAAACCAAAAGTTTGCAAAAAATGAACAAAAAAATTTCAACGGTTGAATCTGAGAAAAAAGAAAAGTCCCCAACCTGAAAAATACTTCAACTATCCCCTCTGTAAACGCCGACTAAAAAAGTTTAGAAAACGGAAAAAATGTGAAACATTTGAAGCATAAAAAGAAAAAGAAAGAATAAAAATCGAATCTTTTTTAATTCCCTTTTACAAACCACTTTAAATCCTTACCTCCAACCCTTGTTTCTCCAAACCTCAAAATTTCAAAACCAAAAGTTCGCAAAAAATGAACACAAAAATATCAATGGTTGAATCTGAGAAAAAAGAAAAGTCCCAAACATGAAAAATACTACAACAATCCCCTCTATCAATGACGACTATAAAAGGTTAGAAAAAGGAAAAAATTGAGAAGCATTTGAATCATAAAAAAAAGACTAAAAATCGAATCTTTTTTAATTCTCCTTTACCAACTACCTTAAATCCTTACCTCCAAGCCTTGTTTCTACAAACCTGAAAAATTCAAAACCAAAAGTTCCCAAAAAATTAACACAAAAATTTCAACGGTTGAATCTGAGAAAAAACAAAGTCCCAAACTTGAAAAATACTTCAACAATTCCCTCTGTAAACACCGACTAAAAAAGTTTAGAAAATGGAAAAAATGAGAAACATTTGAAGCATAAAAAGAAAAAGAAAGAATAAAAATCGAATATTTTTTAATTCCATTTTACAAACAACTTTAAATCCCTACGTCCAAGCCCTGTTGCTCCAAACTTGAAAATTTCAAAACCAAAAGTTGGCAAAAAAATGAACACAAAAATTTCAACGGTTGAATCTGAGAAAAAAGAAAAGTTCCAAACCTGAAAAATACTTCAATAATCCCCTGTAAACGCCGACTATAAAAGGTTAGAAAAAGGAAAAAAAATGAGAAGCATTTGAAGCACACAAAAAAGACTAAAAATCGAATCTTTTTTAATTCCCTTTTACCAACTACCTTAAATCCTTACCTCCAAGCCTTGTTTCTCCAAACCTAAAAAATTCAAAACCAAAAGTTCCCAAAAAATTAACACAAAAATTTCAACGGTTGAATATGAAAAAAAACTAAGTCCGACACTTTAAAAATACTTCAACAATCCCCTCTGTCAACGGCAACTAAAAAAGTTTAGAAAAAGGAAAAAATGAGAAGCATTTGAAGCATAAAAAGAAAAAGAAAGAATAAAAATCAAATCTTTTTTAATTCCCTTTTACTAACCACCTTAAATCCTTACCTCCAAGCCTTGTTTCTGAAAACCAGAAAAATTTAAAACCAAAAGTTCCCAAAAAATTCACCCAAAAATTTCAACGTTTGAATCTGAGAAAAAAGAAAAGTCGAAAACCTGAAAAATACTTCAACAATCCCCTCTATCAATGACGACTATAAAAGGTTAGAAAAAGGAAAAAATTGATAAGCATTTGAAGCATAAAAAAAAAGACTAAAAATCGAATCTTTTTTAATTCTCTTTTACCAACTACCTTAGATCCTTACCTCCAAGCCTTGTTTCTCCAAACCTGAAAAATTCAAAACCAAAAGTTCACAAAAAATTAACACAAAAATTTCAACGGTTGAATCTGAGAAAAATCAAAGTCCCAAACTTGAAAAATACTTGAACAATGCCCTCTGTAAACGGCGACTAAAAAAGATTACAAAAAGGAAAAAATAAGAAGCATTTGAAGCATAAAAAGAAAAAGAAAGAATAAAAATCAAATCTTTTTTAATTCCCTTTTACAAACCACCTTAAATCCTTACCTCCAAACCTTGTTTCTCCAAACCTGAAAAATTCAAAACCAAAAGTTCCCAAAATATAAACACAAAAATTTCATCGATTGAATTTGAGAAAAAAGAAAAGTCCCAAACCTGAAAAATACTTCAAGAATCCCTTATATCAATGATGACTATCAAAGGTTAGAAAAAGGAAAAATTTGAGAAGCATTTGAAGCATAAAAAAAAAGACTAAAAATCGAATGTTTTTTAATTCTCTTTTACCAAATACCTTAAATCCTTACCTCCAAGGCTTGTTTCTCCAAACCTGAAAAATTCAAAACCAAAAGTTCCGAAAAAATTAACACAAAAATTTCAACGGTT
Organism: Vigna unguiculata; assembly: GCF_037176805.1. NCBI lineage: Eukaryota > Viridiplantae > Streptophyta > Magnoliopsida > Fabales > Fabaceae > Vigna > Vigna unguiculata. The sequence goes on along the minus strand of NC_140798.1, from coordinate 14,754,658 downwards.
GAATGTGAGAAAAAACAAAGTCCCAAACTTGAAAAATACTTCAACAATCCCCTCTGTAAACGCCGACTAAAAAAGTTTAGAAAAAGGAAAAAATGAGAAACATTTGAAGCATAAAAAGAAAAAGAAAGAATAAAAATCGAATATTTTTTAATTCCCTTTTACAAACCACCTTAAATCCTTACCTCCAAGCCTTGTTTCTGAAAACCTGAAAAATTCAAAACCAAAAGTTCCCAAAAAATTCACCCAAAAATTTCAACGGTTGAATCTTAGAAAAAAGAAAAGTCGAAAACCTGAAAAAAACTTCAACAATCCCCTATATCAATGACGACTATAAAAGGTTAGAAAAAGGAAAAAATTGATAAGCATTTGAAGCATAAAAAAAGACTAAAAATCGAATCTTTTTTAATTCTCTTTTACCAACTACCTTAAATCCTTACCTCCAAGCCTTGTTTCTCCAAACCTGAAAAATTCAAAACCAAAAGTTCACAAAAAATTAACACAAAAATTTCAACGGTTGAATCTGAGAAAAAACAAAGTCCCAAACTTGAAAAATACTTCAACAATCCGCTCTGTAAACGGCGACTAAAAAAGTTTACAAAAAGGAAAAAATGAGAAAAATTTGAAGCATAAAAAGAAAAAGAAAGAATAAAAATCGATTCTTTTTTAATTCCCTTTTACCAACTACCTTAAATCCTTACCTCCAAGCCTTGTTTCTCCAAAGCTAAAAAATTCAAAACCAAAAGTTCCCAAAAAATTAACACAAAAATTTCAATGGTTGAATATGAAAAAAAACTAAGTCCGAAACTTTAAAAATACTTGAACAATCCCCTCTGTCAACGGCGACTAAAAAAGTTTAGAAAAAGGAAAAAATGAGAAGCATTTGAAGCATAAAAAGAAAAAGAAAGAATAAAAATCGAATCTTTTTTAATTCCCTTTTACTAACCACCTTAAATCCTTACCTCCAAGCCTTGTTTCTGAAAACCTGAAAAATTGAAAACCAAAAGTTCCCAAAAAATTCACCCAAAAATTTCAACGGTTGAATCTGAGAAAAAAGAAAAGTCGAAAACCTGAAAAATACTTCAACAATCCCCTCTATCAATGACGACTATAAAAGGTTAGAAAAAGGAAAAATTTGATAAGCATTTGAAGCTTAAAAAAAAAGACTAAAAATCGAATCTTTTTTAATTCTCTTTTACCAAATACCTTAGATCCTTACCTCCAAGCCTTGTTTCTCCAAACCTGAAAAATTCAAAACCAATAGTTCACAAAAAATTAACACAAAAATTTCAACGGTTGAATCTGAGAAAAAACAAAGTCCCAAACTTGAAAAATACTTCAACAATCCCCTCTATAAACGGCGACTAAAAAAGTTTAGAAAAAGGAAAAAATGAGAAGCATTTAGAGCATAAAAAGAAACAAAAATGAATAAAAAATGAATCTTTTTTAATTCCCTTTTACAAACCACCTTAAATCCTTACCTCCAAGCCTTGTTTCTACAAACCTGAAAAATTCAAAACCAAAAGTTCCCAAAAAATTATCATAAAGATTTCAACGGTTGAATCTAAGAAAAAATTAAGTCCGAAACTTTAAAAATACTTCAACAATCCCCTCTGTCAACGGCGACTATAAAAGTTTAGAAAAAGGAAAAAATGAGAAACATTTGAAGCATAAAAAGAAAAAGAAAGAATAAAAATCGAATCTTTTTTAATTCCCTTTTACTAACCACCTTAAATCCTTATCTCCAAGCCTTGTTTCTGAAAACATGAAAAATTGAAAACCAAAAGTTCCCAAAAAATTCACCCAAAAATTTCAACGGTTGAATCTGAGAAAAAAGAACAGTCGAAAACCTGAAAAATACTTCAACAATCCCCTCTATCAATGACGACTATAAAAGGTTACAAAAAGGAAAAATTTGATAAGCTTTTGAAGCTTAAAAAAAAAGGCTAAAAATCGAATCTTTTTTAATTCTCTTTTACCAACTACCTTAGATCCTTACCTCCAAGCCTTGTTTCTCCAAACCTAAAAAATTCAAAACCAAAAGTTCACAAAAAATTAACACAAAAATTTCAACGGTTGAATCTGAGAAAAATCAAAGTCCCAAACTTGAAAAATACTTTAACAATGCCCTCTGTAAACGCCGACTATAAAAGATTACAAAAAGGAAAAAATGAGAAGCATTTAGAGCATAAAAAGAAACAAAAATGAATAAAAAAATGAATCTTTTTTAATTCACTTTTACAAACAACCTTAAATCCTTACCTCCAAGCCTTGTCTCTACAAACCTGAAAAATTCAAAACCAAAAGTTCCCAAAAAATTATCATAAAGATTTCAACGGTTGAATCTGAGAGAAACTAAGTCCCAAACTTCAAAAATACTTCAACAATCCCCTCTGTAAACACCGACTAAAAAAGTTTGGAAAAAGGAAAAAATGAGAAACATTTGAAGCATAAAAAGAAAAAAAAAAAATAAAAATCGAATCTTTTTTAATTCCCTTTTACAAACCACCTTAAATCCTTACCTCCAAGCCTTGTTTTTCAAAACTTGAAAAATTCAAAACCAAAAGTTCCCACAAAATTAACACAAAAATTTCAACGGTTGAATCTGAAAAAAAGGAAAAGTCCCAAACCTGAAAAATACTTCAACAATCCCCTCTATCAATGACGACTATAAAAGGTTAGAAAAAGGAAAAATTTGAGAAGCATTTGAAGCATACAAAAAAAGACTAAAAATCGAATCTTTTTTAATTCTCTTTTACCAACTACCTTAAATCCTCACCTCCAAGCCTTGTTTCTCCAAACTTGAAAAATTCAAAACCAAAAGTTCCCAAAAAATTAACACAAAAATTTCAACGGTTGAGTCTGAGAATAAACAAAGTCTCAAACTTGAAAAATACTTCAACAATCTACTTTGTAAACGATGACTAAAAAAGTTTAGAAAAGGGAAAAAATGAGAAGCATTTGAAGTATAAAAAGAAAAAGAAAGAATAAAAATCGAATCTTTTTTAATTCCCTTTTACAAACCACTTTAAATCCTTACCTCCAAGCCTTGGTTCTCCAAACCTGAAATTTCAAAACCAAAAGTTCCCAAAAAATGAACACAAAAATTTCAACGGTTGAATCTGAGAAAAAAGAAAAGTCCCAAACCGGAAAAATACTTCAACAATCCCCTCTATCAATGACGACTATAAAAGGTTAGAAAAAGGAAAAAAATGAGAAGCATTTGAAGCATATAAAAAAGACTAAAAATCGAATATTTTTTAATTCGCTTTTACCAACTACCTTAAATCCTTACCTCCAAGCCTTGTTTCTCCGAACCTGAAAACTTCAAAACCAAAAGTTCCCAAAAAATTAACACAAAAATTTCAACGGTTGAATCTGAAAAAAAAAATGTCCCAAACTTGAAAATACTCCAACAATCCCCTCTGTAAACGACGACTAAAAAAGTTTAGAAAAAGGAAAAAATGAGAAGCATTTGAAGCATAAAAAGAAAAAAAGACTAAAAAACGAATCTTTTTTAATTTCCTTTTTCAAACCACCTTAAATCGTTACCTCAAAGCCTCGATTACCCAAACCAGAAAAATTCAAAACCAAAAGTTTTCAAAAATTTAACACAAAGATTTCATCGGTTGAATCTGGAAAAAAATAGAAGTCTCAAACCTGAAAAATGATTCAACAATCCCCTCCGTCAGCGACAACATAAAAGTTTTGAAAAAGGAAAAAAATTAGAAGCATTTGAAGCATAAAAAGAAAAAAAAAAGACTAAAAATCGAATCTTTTTTAATTCCTTTTTACAAACCACCTTAAATCCTTACCTCCAAGCCTTGTTTTTTTTTCCAAACCTGAGAAATTCAAAACCAACAGCTCCCAAAAAATTAACACAAAAATTTCAACGGTTGAATATGAGAAACAGCAAAAGTCCCAAATTTGAAAAATACTTCAACCATCCCCTCTGTCAACGGCGACTACAAAAGTTTCGAAAAAGGAAAAAATGAGAGCCATTTGAAGAATAAAAAAAAAAGACTAGAAGTCGAATCTTTTTTAATTCCCTTTTACCAACGACCTTAAATCCTTACCTCCAAGCCTTGTTTTTCCAAACCTGAAAAATTCAAAACCAAAAGCTCCCAAAAAATTAACTCAAAAATTTCAACGGTTGAATCTGAGAAACAACAAAAGTCCCAAACTTGAAAAATACTTCAACAATCCCCTCTGTCAACGGCGACTACAAGAGTTTAGAAAAAGGAAAAAATGAGAGGCATTTGAAGAAAAAAAGGAAAAAAAGACTAAAAATCGAATATTTTTTAATTCCCTTACAAACCACCTTAAATCCTTACCTCCAAGCCTTGTTTCTCCATACCTGAAAAATTCAAAACCAAAAGTTCCTAAAAAATTAAGGCAAAAATTTCAACAGTTGAATCTGAGAAAAAATAAAAGTCCTAAACCGGAAAAATACTTCAACAATCTCCTCTATCAACGACAACTATAATAGGTTAGAAAAAAGAAAAAATGAGAAGCATTTGAAGCATAAAAAGAAAAAAAAGACTCAAACACGAATCTTTTTTAATTTCCTTTTTCAAATCACCTTAAATCGTTACCTCAAAGCCTTGATTACCCAAACCAGAAAAATTCAAAACCAAAAGTTTTCAAAAATTTAACACAAAGATTTCAACGGTTGAATCTGGGAAAAAATAGAAGTCTCAAACCTGAAAAATGATTCAACAATCCCCTCCGTCAGCGACAACATAAAAGTTTTGAAAAAGGAAAAAAAATTAGAAGCATTTGAAGCATAAAAAGAAAAAAAGAGACTAAAAGTCGAATCTTTTTTAATTCCCTTTTACAAACCACCTTAAATCCTTACCTCCAAGCCTTGTTTTTCCAAACCTGAAAAATTGAAAACCAAAAGCTCCCAAAAAATTAACACAAAAATTTCAACGGTTGAATCTAAGAAACAACAAAAGTCCCAAACTCGAAAAATTCTTTAACAATCCCCTCTGTCAACGGCGACTACAAAAGTTTAGAAAAAGGAAAAAATGATAGGCATTTGAAGAAAAAAAGGAAAAAAAGACTAAAAATCGAATATTTTTTAATTCCCTTTTACAAACCACCTTAAATCCTTACCTCCAAGCCTTGTTTCTCCATACCTGAAAAATTGAAAACCAAAAGTTCCTAAAAAATTAAGGCAAAAATTTCAACAGTTGAATTTGAGAAAAAATAAAAGTCCCATACCGGAAAAATACTTCAACAATCCCCTCTATCAACGACAACTATAATAGGTTAGAAAAAAGAAAAAATGAGAAGCATTTGAAGCATAAAAAGAAAAAAAAGACTAAAAAACGAATCTTGTTTAATTTCCTTTTACAAACCACCTTAAATCGTTACCTCAGACCCTTGATTCCCCAAACCTGAGAAATCAAAACAAAAATTTCCCAAAAAATTAACACAAAGATTTCAACGTGTTTCTCCCAAACCTAAAAAATGATTCAACAATCCCCTCTGTCAGCGATGACTACAAAAGTTGAGAAAAAGGAAAAAAATTTAGAAGCATTTGAAGCATAAAAAGAAAAAAAGACTAGAAATCGAATCTTTTTTAATTCCCTTTTACAAACCACCTTAAATCCTTACCTGCAAGCCTTGTTTTTCCAAACCTGAAAAATTCAAAACCAAAAGTTCCCAAAAAATTAACACAAAAATTTCAACGGTTGAATCTCAGAAACAGCAAAAGTCCCAAACTTGAAAAATACTTCAACCATCCCCTCTGTCAATGGCGACTACAAAAGTTTAGAAAAAGGAAAAAATGAAAAGCATTTGAAGAATAAAAAGAAAAAAAGAGTAAAAATCGAATCTTTTTTAATTCCCTTCTTCAAACCACCTTAAATTCTTACCTCCAAGCCTTGTTTCTCCAAACCAGAAAAATTCAAAACCAAAAGTTCCCAAAAAATTAACACAAAAATTTCAGCAATTGAATCTGTGAAAAAAGAAAAGTCCCAAACCTGAAAAATACTTCAACCATCCCCTCTGTCAATGGCGACTACAAAAGTATAGAAAAAGGGAAAAATGACAAGCATTTGAAGAATAAAAAGAAAAAAACGAGTAAAAATCGAATCTTTTTTAATTCCCTTTTACAAACCGCCTTAAATCCTTACCTCCAAGCCTTGTTTCTCCATACTTAAAAAATTCAAAACCAAAAGTTCCCAAAAAATAAAGGGAAAAATTTCAACGGTTGAATCTGAGAAAAAAGAAAAGTCTCAAACCTGAAAAACACTTCAACAATCCCCTTTGTAAACGGCGACTAAAAAAGTTTAGAAAAAGGAAAAAATGAGAAGCATTTGAAGAATAAAAAGAAAAAAAAGAATAAAAATCGAATCTTTATTAATTCCCTTTTACAAACCACCTTAAATCCTTAGTACCAAGCCTTGTTTCTCCAAACCTGAAAAATTCACAACCAAAAGATCCCAAAAAATTAACACAAAAATTTCAACGGTTGAATCTGAGAAACAGCAAAAGTCCCAAACTTGAAAAATACTTCAACCATCCCCTCTATCAACGGCGACTACAAAAGTTTAGAAAAAGGAAAAAATGAGAAGCATTTGAACAATAAAAAGAAAAAAAGGACTAAAAGTCGAATCTTGTTTAATTCCGTTTTACAAACCACCTTAAATCCTTACCTCCAAGCCTTGTTTCTCCAGACTTGAAAAATTCAAAACCAAAAGTTCCCGAAAAATAAAGGGAAAAATTTCAACGGTTGAATCTGAGAAAATATAAAAGCCCCAAACTTGAAAAATCCTTCAACAATCTCCTCTTTAAACGGCGCCTAAAAAAGTTTAGAAAAAGGAAAAAATGAGAAGCATTTCAAGCATAAAAAGAAAAAAAAGAATAAAAATCGAATCTTTTTTAATTCCCTTTTACAAACCACCTTAAATCATTACCTCCAAACCTTGTTTCTCCAAACCTAAAAAATTCAAAACCAAAAGTTCCAAAAGAATTAACACAAAAATATCAATGGTTGAATTTGTGAAAAAAGAAAAGTCTCAAACCTGAAAAATACTTCAACAATCCCCTCTATCAATGACGACTATGAAAGGTTAGAAAAAGGAAAAAAATGAGAAGCATTTGAAGCATAAAAAAAAGACTAAAAATCGAATCTTTTTTAATTCTCTTTTACCAACTACCTTAAATCCATAGCTCCAAGCCTTCTTTCTCCAAACCTGAAAAATTCAAAACCAAAAGTTCTCAAAAAATTAAGGCAAAAATTTCAACGGTTGAATCTGAGAAACAACAAAAGTCCCAAACTTGAAAAATACTTCAACAATCCCCTCTGTAAACGGCGACTAAAAAAGTTTAGAAAAAGGAAAAATTGAGAAGCATTTCAAGCATAAAGGGAAAAAAAAAAGACTAAAAATCGAATCTTTTTTAATTCCCTTTTACAAACCACCTTAAATCCTTACTTCCAGGCCTTGTTTTTACATACTTGAAAAATTCAAAACCAAAAGTTCCCAAAAAATTAAGCCAAAATTTCAACGGTTGATTCTGAGAAAAAATGAAAGTCCCAAACCGGAAAAATACTTGAATAATCCCCTCTATCAATGACGATTACAAAAGGTTACAAAAACGAAAAAAATGAGAAGCATTTGAACAATAAAAAAAAAGACTAAAAATCGAATCTTTTTTAATTCGCTTTTACCAACTACCTTATATCCTTACCTTCAAGTCTTGTTTCTCCAAACCTGAAAAATTCAAAACCAAAAGTTCCCAAAAAATTAACACAAAAATTTCAACGGTTGAATCTGAAAAAAAAGAAAAGTCCCAAACCTGAAAAATACTTTACCAATCTCATCTATCAATGACGACTATAGAAGGAGAGAAAAAGGAAAAAAATGAGAAGCATTTGAAGCATAAACAAAAGACTAAAAATCGAATCTTTTTTAATTCCCTTTTACAAACCACCTTAAATCCTTACTTCTAATCCTTGTTTCTCCATACTTGAAAAATTCAAAACCAAAAGTTCCCAAAAAATTAAGGCAAAAATTTAACCGGTTGAATCTGAGAAAAAATAAAAGTCCCAAACCGGAAAAATACTTCAACAATCCCCTCTATCAATGACGACTATAAAAGGTTACAAAAAGGGAAAAAAATGAGAAGCATTTGAAGCATTAAAAAAAAGACTAAAAATCGAATATTTTTTAATTCCCTTTTACCAACTACCTTAAATCCTTACCTCCAAGCATTGTTTCTCCAAACCTGAAAAATTCAAAACCAAAAGTTCCCAAAAAATTAACACAAAAATTTCAACGGTTGAATCTGAGAAACAACAAAAGTCCCAAACTTGAAAAATACTTCACCCAACCCCTCTGTCAATGGCGACTACAACAATTTAGAAAAAAGAAAAAATTAGAAGCATTTGAAGAATAAAAAGAAAAAAAAGACTCAAAATCGAATCTTTTTTAATTCCCTTTTACAAACCACCTTAAATCCTTACTTCCAAGCCTTGTTTCTCTATACTTGAAAAATTCAAAACCAAAAGTTCCCAAAAAATTAACACAAAAATTTCAACGGTTGAATCTGAGAAACAGCAAAAAGTCCCAAACTTGAAAAATACTTCAACAATACCCTCTGTAAACGGCGACTAAAATTGTTTAGAACAAGGAAAAAATGAGAAGCATTTCAAGCATAAAAATGAAAAAAAAAGAATAAAAATCGAATCTTTTTTAATTCTTTTTTACAAACCACCTTAACTCCTTACCTCCAAACCTTGTTTCTCCAAACCTGAAAAATTCAAAACCAAAAGTTCTCGAAAAATTAACATAAAAATTTCAACGGTTGAATCTGCGAAAAAAGAAAAGTCTGAAACCTGAAAAATACTTCACCAATCCCCTCTATCAATGACGACTATAAAAGGTTAGAAAAAGGAAAAAAATGAGAAGCTTTCGAAGCATAAAAAAAAAGTCTAAAAATCGAATCTTTTTTAATTCCCTTTTACCAACTACCTTAAATCCTTACCTCCAAGCCTTATTTCCCGAAACCTGAAAAATTCAAAACCAAAAGTTCCCAAAAAATTAACACAAATTTTCAACGATTGAATCTGAGAAACAGCAAAAGTCCCAAACTTGAAAAATACTTCAACAATCCCCTCCGTCAACGGCGACTACAAAAGTTTAGAAAAAAAAAATGAGAAGCATTTGAAGAATAAAACGAAAAAAAAAGATTCAAAATCGAATCTTTTTTAATTCCCTTTTACAAACCACCTTAAATCCTTACTTCCAAGCCTTGTTTCTCTATACTTGAAAAATTCAAAACGAAAAGTTCTCATAAAATTAAGGCAAAAATTTCAACGGTTGAATCTGAGAAAAAATAAAAGTCCCAAACCGGAAAAATACTTCAATAATAATCCCCTCTATCAACGACAACTATAAAGGTTACAAAAAAGAAAAAATGACAAGCATTTGAAGCATAAAAAGAAGAAAAAGACTAAAAAACGAATCTTTTTTAATTTCCTTTTACAAACCACCTTTAATCGTTACCTCAAAGCCTTGATTACCCAAACCTTAAAAATTCAAAACCAAAAGTTCCCAAAAAATTAACACAAAGATTTCAACGGTTGAATCTGGAAAAAAACAGAAGTATCAAACCTGAAAAATGATTCAACATTCCCCTCTATCAACGACGACTACAAAAGTTTTGAAAAAGAAAAACAATTAGAAGCATTTGAAGCATAAAAAGAAAAAAAAGACTAAAAATCGAATCTTTTTTAATTCCCTTTTACAAACCACCTTAAATCCTTACCTCCAAGTCTTCTTTTTCCAAACCTGAAAAATTCAAAACCAAAAGTTCCCAAAAAATGAACACAAAAATTTCAACGGTTGAATCTGAGAAAAAACTAAGTCCCAAACCTGAAAAATACTTCAACAATCCCTTTGTAAATGGCAACTAAAAAAGTTTAGAAAAAGGAAAAAATGACAAGCATTTGAAGCATAAAAAGAAAAAAAAGACTAAAAAACGAATCTTTTTTAATTTCCTTTTACAAACCACCTTAAATCGTTACTTCCAAGCCTTGTTTCTCCATACTTGAAAAATTCAAATCCAAAAGGTCCCAAAAAATTATGGCAAAAATTTCAACGGTTGAATGTGAGAAAAAATAAAAGTCCCAAACCGGAAAAATACTTCAACAATCTCCTCTATCAATGACGACTATAAAAGGTTACAAAAAGGCAAAAAATGAGAAGCATTTGAAGCATTAAAAAAAAGACTAAAAATCGAATCTTTTTTAATTCCCTTTTACCAACTACCTTAAATCCTTACCTTCAAGCCTTCTTTCTCCAAACTTGAAAAATTCAAAACCAAAAGTTCCCAAAAAATTAACACCAAAATTTCAACGGTTGAATCTGAGAAAAGAGAAAAGTCTCCAACCTGAAAAATACTTCAACAATCCCCTCTATCAATGACGACTATAAAAGGTTAGAAAAAGGAAAAAAATGAGAAGCTTTTGAAGCATAAATAAAAAGTCTAAAAATCGAATATTTTTTAATTCCCTTTTACCAACTACCTTAAATCCTTACCTCCAAGCCTTATTTCCCGAAACCTGAAAAATTCAAAACCAAAAGTTCCCAAAAAATTAACACAAAAATTTCAACGGTTGAATATGAGAAACAGCAAAAGTCCCAAACTTGAAAAATACTTCAACAATCCCCTCTGTCAACGGCGACTACAAAAGTTTAGAAAAAAGAAAAAATGAGAAGCATTTGAAGAATTAAAAGAAAAAAAAGACTAAAAAACGAATCGTTTTTAATTTCCTTTTACAAACCTCCTTAAATCGTTACCTCAAAGCCTTGATTCCCCAAACCTTAAAAATTCAAAACCAAAAGTTCCTAAAAAATGAACACAAAGATTTCAACGGTTGAATCTGGAAAAAATAGAAGTCTCAAACCTGAAAAATGATTCAACAATCCCCTCTGTCAGCGACGACTACAAAAGTTTAGAAAAAGGAAAAACAATTAGAAGCATTTGAAGCATAAAAAGAAAAAAAAAGACTAAAAACTGAATCTTTTTTAATTCCCTTTTACAAAACACCTTAAATCCTTACTTTCAAGCCTTGTTTTTCCAACCCTGAAAAATTCAAAACCAAAAGCTACCAAAAAATGAACACAAAAATTTCAACGGTTGAATCTGAGAAAAAACTAAGTCCCAAACCTGAAAAATACTTCAATAATCCCGTCTGTAAACGGCGACTAAAAAAGTTTAGAAAAAGGAAAAAAGGAGAAGCATTTGAAGCATAAAAAGAAAAAAAAGACTAAAAAACCAATCTTTTTTAATTTCCATTTACAAACCACTTTAAATCGTTAACTCAAAGCCTTGATTACCCAAACATTAAAAATTCAAAACCAAAAGGTCCAAAAAATTAACACAAAGATTTCAACGGTTGAATCTGGAAAAAAACAGAAGTCTCAAACCTGAAAAATGATTCAACAATCCCCTCCGTCAGCGACGACTACAAAAGTTTAGAAAAAGGAAAAACAATTAGAAGCATTTGAAGCATAAAAAGAAAAAAAAGACTAAAAATCGAATCTTTTTTAATTCCCTTTTACAAACCACCTTAAATCCTTACCTCCAAGCCTTCTTTTTCCAAACCTGAAAAATTCAAAACCAAAAGTTCCCAAAAAATGAAGACAAAAATTTCAACGGTTGAATCTGAGAAAAAACTAAGTCCCAAACCTGAAAAATACTTCAACAATCCCCTCTGTCAACGGCGACTACAAAAGTTTAGAAAAAAAATGAGAAGCATTTGAAGAATAAAACAAAGAAAAACACTAAAAATTGAATCTTTTTTAATTCCCTTTTACAAACCTCCTTAAATCCTTACTTCCAAGCCTTATTTCTCCATACTTGAAAAATTCAAAACCAAAAGTTCCCAAAAAATTAAGGCAAAAATTTCAACGGTTGAATCTGAGAAAAAATAAAAGTCCAAAACCGGAAAATTACTTCAACAATCCCCTCTATCAACGACAACTATAAAAGGTTAGAAAAAAGAAAAAATGAAAAGCATTTGGTGCATAAAAAGAAAAAAAGAATAAAAAACGAATCTTTTTTAATTTCCTTTTACAAACCACCTTAAATCGTTACCTCAAAGCCTTGATCCCCAAAACCTGAAAAATTCAAAACCAATAGTTCCCAAAAAATTAACACAAAAATTTCAACGGTTGAATCTGAGAAAAAATAAAAGTCCCAAACCGGAAAATACTTCAACAATCCCCTCTGTAAACGGTGACTAAAAAAGTTTAGAAAAAGGAAAAAATGAGAAGCATTTCAAGCATAAAAAGAAAAAAAAGAATAAAAATCGAATCTTTTTTAATTCCCTTTTACAAACCACCTTAACTCCTTACCTCCAAACCTTGTTTCTCCATACTTGAAAAATTCAAAACCAAAAGTTCCCAAAAAATTAAGGCAAAAATCTCAACGGTTGAATCTGAGAAAAAATAAAAGTCCCAAACCGGAAAAATACTTCAATAATCCCCTCTATCAATGACGACTATAAAAGGTTACAAAAAGGAAAAAAAATGAGAAGCATTTGAAGCATAAAAAAAGTCTAAAAATCGAATCTTTTTTAATTCCCTTTTACCAACTACCATAAATCCTTACCTCCAAGCAATGTTTCTCCAAACCTGAAAAATTCAAAACCAAAAGTTCAAAAAAAATGAAGGCAAAAATTTCAACGGTTGAATCTTGGAAAAAATAAAAGTCGAAAACCGAAAAAATACTTCAACAATCCCCTTTATCAACGACAACTACAAAAGGTTAGAAAAAAGAAAAAATGAAAAGCATTTGTAGCATAAAAAGAAAAAAAGAATAAAAAACGAATCTTTTTTAATTTCTTGATACAAACCACATTATATCGTTACCTCAAAGCCTTGATTCCCCAAACATGAAAATTTCAAAACCAAAAGTTCCCAAAAAATTAACACAAAAATTTCAACGGTTGAATATGAGAAACAGCAAAAGTCCCAAACTTGAAAAATACTTCAACAATCCCCTCTGTCAACGGCGACTACAAAAGTTTAGAAAAAAGAAAAAATGAGAAGCATTTGAAGAATAAAAAGAAAAAAAAGACTAAAAAACGAATCGTTTTTAATTTCCTTTTACAAACCACCTTAAATCGTTACCTCAAAGCCTTCATTCCCCAAACCTTAAAAATTCAAAACCAAAAGTTCCCAAAAAATGAACACAAAGATTTCAACGGTAGAATCTGGAAAAAATAGAAGTCTCAAACCTGAAAAATGATTCAACTATCCCCTCTGTCAGCGACGACTACAAAAGTTTAGAAAAAGGAAAAACAATTAGAAGCATTCGAACCATAAAAAGAAAAAAAAAGACTAAAAACCGAATCTTTTTTAATTCCTTTTTGCAAAACACCTTAAATCCTTACCTTCAAGCCTTGTTTTTCCAAACCTGAAAAATTCAAAACCAAAAGTTCCCAAAAAATAAACACAAAAATTTCAACGGTTGAATTTGAGAAACAGCAAAAGTCCCAAACTTGAAAAATACTTCAACAATCCCCTCTGTCAACGGCGACTACAAAAGTTTAGAAAAAATAAAAAATGAGAAGCATTTGAAGAATAAAAAGGAAAAAAAGCCTAAAAATCGAATCTTTTTTAATTCCTTTTTACAAACCACCTTAAATCCTTACTTCCAAGCCTTGTTTCTCCATACTTGAAAAATTCAAAATAAAAAGTTCCCAAAAAATTAAGGCAAAAATTTCAACGGTTGAATCTGAGAAAAAATAAAATTCCCAAATCAGAAAAATACTTCAACAATCCCCTCTATCAACGACAACTATAAAAGGTTAGAAAAAAAAACAAAATGAGAAGCATTTGAAGCATAAAAAGAAAAAAAGACTAAAAAACAAATCTTTTTTAATTTCCTTTTACAAACCACCTTAAATCGTTACCTCAAAGCCTTGATTCCCAAAACCTGAAAAATTCAAAACCAAAAGTTCCCAAAAAATTAACACAAAGATTTCAGCGGTTGAATCTGGGAAAAACCAGAAGTCTCAAACCTGAAAAATGATTCAACAATCCCCCCTGTCAGCGACGACTGCAAAAGTTTAGAAAAAGGAAAAGAATTAGAAGCATTTGAAGCATAAAAAGAAAAAAAAAAGACTAATAATCGAATCTTTTTTAATTCCCTTTTACAAACCACCTTAAATCCTTACCTCCAAGCCTGGTTTTTCCAAACCTGAAAAATTCAAAACCAAAAGTTCCCAAAAAATTAAGGCAAAGATTTCAACGGTTGAACTGGAAAAAAACAGAAGTCTCAAACATGAAAAATGATTCAACAATGCCCCCTATCAGCGACGAATACAAATGTTTATAAAAAGGAAAAAAAATTAGAAGCATTTGAAGCATAAAAAGAAAAAAAAAAGACTAATAATCGAATCTTTTTTAATTCCTTGTTACAAACCACCTTAAATCCTTACCTCCAAGCCTTGTTTTTCCAAACCTGAAAAATTCAAAACCAAAAGTTCCCAAAAAATTTACTCAAATATTTCAACAGTTGAATCTGAGAAAAAACTAAGTCCCAAACTTGAAAAATACTTCAACAATCCCCTCTGTAAACGGCGACTAAAAAAGTTTAGAAAAAGGAAAAAATGAGAAGCATTTGAAGCATAAAAAGAAAAAAAAGACTAAAAATCGAATCTTTTTTAATTCCCCTTTACAAACCACCTTAAATCCTTACCTTCGAGCTTTGTTTCTCCAAACCTGAAAAATTCAAAATCAAAAGTTCCCAAAAAATTAACACAAAAATTTCAACTGTTGAATCTGGGGAAAAAGAAAAGTCCCAAACCTGAAAAATACTTCAACAATCCTCTCTATCACCGACGACCATAAAAGGTTAGAAAAAGGAGAAAAAATGAGAAGCATTTGAAGCATTAAAAAAAGACTAAAAATCGAATCTTTTCTAATTCCCTTTTACAAACCACCTTAAATCCTTACCTCCAAGCCTTGTTTCTCCATACCTTAAAAATTCAAAACCAAAAGTTCCCAAAAAATTAAGGCAAAAATTTCAACAGTTGAATCTGAGAAAAAATAAGAGTCCTAAACCGGAAAAATACTTCAATAATCCCCTCTATCAACGACGACTATAAAAGATTACAAACAAGAAAAAATGAGAAGCATTTGAAGCATAAAAAGAAAAAAAAAAGACTAAAAAATGAATCTTTTTTAATTTCCTTTTACTACCCACCTTAAATCGTCAACTCAAAGCCTTGATTCCACAAACCTGAAAAATTCAAAACCAAAAGTTCCCAAAAAATTAACACAAAGATTTCAACGGTTGAATCTGGGAAAAAACAGAAGTTTCAAACCTGAAAAATGATTCAACAATCGCCCCTGTCACCGACGAATACAAAAGTTTAGAAAAAGGAAAAAAAAAATTAGAAGCATTTCAAGGATAAAAAGAAAAAAAAAGACTAAAAATCGAATCTTTTTTAATTCCCTTTTACAAACCACCTTAAATCCTTACCTCCAAGCCTTGTTTCTCCATACCTAAAAAATTCAAAACCAAAAGTTCCCAAAAAATTAAGGCAAAAATTTCAACGTTGAATCTGAGAAAAAATAAAAGTCCCAAACCGGAAAAATACATCAACAATCCCTTCTATCAACGACGACTATAAAAGGTTACAAAAAAGAAAAAATGAGAAGCATTTGAGGCACAAAAAAAAAGACTAAAAAACGAATCTTTTTTAATTTTCTTTTACAAACCACCTTAAATCGTTACCTCAAACCCTTGATTCCCCAAACGTGAAAAATTCAAAACCAAAAGTTCCCAAAAAATTAACACAAAGATTTCAACGGTCGAATCTGGGAAAAACCAGAAGTCTCAAACCTGAAAAATCATTCAACAATCCCCCCTGTCAGCGACGACTGCAAAAGTTTAGAAAAAGGAAAAGAATTAGAAGCATTTGAAGCATAAAAAGAAAAAAAAAAGACTAATAATCGAATCTTTTTTAATTCCCTTTGACAAACCACCTTAAATCCTTACCTCCAAGCCTGGTTTTTCCAAACCTGAAAAATTCAAAACCAAAAGTTCCCAAAAAATTAAGGCAAAGATTTCAACGGTTGAACTGGAAAAAAACAGAAGTCTCAAACCTGAAAAATGATTCAACAATCCCCCCTGTCAGCGATGAATACAAATGTTTATAAAAAGGAAAAAAAAGTAGAAGCATTTGAAGCATAAAAAGAAAAAAAAAGACAAATAATCGAATCTTTTTTAATTCCTTGTTACAAACCACCTTAAATCCTTACCTCCAAGCCTTGTTTTTCCAAACCTGAAAAATTCAAAACCAAAAGTTCCTAAAAAATTTACTCAAATATTTCAACAGTGGAATCTGAGAAAAAACTAAGTCCCAAACTTGAAAAATACTTCAACAATCCCCTCTGTAAACAGCGACTAAAAAAGTTTAGAAAAAGGAAAAAATGAGAAGCATTTGAAGCATAAAAAGAAAAAAAAGACTAAAAATCGAATCTTTTTAAGTTCCTTTTTACAAACCACCTTAAATCCTTATCTCCAAACCTTGTGTCTCCAAACCTGAAAAATTCAAAACCAAAAGTTCCGAAAAAATTAACAAAAAAATTTCAACGGTTGAATCTAAAAGAAAAGAAAACTCTCAAACCTAAAAAATACTTTAACAATCCTCTCTATCAATGACGACTATAAAAGGTTAGAAAAAGGAAAAAAATGAGAAGCATTTGAAGCATAAAAGAAAAGACTAAAAATCGAATCTTTTTTAATTCCCTTTTACCAACTACCTTAAATCCTTACCTGCAAGCCTTGTTTCTCCAAACCTGAAAAATTCAAAACCAAAAGTCCCCAAAAAATTAACACAAAAATTTCAACAATTGAATATGAGAAAAAACTAAGTCCCAAATTTGAAAAATACTTCAACAATCCCCTCTGTCAACGGTAACCACAAAAGTTTAGAAAAAGGAAAAAATGAGAAGCATTTAAGGAATAAAAAGAAAAAAAAAATACTAAAAATCGAATCTTTTTAAATTCCCTTTTACAAACCACCTTAAATCCTTACCTACAAGCCTTGATTCCCCAAACCTCAAAAAGTCAAAACCAAAAGTTCCCAAAAAATTAACACAAAGATTTCAACGGTTGAATCTGGGGAAAAACAGAAGTCTCAAACCTGTTAAATGATTCAACAATGCCCCCTGTCAGCGACGACTACAAAAGTTTAGAAAAAGGAAAAAGAATTAGAAGCATTTGAAGCATAAAAAGAAAAAAAAAAGACTACTAATTGAATCTTTTTTAATTCCCTTTTACAAACCACCTTAAATCCTTACCTCCAAGCCTTGTTTTTCCAAACCTGAAAAATTCAAAACCAAAAGTTCCCAAAAAATTAACAAATAAATTTCAACAGTTGAATCTGAGAAAAAATAAAAGTCTCAAACCTGAAAAATACTTCAACAATCCCCTCTATAAATGACGACTATAAAAGGTTAGAAAAAGGAAAAAAATGAGAAGCATTTCAAGCATAAAAGAAAAGACTAAAAATCGAATCTTTTTTAATTCCCTTTTACCAACTACCTTAAATCCTTACCTGCAAGCCTTGTATCTCCAAACCTGAAAAATTCAAAACCAAAAGTCCCTAAAGAATTAACATAAAAATTTCAACAATTGAATATGTGAAAAAACAAAGTCCCAAACTTGAAAAAGACTTCAACAATCCCCTCTGTAAACGGCGACTAAAAAAGTTTTGAAAAAGGAAAAAATTAGAAGCATTTGAAGCATAAAAAGAAAAAAAAACACTAAAAATCGAATCTTTTTTAATTCTCCTTTACAAACCACCTTAAATCCTTACCTTCAAGCCTTGTTTTTCCAAACTTGAAAAATTAAAAACCAAAAGTTCTTAAAAAATTAAGGCAAAAATTTCAACGGTTGAATATGAGAAAAAATAAAAGTCCCAAACCGGAAAAATACTTCAACAATCCCCTCTATCAACGATGACTATAAAATGTTACAAAAAAGAAAAATTGAGAAGCATTTGAAGCATAAAAAGAAAAAAAAGACAAAAAAACGAATCTTTTTTAATTTCCTTTTACAAACCACCTTAAATCGTTAACTTAAAGCCTTGACTGCACCACCTTAAATCCTTACCTCCAAGCCTTGTTTTTCCAAACCTAAAAAATTCAAAACCAAAAGTTCCCAAAAAATTAACAAATAAATTTCAACGGTTGAATCTGAGAAAAAAGAAAAGTCTCAAACCTGAAAAATACTTCAACAATCCCCTCTATAAATGACGACTATAAAAGGTTAGAAAAAGGAAAAAAATGAGAAGCATTTGAAGCATAAAAGAAAAGACTAAAAATCGAATCTTTTTTAATTCCCTTTTACCAACTACCTTAAATCCTTACCTGCAAGCCTTGTTTCTCCAAACCTGAAAAATTCAAAACCAAAAGTCCCCAAAAAATTAACATAAAAATTTCAACAATTGAATATGAGAAAAAACTAAGTCCCAAACTTGAAAAAGACTTGAACAATCCCCTCTGTAAACGGCGACTAAAAAAGTTTAGAAAAAGGAAAAAATGAGAAGCATTTGAAGCATAAAAAGAAAAAAAAGACTAAAAATGGAATCTTTTTTAATTCCCTTCTACAAACTACCTTAAATCCATACCTTCAAGCCTTGTTTCTCCAAACCTGAAAAATTCAAAATCAAAAGTTCTCAAAAAATTAACACAAAAATTTCAACTGTTGAATCTGAGGAAAAAGAAAAGTCCCAAACCTGAAAAATACTTCAACAATCCCCTCTATCAACGACGACCATAAAAGGTTAGAAAAAGGAGAAAAAATGAGAAGCATTTGAAGCACTAAAAAAAGACTAAAAATCGAATCTTTTCTAATTCCCTTTTACAAACCACCTTAAATCCTTACCTCCAAGGCTTGTTTCTCCGTACCTGAAAAATTCAAAACCAAAAGTTCCCAAAAAATTAAGGCAAAAATGTCAACAGTTGAATCGGAGAAAAAATAAAAGTCCCAAACCGGAAAAATACTTCAATAATCCCCTCTATCAACGACGACTATAAAAGGTTACAAACAAGAAAAAATGAGAAGCATTTGAAGCATAAAAAGAAAAAAAAAGACTAAAAAACGAATCTTTTTTAATTTCCTTTTACTAACCACTTTAAATCGTCAACTCAAAGCCTTGATTCCCCAAACTTGAAAAATTCAAAACCAAAAGTTCCCAAAAAATTAACACAAAGATTTCAACGGTTGAATCTGGGAAAAAACAGAAGTCTCAAACCTGAAAAATGATTCAACAATCCCCCTTGTCACCGACGAATACAAAAGTTTAGAAAAAGGAAAAAAAAAACTTAGAAGCATTTCAAGGATAAAAAGAAAAAAAAAGACTAAAAATCGAATCTTTTTTAATTCCCTTTTACAAACCACCTTAAATCCTTACCTCCAAGCCTTGTTTCTCCATACCTGAAAAATTCAAAACCAAAAGTTCCTAAAAAATTAAGGCAATAATTTCAACGTTGAATCTGAGAAAAAATAAAAGTCCCAAACCGGAAAAATACATCAACAATCCCGTCAATCAACGACGACTATAAAAGGTTACAAAAAATAAAAAATGAGAAGCATTTGAAGCATAAAAAAAAGGACTAAAAAACGAATCTTTTTTAATTTTCTTTTACAAACCACCTTAAATCGTTACCTTAAAGCCTTGATTCCCCAAACCTGAAAAATTCAAAACCAAAAGTTCCCAAAAAATTAACACAATGATTTCAACGGTTGAATCTGGGAAAAAACAGAAGTCTCAAACCTGAAAAATGATTCAACAATCCCCCCTGTCAGCGACGACTACAAAAGTTTAGAAAAAGGAAAAAGAATTAGAAGCATTTGAAGCATAAAAAGAAAAAAAGACTAATAATCGAATCTTTTTTAATTCCCTTTTACAAACCACCTTAAATCCTTACCTCCAAGCCTGGTTTTTCCAAACCTGAAAAATTCAAAACCAAAAGTTCCTAAAAAATTAACAAAAAAATTTCAACGGTTGAATCTGAGAAAAAAGAAAAGTCTCAAACTTGAAAAATACTTCAACAATCCCCTCTATCAAAGACGACTATAAAAGGTTAGAAAAAGGAAAAAAATGGGAAGCATTTGAATCATAAAAGAAAAGACTAAAAATCGAATCTTTTTTAATTCCCTTTTACCAACAACCTTAAATCCTTACCTGCAAGCCTTGTTTCTCCAAACCTGAAAAATTCAAAACCAAAATTTCCAAAAAAATTAACCAAAAAATTTCAACAATTGAATATGAGAAAAAACTAAGTCCCAAACTTGAAAAATACTTCAACAATCCCCTCCGTAAAAGGCGACTAAAAAAGTTTAGAAAAAGGAAAAAATAAGAAGCATTTGAAGCATAAAAAGAAAAAAAAACACTAAAAATCGAATCTTTTTTAATTCCCCTTTACAAACCACATTAAATCCTTACCTCCAAGCCTTGTTGTTCCAAACCTGAAAAATTCAAAACCGAAATTCCCAAAAAATTAAAACAAAAATTTCAACAATTGAATCTGAGAAAAAACTAAGTCCCAAACTTGAGAAATACTTCAACAATCCCCTCCGTCAAAGGCGACTAAAAAAGTTTAGAAAACGGAAAAAATAAGAAGCATTTGAAGCATAAAAAGAAAAAAGAAGACTAAAAATCGAATCTTTTTTAATTCCCCTTTACAAACCACCTTAAATCCTTACCTCCAAGCCTTGTTTTTCCAAACCTGAAAAATTAAAAACCAAAAGTTCTTAAAAAATTAAGGCAAAAATTTCAACGGTTGAATATGAGAAAAAATAAAAGTCCCAAACCGGAAAATACTTCAACAATCCACTCTATCAACGATGACTATAAAATGTTACAAAAAAGAAAAAATGAGAAGCATTTGAAGCATAAAAAGAAAAAAAAGACAAAGAAACGAATCTTTTTTAATTTCCTTTTACAAACCACCTTAAATCGTTAACTTAAAGCCTTGATTCCCCAAACCTGAAAAATTCAAAACCAAAAGTTCCCAAAAAATTAACGCAAAGATTTCAACGGCTGAATCTGGGAAAAAACAGAAGTCTCAAACCTAAAAATGATTCAACAATCCCCTCTGTCAGCGATGACTACAAAAGTTTAGCAAAAGGAAAAAAAATTAGATGCATTTGAAGCATAAAAAGAAAAAAAAGACTAAAAATCGAATATTTTTTAATTCCCTTTTACAAACCACCTTAAATCCTTACCTCCAAGCCTTGTTGTTCCAAACCTGAAAAATTCAAAACCGAAATTCCCAAAAAATATACACAAAAATTTCAACAATTGAATCTGAGAAAACACTAAGTCCCAAACTTGAGAAATACTTCAACAATCCCCTCCGTAAAAGGCGACTAAAAAAGTTTAGAAAAAGGAAAAAATAAGAAGCATTTGAAGCATAAAAAGAAAATAAAAGACTAAAAATCGAATCTTTTTTAATTCCCCTTTACAAACCACCTTAAATCCTTACCTCCAAGCCTTGTTTTTCCAAACCTGAAAAATTAAAAACCAAAAGTTCTTAAAAAATTAAGGCAAAAATTTCAACGGTTGAATATGAGAAAAAATAAAAGTCCCAAACCGGAAAAATACTTCAACAATCCCCTCTATCAACGATGACTATAAAATGTTACAAAAAAGAAAAACATTAGAACCATTTGAAGCATAAAAAGAAAAAAAAAAGACTAAAAATCGAATCTTTTTTAATTCCCTTTTACAAACCACCTTAAATCCTTACCTCCAAGCCTTGTTTCTCCATACCTGAAAAATTCAAAACCAAAAGTTCCCAAAAAATTAAGGCAAAAATTTCAACATTGAATCTGAGAAAAAATAAAAGTCCCAAACCGGAAAAATACATCAACAATCCCCTCTATCAACGACGACGATAAAAGGTTACAAAAAAGAAAAAATGAGAAGCATTTGAAGCATAAAAAAACACTAAAAAACGAATCTTTTTTATTTTTCTTTTACAAACCACCTTAAATCGTTACCTCAAAGCCTTGATTCTCCAAACCTGAAAAATTCAAAACCAATAGTTCGCAAAAAATTAACACAAAGATTTCAACAATTGAATCTGGGAAAAAACAGAAGTCTCAAACCTAAAAAAGGATTCAACAATCCCCCTGTCACCGACGAATACAAAAGTTTAGAAAAAGAAAAAAACATTAGAACCATTTGAAGCATAAAAAGAAAAAAAAAAGACTAAAAATCGAATCTTTTTTAATTCCCTTTTACAAACCACCTTAAATCCTTACCTCCAAGCCTTGTTTCTCCATACCTGAAAAATTCAAAAACAAAAGTTCCCAAAAAATTAAGGCAAAAATTTCAACATTGAATCTGAGAAAAAATAAAAGTCCCAAACCGGAAAAATACATCAACAATCCCCTCTATCAACGACGACTATAAAAGGTTACAAAAAAGAAAAAATAAGAAGCATTTGAAGCATAAAAGAAAAGACTAAAAATCGAATCTTTTTTAATTCCCTTTTACCAACCACCTTAAATCCTTACCTGCAAGCCTTGTTTCTCCAAACCTGAAAAATTCAAAACCAAAAGTTCCCAAAAAATTAACACAAAAATTTCAACGATTGAATCTGAGAAAAAACTAAGTCCCAAACTTGAAAAATACTTCAACAATCCCCTCTGTCAACGACGACTAGAAAAGTTTAGAAAAAGGAAAAAATGAGAAGCATTGGAAGCATAAAAAGAAAAAAAAGACTAAAAATCTAATCTTTTTTAATTCCCTTTTACAAACCACCTGAAATCCATACATCTAAGCCTTGTTTTTCAAAATCTAAAAATTTCAAAATCAAAAGTTTCTAAAAAATAACACAAAAATTTCAACAATTGAATCTGAGAAAACACTAAGTCCCAAATTTGAAAAATACTTCAACAATCCCCTCTGTCAACGGCAACTACAAAAGTTTAGAAAAAGGAAAAAATGAGAAGCATTTGAAGAATAAAAAGAATCAAAAAGACTAAAAATCGAATCTTTTTTAATTCCCTTTTACAAACCACCTTAAATCCTTACCTCCTAGCCTTGTTTCTCCATACATGAGAAATTCAAAACCAAAAGTTCCCAAAAAATTAAGGCAAAAATTTCAACGGTTGAATCTGAGAAAAAATAAAAGTCCCAAACCGAGAGAATACTTCAACAATCCCCTCGATCAACGACGACTATAAAAGGTTACAAAAAAGAAAAAATGAGAAGCATTTGGAGCATAAAAAGAAAAAAAAACTAAAAAATGAATCTTTTTTAATTTCCTTTTACAAACCACCTTAAATCGTTACCTCAAAGCCTTGATTCTCCAAACCTGAAAAATTCAAAACCAATAGTTTCCAAAAAATTAACACAAAAATTTTAACGGTTGAATCTGGGAAAAAATAGAAGTCTCAAACCCGAAAAATGATTCAACAATCGCCCCTGTCACCGACGAATACAAAAGTTTAGAAAAAGGAAAAAAAAAATTAGAAGCATTTCAAGGATAAAAAGAAAAAAAAAGACTAAAAATCGAATCTTTTTAAATTCCCTTTTACAAACCACCTTAAATCCTTACCTCCAAGCCTTGTTTCTCCATACCTGAAAAATTCAACACCAAAAGTTCGCAAAAAATTAAGGCAAAAATTTCAACGTTGAATCTGAGAAAAAATAAAAGTCCCAAACCGGAAAAATACATCAACAATACCCTCTATCAACGACGACTATAAAAGGTTAAAAAAAAGAAAAAATAAGAAGCATTTGAAGCATAAAAAAAAAAGACTAAAAAATGAATCCTTTTTATTTTTGTTTTACAACCCACCTTAAATCGTTACCTCAAAGCCTTGATTCGCCAAACCTGAAAAATTCAAAACCAAAAGTTCCCAAAAAATTAACACAAAGATTTGAACGGTTGAAGCTGGGAAAAAATAGAAGTCTCAAACCAGAAGAATGATTCAACAATCCCCCCTGTTAGCGACGACCACAAAAGTTTAAAAAAAGGAAAAAGAATTAAAAGCATTTGAAGCATAAAAAGAAAAAAAAGACTAATAATCGAATCTTTTTTAATTCCCTTTTACAAACCACCTTAAATCCTTACCTCCAAGCCTTGTTTTTCCAAACCTAAAAAATTCAAAACCAAAAGTTCCCAAAAAATTAAGAAAAAACTATCAACTGTTGAATCTGAGAAAAAATAAAAGTCCCAAACCGAAAAAATACTTCAACAATCCCCTCTATCAACGACGACTATAAAAGGTTACAAAAAAGAAAAAATGAGAAGCATTTGGAGCATAAAAAGAAAAAAAAGACTAAAAAATGAATCTTTTTTAATTTCCTTTTACAAACCACCTTAAATCGTTACCTCAAAGCCTTGATTCTCCAAACCTGAAAAATTCAAAACCAATAGTTCCCAAAAAATTAACACAAAGATTTCAACGGTTGAATCTGGGAAAAAATAGAAGTCTCAAACCTAAAAAATGATTCAACAATACCCCCTGTCACCGACGAATACAAAAGTTTAGAAAAAGGAAAAAATATTAGAACCATTTGAAGCATAAAAAGAAAAAAAAAGACTAAAAATCGAATCTTTTTTAATTCCCCTTTACAAACCACCTTAAATCCTTACCTCCAAGCCTTGTTTCTCCATACCTGAAAAATTCAAAACCAAAAGTTCCCAAAAAATTAAGGCAAAAATTTCAACATTGAATCTGAGAAAAAATAAAAGTCCCAAACCGGAAAAATACATCAACAATCCCCTCTATCAACAATGACTATAAAAGGTTACAAAAAAGAAAAAATGAGAAGCATTTGAAGCATAAAAAAAAAGACTAAAAAATGAATCTTTTTTAATTTTCTTTTACAGACCACCTTAAATCGTTACCTCAAAGCCTTGATTCCCCAAACCTGAAAAATTCAAAACCAAAAGTTCCCAAAAAATTAACACAAAGATTTCAACGGTTGAATCTGGGAAAAAATAGAAGTCTCAAACCAGAAAAATGATTCAACAATCCCCCCTGTCAGCGACGACCACAAAAGTTTAAAAAAAGGAAAAAGAATTAAAAGCATTTGAAGCATAAAAAGAAAAAAAAAGACTAATAATCGAATCTTTTTTAATTCCCTTTTACAAACCACCTTAAATCCTTACCTCCAAGCCTTGCTTTTCCAAACCTAAAAAATTCAAAACCAAAAGTTCCCAAAAAATTAAGAAAGAAATATCAACTGTTGAATCTGAGAAAAAATAAAAGTCCCAAACCGAAAAAATACTTCAACAATCCCCTCTATCAACGATGACTATAAAAGGTTACAAAAAAGAAAAAAATGAGAAGCATTTGGAGCATAAAAAGAAAAAAAAGACTAAAAAATGAATCTTTTTTAATTTCCTTTTACAAACCACCTTAAATCGTTACCTCAAAGCCTTGATTCTCCAAACCTGAAAAATTCAAAACCAAAAGTTCCCAAAAAATTAACACAAAGATTTCAACGCTTGAATCTGGGAAAAAATAGAAGTCTCAAACCAGAAAAATGATTCAACAATCCCCCCTTTCAGCGACGACTACAAAAGTTTAAAAAAAGGAAAAAGAATTAGAAGCTTTTAAAGCATAAAAAGAAAAAAAAAAAGACTAATAATCGAATCTTTTTTAATTCCCTTTTACAAACCACCTTAAATCCTTACCTCCAAGCCTTGTTTTTCCAAACCTAAAAAATTCAAAACCAAAAGTTCCCAAAAGATTAAGAAAAAAATATCAACTGTTGAATCTGAGAAAAAATAAAAGTCCCAAACCGAAAAAATACTTCAACAATCCCCTCTATCAACGACGACTATAAAAGGTTACAAAAAAGAAAAAATGAGAAGCATTTGGAGCATAAAAAGAAAAAAAAGACTAAAAAATGAATCTTTTTAATTTCCTTTTACAAACCACCTTAAATCGTTACCTCAAAGCCTTGATTCTCCAAACCTGAAAAATTCAAAACCAATAGTTCCCAAAAAATTAACACAAAGATTTCAACGGTTGAATCTAGGAAAAAATAGAAGTCTCAAACCTAAAAAATGATTCAACAATCCCCCCTGTCACCGACAAATACAAAAGTTTAGAAAAAGGAAAAAACATTAGAACCATTTGAAGCATAAAAAGAAAAAAAAAGACTAAAAATCGAATCTTTTTTAATTCCCTTTTACAAACCACCTTAAATCCTTACCTTCAAGCCTTGTTTCTCCATACCTGAAAAATTCAAAACCAAAAGTTTCCAAAAAATTAAGGCAAAAATTTCAACATTGAATCTGAGAAAAAATAAAAGTCCCAAACCGGAAAAATACATCAACAATCCCCTCTATCAACGATGACTATAAAAGGTTACAAAAAAGAAAAAATGACAAGCATTTCAAGCATAAAAAAAAGACTAAAAAATGAATCTTTTTTAATTTTCTTTTACAGACCACCTTAAATCGTTACCTCAAAGCCTTGATTCCCCAAACCTGAAAAATTCAAAACCAAAAGTTCCCAAAAAATTAACACAAAGATTTCAACGGTTGAATCTGCGAAAAAATAGAAGTCTCAAACCAGAAAAATGATTCAACAATCCCCCCTTTCAGCGACGACTACAAAAGTTTAAAAAAAGGAAAAAGAATTAGAAGCATTTAAAGCATAGAAAGAAAAAAAAAAGACTAATAATCGAATCTTTTTTAATTCCCTTTTACAAACCACCTTAAATCCTTACCTCCAAGCCTTGTTTTTCCAAACCTAAAAAATTCAAAACCAAAAGTTCCCAAAAAATCAAGAAAAAAATTTCAACGGTTGAATCGGAGAAGAAATAAAAGTCTCAAACTGAAAAAATACTTCAACAATCCCCTCTATCAACGACGACTATAAAAGGTTACAAAAAAGAAAAAATGAAAAGCATTTGGAGCATAAAAAGAAAAAAAAAACTAAAAAAGGAATCTTTTTTAATTCCCTTTTACAAACCACCTTAAATCCTTACCTCCAAGTCTTGTTTCTCCATACCTGAAAAATTCAAAACCAAAAGTTCCCAAAAAATTAAGGCAAAAATTTCAACGTTGAATCTGAGAAAAAATAAAAGTCCCAAACCGGAAAAATACTTCCACAATCCCCTCTATCAACGACGACTATAAAAGGTTACAAAAAAGAAAAAATGAGAAGCATTTGAAGCATAAAAAAAAGACTAAAAAATGAATCTTTTTTAATTTTCTTTTACAGACCACCTTAAATCGTTACCTCAAAGCCTTGATTCCCCAAACCTGAAAAATTTAAAACCAAAAGTTCCCACAAAATTAACACAAAGATTTCAACGCTTGAATCTGGGAAAAAATAGAAGTCTCAAACGAGAAAAATGATTCCACAATCCCCCCTTTCAGCGACGACTACAAAAGTTTAAAAAAAGGAAAAAGAATTAGGAGCATTTAAAGCATAAAAAGAAAAAAAAAAAGACTAACAATCCAATCTTTTTTTAATTCCCTTTTACAAACCGCCTTAAATCCTTACCTCCAAGCCTTGTTTTTCCGAACCTAAAAAATTCAAAACCAAAAGTTCCCAAAAAATCAAGAAAAAAATTTCAACGGTTGAATCGGAGAAAAAATAAAAGTCTCAAACTGAAAAAATACTTCAACAATCACCTCTATCAACGACGACTATAAAAGGTTACAAAAAAGAAAAAAATGAGAAGCATTGGGAGCATAAAAAGAAAAAAAAACTAAAAAAGGAATCTTTTTTAATTTCCTTTTACAAACCACCTTAAATCGATACCTCTAAGCCTCGATTCTCCAAAGCTGAAAAATTCAAAATCAATAGTTCCCAAAATTTAACACAAAGATTGGAACGGTTGAATCTGGGAAAAAACAGAAGTCTCAAACCTAAAAAATGATTCAACAATCCCCCTCTGTCACCGACGAATACAAAAGTTTAGAAAAAGGAAAAAACATTAGAACCATTTGAAGCATAAAAAGAAAAAAAAAAGAGACTAAAAATCGAATCTTTTTTAATTCCCTTTTACAAACCACCTTAAATCCTTACCTCCAAGCTTGTTTTTCCAAAACTATAAAATTCAAAACCAAAAGTTCCCAAGAAATTAAGAAAAAAATATCAACTGTTGAATCTGAGAAAAAATAAAAGTCCCAAACCGAAAAAATACTTCAACAATCCCCTCTATCAATGACGACTATAAAAGGTTACAAAAAAGAAAAAATGAGAAGCATTTGGAGCATAAAAAGAAAAAAAAGACTAAAAAATAAATCTTTTTTAATTTCCTTTTACAAACCACCTTAAATCGTTACCTCAAAGCCTTGATTCTCCAAACCTGAAAAATTCAAAACCAATAGTTCCCAAAAAATTAACACAAAGATTTCAACGGTTGAATCTGGGAAAAAATAGAAGTCTCAAACCTAAAAAATGATTCAACAATACCCCCTGTCACCGACGAATACAAAAGTTTAGAAAAAGGAAAAAACATTAGAACCATTTGAAGCATAAAAAGAAAAAAAAAGACTAAAAATCGAATCTTTTTTAATTCCCTTTTACAAACCACCTTAAATCCTTACCTCCAAGCCTTGTTTCTCCATACCTGAAAAACTCAAAACCAAAAGTTCCCAAAAAATTAAGGCAAAAATTTCAACGTTGAATCTGAGAAAAAATAAAAGTCCCAAACCGGAAAAATACATCAACAATCAACTCTATCAACGACGACTATAAAAGGTTACAAAAAAGAAAAAATGAAAAGCATTTGAAGCTTAAAAAAAAAGACCAAAAAACGAATCTTTTTTATTTTTCTTTTACAAACCACCATAAATTGTTACCTCAAAGCCTTGATTCGCCAAACCTGAAAAATTCAAAACCAAAAGTTCCCAAAAAATTAACACAAAGATTTGAACGGTTGAATCTGGGAAAAAATAGAAGTCTCAAACCAGAAAAATGATTCAACAATCCCCCCTGTCAGCGACGACTACAAAGGTTTAAAAAAAGGAAAAAGAATTAGAAGCATTTTAAGCATAAAAAGAAAAAAAAGATTAATAATCGAATCTTTTTTAATTCCCTTTTACAAACCACCTTAAATCCTTACCTCCAAGCCTTGTTTTTCCAAACCTAAAAAATTCAAAACCAAAGGTTCCCAAAAGATTAAGAAAAAAATATCAACTGTTGAATCTAAGAAAAAATAAAAGTCCCAAACCGGAAAAATACTTCAACAATCCCCTCTATCAACGACGACTATAAAAGGTTACAAAAAAGAAAAAATGAGAAGCATTTGGAGCATAAAAAGAAAAAAAAGACTAAAAAATGAATCTTTTTTAATTTCCTTTTACAAACCACCTTAAATCGTTACCTCAAAGCCTTGATTCTCCAAACCTGAAAAATTCAAAACCAATAGTTCCCAAAAAATTAACACAAAGATTTCAACGGTTGAATCTGGGAAAAAATAGAAGTCTCAAACCTAAAAAATGATTCAACAATACCCCCTGTCACCGACGAATACAAAAGTTTAGAAAAAGGAATTAGAACCATTTGAAGCATAAAAAGAAAAAAAAAGACTAAAAATCGAATCTTTTTTAATTCCCTTTTACAAACCACCTTAAATCCTTACCTCTAAGCCTTGTTTCTCCATACCTGAAAAACTCAAAACCAAAAGTTCCCAAAAAATTAAGGCAAAAATTTCAACGTTGAATCTGAGAAAAAATAAAAGTCCCAAACCGGAAAAATACATCAACAATCAAGTCTATCAACGACGACTATAAAAGGTTACAAAAAAGAAAAAATGAGAAGCATTTGAAGCTTAAAAAAAAAGACCAAAAAACGAATCTTTTTTATTTTTCTTTTACAAACCACCATAAATTGTTACCTCAAAGCCTTGATTCGCCAAACCTGAAAAATTCAAAACCAAAAAATCCCAAAAAATTAACACAAAGATTTGAACGGTTGAATCTGGGAAAAAATAGAAGTCTCAAACCAGAAAAATGATTCAACAATCCCCCCT
Organism: Vigna unguiculata; assembly: GCF_037176805.1. NCBI lineage: Eukaryota > Viridiplantae > Streptophyta > Magnoliopsida > Fabales > Fabaceae > Vigna > Vigna unguiculata. The sequence continues at coordinate 14,724,654 of NC_140798.1, read as the reverse complement.
GTCAGCGACGACTACAAAGGTTTAAAAAAAGGAAAAAGAATTAGAAGCATTTTAAGCATAAAAAGAAAAAAAAGACTAATAATCGAATCTTTTTTAATTCCCTTTTACAAACCACCTTAAATCCTTACCTCCAAGCCTTGTTTTTCCAAACCTAAAAAATTCAAAACCAAAAGTTCCCAAAAGATTAAGAAAAAAATATCAACTTTTGAATCTAAGAAAAAATAAGTCCCAAACCGGAAAAATACTTCAACAATCCCCTCTATCAACGACGACTATAAAAGGTTACAAAAAAGAAAAAATGAGAAGCATTTGGAGCATAAAAAGAAAAAAAAGACTAAAAAATGAATCTTTTTTAATTTCCTTTTACAAACCACCTTAAATCGTTACCTCAAAGCCTTGATTCTCCAAACCTGAAAAATTCAAAACCAATAGTTCCCAAAAAATTAACATAAAGATTTCAACGGTTGAATCTGGGAAAAAATAGAAGTCTCAAACCTAAAAAAATGATTCAACAATACCCCCTGTCACCGACGAATACAAAAGTTTAGAAAAAGGAAAAAACATTAGAACCATTTGAAGCATAAAAAGAAAAAAAAAAAAGACTAAAAATCGAATCTTTTTTAATTCCCTTTTACAAACCACCTTAAATCCTTAACTCCAAGCCTTGTTTCTCCATACCTGAAAAATTCAAAACCAAAAGTTCCCAAAAAATTAAGGCAAAAATTTCAACATTGAATCTGAGAAAAAATAAAAGTCCCAAACCGGAAAAATACATCAACAATCCCCTCTATCAACGACGACTATAAAAGGTTACAAAAAAGAAAAAATGAGAAGCATTTGAAGCATAAAAAAAATGACCAAAAAACAAATCTTTTTTATATTTCTTTTACAAACCACCTTAAATCGTTACCTCAAAGCCTTGAGTCGCCAAACCTGAAAAATTCAAAACCAAAAGTTCCCAAAAAATTAACACAAAGATTTGAACGGTTGAATCTGCGAAAAAATAGAAGTCTGAAACCAGAAAAATGATTCAACAATCCCCCCTGTCAGCGACGACTACAAAAGTTTAAAAAAAGGAAAAAGAATTAGAAGCATTTGAAGCATAAAAAGAAAAAAAAAGACTAATAATCGAATCTTTTTTAATTCCCTTTTACAAACCACCTTAAATCCTTACCTCCAAGCCTTGTTTTTCCAAACCTAAAAAATTCAAAACCAAAAGTTCCCAAAAGATTAAGAAAAAAATATCAACTGTTGAATCTGAGAAAAAATAAAAGTCCCAAACCGAAAAAATACTTCAACAATCCCCTCTATCAACGACGACTATAAAAGGTTACAAAAAAGAAAACATGAGAAGCATTTGGAGCATAAAAAGAAAAAAAAGACTAAAAAATGAATCTTTTTTAATTTCCTTTTACAAACCACCTTAAATCGTTACCTCAAAGCCTTGATTCTCCAAACCTGAAAAATTCAAAACCAATAGTTCCCAAAAAATTAACACAAAGATTTCAACGGTTGAATCTGGGAAAAAATAGAAGTCTCAAACCTCAAAAATGATTCAACAATCCCCCCTGTCACCGACGAATACAAAAGTTTAGAAAAAGAAAAAAACATTAGAACCATTTGAAGCATAAAAAGAAATAAAAAAGACTAAAAATCGAATCTTTTTTAATTCCCTTTTACAAACCACCTTAAATCCTTACCTCCAAGCCTTGTTTCTCCATACCTGAAAAATTCAAAACCAAAAGTTCCCAAAAAATTAAGGCAAAAATTTCAACGTTGAATCTGAGAAAAAATAAAAGTCCCAAACCGGAAAAATACTTCAACAATCCCCTCTATCAACGACGACTATAAAAGGTTACAAAAAAGAAAAAATGAGAAGCATTTGAAGCATAAAAAAAAAGACTAAAAAATGAATCTTTTTTAATTTTCTTTTACAAACCACCTTAAATCGTTACCTCAAAGCCTTGATTCCCCAAACCTGAAAAATTCAAAACCAAAAGTTCCCAAAAAATTAACACAAAGATTTCAACGCTTGAATCTGGGAAAAAATAGAAGTCTCAAACCAGAAAAATGATTCAACAATCCCCCCTGTCAGCGACGACTACAAAAGTTTAAAAAAAGGAGAAAGAATTAGAAGCATTTAAAGCATAAAAAGAAAAAAAAAAAGACTAATAATGGAATGTTTTTTAATTCCCTTTTACAAACCACCTTAAATCCTTACCTCCAAACCTTGTTTTTCCAAACCTAAAAAATTCAAAACCAAAAGTTCACAAAAAATTAAGAAAAAAATTTCAACGGTTGAATCGGAGAAAAAATAAAAGTCTCAAACTGAAAAAATACTTCAACAATCCCCTCTATCAACGAAGACTATAAAAGGTTACAAAAAAGAAAAAATGAGAAGCATTTGGAGCATAAAAAGAAAAAAAAGACTAAAAAATGAATCTTTTTTAATTTCCTTTTACAAACCACCTTAAATCGTTACCTCAAAGCCTTGAATCTCCAAACCTGAAAAATTCAAAATTAGTTCCCAAAAAATTAACACAAAGATTTGAACGGATGAATCTGGGAAAAAACAGAAGTCTCAAACCTAAAAAATGATTCAACAATCCCCCCTGTCACCGACGAATACAAAAGTTTAGAAAAAGGAAAAAACATTAGAACCATTTGAAGCATAAAAAGGAAAAAAAAAGAGACTAAAAATCGAATCTTTTTTAATTCCCTTTTACAAACCACCTTAAATCTTTACCTCCAAGCCTTGTTTTTCCAAACCTAAAAAATTCAAAACCAAAAGTTCCCAAAAAATTAAGAAAAAAATTTCAACGGTTGAATCTGAGAAAAAATAAAAGTCCAAAACCGAAAAAATACTTCAACAATCCCCTCTATCAACGACGACTATAAAAGGTTACAAAAAAGAAAAAATGAGAAGCATTTGGAGCATAAAAAGAACAAAAAGACTAAAAATTGAATCTTTTTTTTAATTTCCTTTTACAAACCACCTTAAATCGTTACCTCAAAGCCTTGATTCTCCAAACCTGAAAAATTCAAAACCAATAGTTCCCAAAAAATCGACACAAAGATTTCAACGGTTGAATCTGGGAAAAAATATAAGTCTCAAACCTAAAAAATGATTCAACAATCCCCCCTGTCACCGACGAATACAAAAGTTTAGAAAAAGGAAAAAACATTAGAACCATTTGAAGCATAAAAAGAAAAGAAAAGACTAAAAATCGAATCTTTTTTAATTCCCTGATAACACTGTCGTTGACGCGTTCAAATTAATACTACGTATCTATAACAACTTCAGTATTGTTAAGAAAGTAGTCAACAAAATAGTAAGGGTAAAGTAACCCAAAGTCGTCTCCCAACGAACACAGAATTGATTTTTAACAAATTAGTTCTTATAAAACTATACAAAGCGGTTAGTCAAACAAAATAAAAAATATAGGGGATTCAGATAAACAAAGATAGAAATAAAATTTAAAAGATAAAAAGAAATAAAAACAATAGAAAAGAAAATAGATTGATTCCATTGCTTTTTCAAAATAGATTCATCATCGGTTATCTAAAGATTATTGCTCAATTAATTATTGTTGTAGATTTGCAAATTAATCAATGTAAAGTCTCAATTAATTTGTTGGCGTTCTCACTTTTAACCAAAGTACAGTCTCAATTAAAAGTGAGAACTTTTAGATTATCCATAGTAAATTCAATCAAAGTACAGTCTCAATCAAATTTTACTATGCCTAATCATGTCTATTCTTTTATCTCCTCACCAAATAAAAAGCTTAATTAATCAAAGTAAAGTCTCGATTAATTTTCATTAGAGTAAATACCTTTAACCAAAGTAAAGTCTCAATTATTGGTAAAAACTCATTTAATCACATGAAAGTTTCTAAATAAAATCAAAGTAAAGTCTCAATTAAATTTAAAAACCCTTGAACTCATACGATCAACATGCATATAGATTTAAAATCATTACTTTTTACGAGATTCAAAGATAAAAGACATAGATGAATTAAAACCTCAACAATAATAAAAAGAACAAAGAAATTAATTCATTCTAACCTCAAAATCCATAATGAAATTACAATGGAATCAACCCGAGAAGTTTAGCAATCCATGGAATACAAAATAAAAAGAAGAATAGAGAGAAGAAAAGAGAGAGAAAGGAAACGAAATTAGGCACCCCTAAGGGTTCCAAAACTCCGAAGTCCCGAGCTTGTTTTCTACTTCTCCCTTGGTCTCTTTATATAGGAATTGGACTGGGCTTTTCTGTTGCTAAAATCTCTCAAATATCTTTTGAAATAAAGATAAATATAAATATTTAAAAATACTTGGAGAGATATAGACTATTTGACAAATATAATTGGTTGATAATATCAATATCTAATATAATTAAATTAATTAATTACTGAAAGATATATGATAAATTATCACCAATTAATATTTGTATTAATTTTCCAAATCAACCCTTTGCAATCTCCTTAAATTATCTTCTAAATAATCCAATATCTTCAAGATATATTTGTTTGTTGTGGAACTAAAAAGATTCAAGAAGATCTTGTCATATTTAAAAAGATTTGGTAGTTATTATCTTTTAATATTTTATGATATAATTAAATAAGATAATTATTTAAAAATATCAAATAAAATATCTAAAGATATATTTTCCCAAATTATCTTCTATCATAAAGATAAAGAAAACCGCAAGGTCCAATTTTTCTTTCCTCTCTTCTTGGTTTAGCCAAACTTCTTCACTTTTTCAAGCTTTTCTTGCCGTCTTCATGTAATGCTTGGCCTGAATTTTTGTGCTTTTGATAATTTCTTATTCTTTGATTTATCTTTAAGGTGTCATGAAGCTTTAATCAATTTATTTCCACACCTCTAAATGAGCTTAAAACTTAACTTCAGCTGCATCAACAAACGTTAAAATATCCAAAAATAATTTATGGAGCTAAAAATCACTTTTTAAGACATTTTTATCACACAAGCTCAAACAACCTAATTATCAAAATTATCAATTAAATCACTCTTTAGGCACATAAATTCAATTAAATACCCAGAATTAAACATTAAATGAGGGCAAAAATACGTACTCATCATTCCCTTTTACAAACCACCTTAAATCCTTACCTCCAAGCCTTGTTTCTCCATACCTGAAAAATTCAAAAGCAAAAGTTCCCAAAAAATTAAGGCAAAAATTTCAACGTTGAATCTGAGAAAAAATAAAAGTCCCAAACCGGAAAAATACATCAACAATCCCCTCTATCAACGACGACTATAAAAGGTTACAAAAAAGAAAAAAATGGGAAGCATTTGAAGCATAAAAAAAAGCACTGAAAACCGAATTTTTTTTAATTTTCTTTTACAAACCACCTTAAATCGTTACCTCAAAGCCTTGATTCCCCAAACCTGAAAAATTCAAAACCAAAAGTTCCCAAAAAATTAACACAAAGATTTCAACGGTTGAATCTGGGAAAAAATAGAAGTCTCAAACCAGAAAAATGATTCAACAATCCCCCCTGTCAGCGACGACTACAAAAGTTTAAAAAAAGGAAAAAGAATTAGAAGCATTTGAAGCATAAAAAGAAAAAAAAAGACTAATAACCGAATCTTTTTTAATTCCCTTTTACAAACTACCTTAAATGCTTACCTCCAAGCCTTGGTTTTCCAAACCTGAAAAATTCAAAACCAAAAGTTCCCAAAAAATTAACAAAATAATTTCAACGGTTGAATCTGAGAAAAAAGAAAAGTCTCAAACCTGAAAAATACTTCAACAATCCCCTCTATCAATGACGACTATTAAAGGTTACAAAAAGGAAAAAAATGAGAAGCATTTGAAGCATAAAAGAAAAGACTAAAAATCGAATCTTTTTTAATTCCCATTTACCAACGATCTTAAATCCTTACCTGCAAGCCTTGTTTCTCCAAACCAGAAAAATTCAAAACCAAAAGTTTCCAAAAAATTAAGGCAAAAATTTCAACTGTTGAATCTGAGAAAAAATAAAAGTCCCAAACTGAAAAAATACTTCCACAATCCCCTCTATCAACGACGACTATAAAAGGTTACAAAAAAGAAAAAATGAGAAGCATTTGAAGCATAAAAAGAAAAAAAAGACTAAAAAATGAATCTTTTTTAGTTTCCTCTTACAAACCACCTTAAATCGTTACCTCAAAGCCTTGATTCTCCAAACCTGAAAAATTCAAAACCAATAGTTCCCAAAAAATTAACTCAAAGATTTCAACGGTTGAATCTGGGAAAAAATAGAAGTCTCAAACCTAAAAAATCATTCAACAATCCCCACTGTCACCGACGAATACAAAAGTTTAGAAAAAGGAAAAAACATTAGAAGCATTCGAAGCATAAAAAGAAAAAAAAAAGACTAATAATCGAATCTTTTTTAATTCCCTTTTACAAACCACCTTAAATCCTTACCTCCAAGCCTTGTTTTTCCAAACCTGAAAAATTCAAAACCAAAAGTTCCAAAAAAATTAACAAAAAAATTTCAACGGTTGAATCTAAGAAAAAAGAAAAGTCTCAAACCTGAAAAATACTTCAACAATCCCCTCTATCAATGACGACTACAAAAGGTTACAAAAAGGAAAAAAATGAGAAACATTTGAAGCATAAAAGAAAAGACTAAAAATCGAATCTTTTTTAATTCCCTTTTACCAACCACCTTAAATCCTTACCTGCAAGCCTTGTTTCTCCAAACCTGAAAAATTCAAAACCAAAAGTTCCAAAAAAATTAAGGCAAAAATTTCAACGTTGAATTTGAGAGAAAATAAAAGTCCAAAACCGGAAAAATACATCAACAATCCCCTCTATCAATGACGACTATAAAAGGTTACAAAAAAGAAAAAAATGGGAAGCATTTGAAGCATAAAAAAAAGCACTGAAAACCGAATTTTTTTTAATTTTCTTTTACAAACCACCTTAAATCGTTACCTCAAAGCCTTGATTCCCCAAACCTGAAAAATTGAAAACCAAAAGTTCCCAAAAAATTAACACAAAGATTTCAACGGTTGAATCTGGGAAAAAATAGAAGTCTCAAACCAGAAAAATGATTCAACAATCCCCCTGTCAGCGACGACTACAAAAGTTTAAAAAAAGGAAAAAGAATTAGAAGCATTTGAAGCATAAAAAGAAAAAAAAAGACTAAGAACCGAAACTTTTTTAATTCCCTTTTACAAACTACCTTAAATGCTTACCTCCAAGCCTTGTTTTTCCAAACCTGAATAATTCAAAACCAAAAGTTCCCAAAATATTAACAAAATAATTTCAACGGTTGAATCTGAGAAAAAAGAAAAGTCTCAAACCTGAAAAATACTTCAACAATCCCCTCTATCAATGACGACTATTAAAGGTTACAAAAAGGAAAAAAATGAGAAGCATTTGAAGCATAAAAGAAAAGACTAAAAATCGAATCTTTTTTAATTCCCATTTACCAACGATCTTAAATCCTTACCTGCAAGCCTTGTTTCTCCAAACCAGAAAAATTCAAAACCAAAAGTTTCCAAAAAATTAAGGCAAAAATTTCAACTGTTGAATCTGAGAAAAAATAAAAGTCCCAAACTGAAAAAATACTTCCACAATCCCCTCTATCAACGACGACTATTAAAGGTTACAAAAAAGAAAAAATGAGAAGCATTTGAAGCATAAAAAGAAAAAAAAGACTAAAAAATGAATCTTTTTTAGTTTCCTCTTACAAACCACCTTAAATCGTTACCTCAAAGCCTTGATTCTCCAAACCTGAAAAATTCAAAACCAAAAGTTCCCAAAAAATTAACACAAAGATTTTAACGGTTGAATCTGGAAAAAAACAGAAGTCTCAAACCTAAAAAATGATTCAAAAATCCCCCCTGTCAGCGACGAATAAAAATGTGTAGAAAAAGGAAAAAAAAATTAGAAGCATTCGAAGCATAAAAAGAAAAAAAAAAGACTAATAATCGAATCTTTTTTAATTCCCTTTTACAAACCACCTTAAATCCTTACCTCCAAGCCTTGTTTTTCCAAACCTGAAAAATTCAAACCAAAAGTTCCCAAAAAATTAACAAAAAAATTTCAACGGTTGACTTTAAGAAAAAAGAAAAGTCTCAAACCTGAAAAATACTTCAACAATCCCCTCTATCAATGACGACTATAAAAGGTTAGAAATAGGAAAAAAAATGAGAAGCATTTGAAGCATAAAAGAAAAGACTAAAAATCGAATCTTTTTTAGTTCCCTTTTACAAACCACCTTAAATCCTTATCTCCAAACCTTGTGTCTCCAAACCTGAAAAATTCAAAACCAAAAGTTTCCAAAAAATTAACAAAAAAATATCAACGGTTGAATCTAAGAAAAAAGAAAAGTCTCAAACCTGAAAAATATTTCAACAATCCCCTCTATCAATGCATTTGAAGCATAAAAGAAAAGACTAAAAATCGAATCTTTTTTAATTCCCTTTGACCAACTACCTTAAATCCTTACCTGCAAGCCTTGTTTCTCCAAACCCGAAAAATTCAAAATCAAAAGTTCCTAAAAAATAACACAAAAATTTCAACAATTGAATTTGAGAAAACACTAAGTCCCAAATTTGAAAAATACTTTAACAATCCTCTCTGTCAGCGGCAACTACAAAAGTTTAGAAAAAGCAAAAAATGAGAAGCATTTGAAGCATAAAAGAATAAACTAAAAATCGAATCTTTTTTAATTCCCTTTTACCACCTACCTTAAATCCTTACCTGCAAGCCTTGTTTCTCCAAACCCGAAAAATTCAAAACCAAAAGTTCCCAAAAAATTAAGACAAAAATTTCAACAATTGAATCTGAGAAAAAACTAAGTCCCAAACTTGAAAAATACTTCAACAATCCCCTCTGTCAACGGCGACTAAAAAAGTTTAGAAAAAGGAAAAAATGAGAAGCATTTGAAGCATAAAAAGAAAAAAAAGACTAAAAATCGAATCTTTTTTAATTCCCTTTTAGAAACCACCTTAAATCCTTACATCCAAGCCTTGTTTTTCAAAATTTGAAAATTTCAAAATCAAAAGTTCCTAAAAAATAACACAAAAATTTCAACAATTGAATTTGAGAAAACACTAAGTCCGAAATTTGAAAAATACTTCAACAATCCTTTCTGTCAACGACAACTACAAAAGTTTAGAAAAAGCAAAAAATGAGAAGCAGTTGAAGAATAAAAAGAATAAAAAAGACTAAAAATCGAATCATTTTTAATTCCCTTTTACAAACCACCTTAAATCCTTACCTCCAAGCCTTGTTTTTCCAAACCTGAAAAATTCAAAACCAAAAGTTCCCAAAAAATTAACACAAAAATTTCAAAAGTTTAATCTGAGAAAAAACTATGTCCCAAAGTTGAAAAATACTTCAACAATCCCCTCTGTAAACGGCGACTAAAAAATTTTAGAAAAACGAAAAAATGAGAAGCATTTGAAGCATAAAAAGAAAAAAAAAGACTAAAAATCGAATCTTTTTTAATTCCCTTTTACAAACCACCTTAAATCCTTACATCCAACCCTTGTTTTTCAAAATCTGAAAATTTCAAAATCAAAAGTTCCTAAAAAATAACACAAAAATTTCAACAATTGAATCTGAGAAAACACTAAGTCCCAAATTTGAAAAAATACTTCACCAATACTTACACAATACTGGTTTTTAGGCATCCAGAACAAGGTAAAAATCAATCCTACACTTATAAATAAGCATATCCACAATCAAGTATATAGGCTTCTAGAAATCAACATGTCTCACATGCATAATCTCAATTTAGAAGGCTTCATCATACGCGTACACAAGCATCAATGCAATTAATATTGACACACATGCCTTCACCTATAACCAATTCTCCACATGTGACTAACTCAAAGGAACATTCAAATTGATAGAGACTTACCACATAACCCAATCATGCTTCATTAGAAGTTACTAGGAATTATCAAGAGGTTATTCATGCATTTTAAAGACTCCAAAATCAGTAATATTGAGTAATGTTTGTCTCTAGCTACTGACCTCTAAATCAAATCTCCACAGTTCAAGGTAAAGAACCACATGTGATGGACCACTTGTCAAAATTTCACCTAAATTGGACGATTAACGAACCAGGAAATGCAGTTTGATGAAAACTGCGCGAACTAGAAAAACGGTGGCGCCTAGAATCAGGAGCCTGGCAGTACAAACCCAGCATCGGGCGATTCTTGTTCTGCAAAAATACAAAAAACAAAATTTTTTGTGAATCAGAACACTACACAACTCTGGTATGGTGCCTAGCGGCCAATTAGGTGCCGCTAGGCGGTTCCTATATTAGGATTACAGTTCATACCTAACACTTCCCATTCATGAATTCATTCACATTTCCCCTTAGATTGTTGTCACTATAGAAATTCCCAATTCATCAACCCTAAGATAATATTCCTACTGTTTCATCCAATTTAGCCATCAATTAAATGAATTTCAATGAAGTTTGACATCCTATCACCCCTTAACCATTAAAATTGGCTTTCCCTCTGATTAGAGTCATCCCACAACACTTAGAACACCAAAATCGAACCAAAATTTGGTTTGCATCGCCTGGCGGGTGTTCACCACCGCCAAGCAGTTCAAGCAAAACCCAAAAACTGGGTTGGTCTGTCACGCGTCGCCTGGCGGGCAAGCTCATGCCGCCAGGAGATTCCATCTCTGGAACCCCAAAATGCCCATAAAAAGACGAGTCGCCTGGCGGTGGTTCATCACCCGCCATGCGGTTTCTGGAAAACTCCAGAAACACGAAAATCATATGAAATAGGCAGGAATTATGCATACAATTTATCATACAGTTCATGCATTTAATCAAAACACGTAAAATTAGCGTAGTCCAGCTCCCCTAACTTGGTTTCCTTAGCTTATTTTTGGACTTGTTGTGAGTTTCCTCTTGATCACCAATGATATTCCTTTGACTCTATCTTAATGTAGCTCGAAAGTTTAATTTGGGTTCACCAAGGTTCGAACCCTTACCATGCCAAATGTCAAATGAATGCATAACCACTCAACCAATTCATGTTTCATGATAATTTATATAATTATATGATTATATTATCACTCATCATGATCCAGCACATATTTAAAATAATAATAAATTAAATAGCACATAAAAGGCATACATAGGACTTAAACCCAAGTCCTCTCACATAATTAAGTACTCTCAACCATTTGAGCTAGTACTTTTCCACGTCACATCAATCAATATTAAATGCCATAAAGGCTTCCACTACCCGTATTTATTAATTAATTAATTAATTATTTAATTAGTTAAATTTCACGGTTCTTACAACTTCCAAGGAACGGACCCAAACCAAGACAACTCTGTAGTCATAACTGTGGAACTCGAAAACTTCACAGTGAAGAAAGTGCTAATCAACCAAGGAAGGTCGGTGGATATCCTATACCGGAAAACCTTCCAGCAATTGCAAATTCCCGTAGAAGACCTATGATGATCCCATATATGGATTTTCTGGGGAAAGGGTTCCAACGTGAGGGTATGTAGACCTTCACACCATCTTCGGTGAAGGAAGGCAAATAAAGACAATCTCAGTCTGTTAACTTGTGGTAAATGCTAGCACCTCCTACAACATGCTCTTGGGGCGCCCCTCCCTCAACTCCCTTGGAGCAATAGTTTCCACCCCACACCTTGCTTTGAAGTTCCCCTCGTCATCAGGAGACATCCTCATCATACACGGTATTCAGAAAACGGTAAGAGAATGTTACATGGCGAGCCTTAGACTCCTATATCCCCCTAATGGCAAACAACGTAGAGAAAACACGTGAAAACATAGTACCTGGACCCAACACCTGAAACGTCTCACATTTGAAAGTCTACTTCAGTTAAATTGTAAACTCATTTTCTATTTTAACCACAAGATGTACTATGTCCTAACTTGACATTTTTTCCTAAGGAGGGTTTTGGCCAGACCGACTCTAATGACATCTATTTTCACTAATGAAATATCAAGGTTTCACCCAAGTGAATATCTTTATTCTCCATAGGTAATGAGTTCCCAGCCTCTAATCTAAGAGTCGTTGGTCGAATACAAGTAACAAAGTTCCCAGCCATCTAAGAGTCGTTGGTTGAATATAAGTGACAGTTCCTAGCCTCTAATCTAAGAGCCGCTGGTCGAATACAAGTAACAAAGTTCCCAGCCTCTAATCTAAAAGCCATTGGTCGAATATAAGTAACAAAGATCCCAGCCTCTAATCTAAGAGCCGCTGGTTAAATATAAGTGACAGTTCCTATCCTCTAATCTAAGAGCCGCTGGTCGAATACAAGTAACAAGGTTCCCAGCCTCTAATCTAAGAGTCGCTGGTTGATTATAAGTGACAGTTCACAAGCTCTAATCTAAGAGTCGCTAGTCAAATACAAGTAACAAAGTTCCTAGCCTCTAATTTAAGAGTCGCTGGTCAAATATAAGTGATAGAGTTCCCAACCTCTAATCTAAGAGTCGTTGGTCGAATAGAAGTAACAAAGTTCCCAGCCTCTAATCTAAGAGCCGCTGATCGAATATAAGTAACAAAGTTCCCAGCCTCTAATCTAAGAGCCGCTGATCGAATATAAGTAACAAAGTTCCCAGCCTCTAATCTAAGAGTCGTTGGTCGAATATAAGTGACAGTTCCCAGCATCTAATCTAAGAGTCGCTGGTCGAATACAAGTAACAAAGTTCCCAACCTCTAATCTAAGAGTCGCTGGTCGAATATAAGTGACAAAGTTCCCAGCCTCTAATCTAAGAGCCGTTGGTCGAATATAAGTGAGTGTTCCCGGCATCTAATCTAAGAGTCGTTGGTCGAATCAAGTAACAAAGTTCTCAGCCTCTAATCTAAGAGTCGCTGGTCGAATATAAGTGATAGAGTTCCCAGCCTCTAATCTAAGAGTCAATGGTCGAATATAAGAGACAAAGTTCCCAGCCTCTAATCTAAGAGACAGAGTTCCCAACCTCTAATCTATGAGCCGCTGGTCGAATGTAAATGAGTTCCTAGCCTCCAATCTAAGAGTCACCGATCAAATATAAGTGATAATTCCCAGCCTCTGATCTAAGATTCGTTGGTCGAATACAAGTAACAAAGTTCCCAATCTCTAATCTAAGAGTCACTGGTCGAATATAAGTGATAGAGTTCCCAACCTCTAATCTAAGAGTCGCTGGTAGAATATAAGTGACAGAGTTCCTAACCTCTGATCTAGAGCCGTTATTTGAATACATGTGACAAGGTTCCTAGCCTCTAACCTAAAAGTCCTTGATCCAATAAATAACAAGTACCCAACCATTAAAACGAATTGCCACTAACACAAACTTTTATGACAACCAAGCAAGCAAACTAGTTGGATAAGCATTCGAGAAACATAACAGCGTAAAGCTACATAAAATACCAGACCAGCCTAAAGCTACAAAGAATAACATACTAGCCCAAAGCAACCAAAAACAAACATAACGGCCCCAACTCTAAAAAACATAGCGGCCTAAACTCAAAATGAGTCCTTACGTCACTACGCTCCTCAAGACTGGGAGGCTAGTATACCTATACAGTACACGACCAAAGGCCACAAATAAAAATTGCAAAAACATAAACATAGTGGCCTCAACTTAAAAAATCATAGCGGCCCCAACTCACAAAAATATAGCGGCCTAAACTCAAAATGAGTTTATAAGTCACTACGCTCCTCAAGACTGGAAGGCTGATGTCCCAACTATACCACGCACCAGGTACAAGTATACTATGAAACCATTTATTACACAATAAGCAGCCACCAACAACCATCAAGGATACTTACTCTATAGTAGACAATAACCTGCCATCAGTAACCTTCAAGGTTGCTTACTCTATAGTACACATCAACCATCAGTAACCTCTAAGGCTGCCTACTCTATAGTACATAGTAACCATCCATCAGTAACCTCCAAGGCTGCCTACTTTATATTACACAGTAACCAGCCATCATGACATTCAAGGTTGCTTACTTTATAGTACACAGTAACCAGTCATCAGTAACCTCCAAGGCCACTGATAACGCTGTCGTTGACGCGTTCAAATTAATAATACTTATCTATAACAACTTCAGTATTGTTAAGAAAGTAGTCAACAAAATAGTAAGGGTAAAGTAACCCAAAGTCGTCTCCCAACGAACACATAATTGATTTTTAACAAATTAGTTCTTATAAAACTATACAAAGCGGTTAGTCAAACAAAATAAAAAATATAGGGGATTCAGATAAACAAAGATAGAAATAAAATTTAAAAGATAAAAAGAAATAAAAACAATAGAAAAGAAAATAGATTGATTCCATTGCCTTTTCAAAATAGATTCATCATCGGTTATCTAAAGATTATTGCTCAATTAATTATTGTTGTAGATTTGCAAATTAATCAATGTAAAGTCTCAATTAATTTGTTGGCGTTCTCACTTTTAACCAAAGTACAGTCTCAATTAAAAGTGAGAACTTTTAGATTATCCATAGTAAATTCAATCAAAGTACAGTCTCAATCAAATTTTACTATGCCTAATCATGTCTATTCTTTTATCTCCTCACCAAATAAAAAGCTTAATTAATCAAAGTAAAGTCTCGATTAATTTTCATTAGAGTAAATACCTTTAACCAAAGTAAAGTCATATTGGTAAAAACTCATTTAATCACATGAAAGTTTCTAAATAAAATCAAAGTAAAGTCTCAATTAAATTTAAAAACCCTTGACTCATATGATCAATATGCATATAGATTTAAAATCATTACTTTTTATGTGATTCAAAGATAAAAGACATAGATAAATTAAAACCTCAACAATAATAAAAAGAACAAAGAAATTAATTCATTCTAACCTCAAAATCCATAATGAAATTACAATGGAATCAACCCAAGAAGTTTAGCAATTCATGGAATACAAAATAAAAAGAAGAATAGAGAGAAGAAAAGAGAGAGAAAGGAAACGAAATTAGGCACCCCTAAGGGTTCCAAAACTCCGAAGTCCTGAGCTAGTTTTTTACTTCTCCCTTGGTCTCTTTATATAGGAATTGGACTGGGCTTTTCTGTTGCTAAAATCTCTCAAATATCTTTTCAAATAAAGATAAATATAAATATTTAAAAATATTTGGAGAGATATAGAGTATTTGACAAATATAGTTGGTTGATAATATCAATATCTAATATAATTAAATTAATTAATTACTTAAAGATATATGATAAATTATCACCAATTAGTATTTGTATAAATTTTCCAAATCAACCCTTTGCAATCTCCTTAAATTATCTTCTAAATAATCCAATATCTTCAAGATATATTTGTTTGTTGTGGAACTAAAAAGATTCAAGAAGATCTTGTCATATTTAAAAAGATTTGGTAGTTATTATCTTTTAATATTTTATGATATAATTAAATAAGATAATTATTTAAAAATATCAAATAAAATATCTAAAGATATATTTTCCTAAATTATCTTCTATCATAAAGATAAAGAAAACCACAAGGTCCAATTTTTCTTTCCTCTCTTCTTGGTTTAGCCAACCTTCTTCACTTTTTCAAGCTTTTCTTGCCGTCTTCATGTAATGCTTGGCCTAAATTTTTATGTTTTTGATAATTTCTTATTCTTTGATTTATCTTTAAGGTGTCATGAAGCTTTAATCAATTTATTTTCACACCTCTAAATGAGCTTAAAACTTAACTTCAGCTGCATCAACAAACGTTAAAATATCCAAAAATAATTTATGCAGCTAAAAATCACTTTTTAAGACATTTTTATCACACAAGCTCAAACAACCTAATTATCAGAATTATCAATTAAATCACTCTTTAGGCACACAAATTCAATTAAATACCCAGAATTAAACATTAAATGAGGGCAAAAATACGCACTCATCATACCCACACACTTATCCTTTTGCACTCCTGGGCAAAATCAAACAATTTCAAAACTTAATCTGAGGTATTTTATTTCACATCAACATTGGATCAAAGGAATGAACATCACTGGAGACAAATCAATACTCTAGAGATCAAATTATCATGTATATACAAACAGAAATGTTCTATTTTTCACACATAAGTTAATCTTTTGAATTCACAAGACAATCAATTATGAAAGAAAGCACTCAAGTTAAATGTGTATTTTCTCACCAAAATTCTCTCAAGTGTTTCGGCTTGTGTTTTCACTGAAAATACTCATGTAAGTAAACTCTCATAATACTTAACAAGACTCTAATATTCACAAACTTTCAGAAAATATGCATTCAAAGATCATGAGGACTTTTCACAGGTTATAATGGGGCTAAGGCAAAGGTAGGAAAAATTTTAAGATTTTTGGGTTTTTGAAATTAAAATATAGAAAGAATAATGGAGCATAATTTCAAAAACAACTCTTTTTCGTTTGTTGCTTTGTTGCTCTCTCTTTTTTTTAGAAAGCAATTATTTCAACACTTTTTCATCAACAATTTTTCCTTTTGCCATTTTTATTAATTTGTGGGTGAGGTACTCACCCACACACTTTATTCCTCAACCATTCCTGAACATAATCCATTAGCTCCTTCTTTCTTCCTAAGGTAGAATATGGTCTTTTTCTTTTCAAGGTTATGCAATAGGCTTAAAACAAGAAAAAGAGGTTTAAAGCTCAAAGGGGCTACCAATGGATTAATATCAAGGTGGGCTTATTTGGCCAAGTAGCTAAAAACAAGAAATGCCTCAGTCATATCAAATCATGCATATTCACCTAAGATGCAAAACAAAAGACTCAAGCTAAACATTTGAGTATAAACAAACATGAGCAAGTCACTCAAGAAAAAAATAGGAATGACATATGGCAATTCATCCTTTACATTAAGGCTCAAGACTCACAAGGTCAAATTCTTTCACAAAAGATTTAATCAAGAAATTCTCAAATCAACTCAATTAGAAATTCATAGAAACAAACCACTCATATCAACATGACTTTTATTTTTCCAGAATTATGATCATCCCAATTATTGAATCAACTCCTAAAAATTCAATGTCAATATGTTTTATTGAAAGCAGGGAAATATTTTTGGTGGATTTCTTATGAGACATTGTTTAAAAGTTTCACTTAGTAAAAAGTTAATACTTTCACAATTTTCTCAAAAATAAATCACAATTTTTTTAATGAAAACAAAAACAAAAAATTGAAAAACACAAAAAAGAAAAAGCCTACCTACAATTTGTCTCCCCCACACTTATTTCAAAAAAAATAAATGTCCTTGATGGACTTATTTTGGGGAGGAAACAAAAAAATTTAGAAACAAAAAAATTTTTCATTTCTGGCTCAATCTGGCCATATGTCAAAATTTATTTTCTTTAATTTTATAAAGTACAAGTCAGCTTGTACCATTTTTTTAATATTTACTTTTTGAAGTTTATGAAACCTAAAAACAAAAAAACATATTTTTGAAATTTTTTTATATTTTTTATTAAAATCAAAAACAAAAAACAAATATGCATGCAATTTAAATTTTTTATCAACAATGCTTTCAAAAGAATTTGAATCTAACCTGTTTTCTTGTTGCAGCAACCTTTCTTCTTTTTCTGCAGCCATGTCAACAAAGATAACCACTGAAAACTTATTTGCATCATTCACATCAACAAACTTGATGTGTGGATTGTGTGGCTTCAACTCAACTTGAGCATCATCAAGTGCATTCAGATTGTTAACAGGATCATCAGTAATCCTCATAATCTCACCTTGTGAGCAAAAATCTGCACTTGAAGTAGTTGAATTTGCTGCTTCATTATTAACCAAGTCAGTTGCAATAGTAGATGCTTCAGCTGCATCTTCGAATATTGTTGGCTCTTCAACTGCACTTGGTTCCTCCATTGTATTGTTCTCACAACTTTGCTCTTGAAAATGATCATTTGTACTTATATCCTCATCCATGGGTACAACTTTATATTCACATTGAGCATCATCAACATATCCATCAGTAGATATGTTTGTGTGAGAACCTTCAATTTCTTCATCAACTTCAGCAACATCCTTAATATGTCCATCAGTAGACATATTACTATGACAATCATTATATCCATCAATAGATATATCGATGTGATGTGATTCCGCTATCAATTTTTCAGATTGATTATGCAAGCTTTGTGTGGCGGTATTCATCATCTCTTTTTGATCTGTCTGATTCATCTTCATCATTTCAGTCATCATTTTCATCATATCTTCCAAAGTGACCTTTCTCACTGCATCATTCATTAGCTGACTCAAATCTTCAGACATTTGTTCAGCTCTGATGGCCAACTTCAGAAGCACATCTTTGATTTCATGACGAAGTGTATTAAAATCTGGATTTTCAAGAAATCTCTGATGGGGTTGAGGGGTGGTATTAATAGTTATAAGTAATTCTATGAAGTTGTTCTTACTTGCATCCCTCAACATATCAGACAATATTTGCTTATTTTCGTACCACTCTTGCTCAATATTTCTGCATCTTTGATCACCTCGCAACCTTTCATCCATGGACTCTAATTTCTCTATAACTTCACCCATTAATATCATAACTTCCCTGTAGGATGGTCCATTGGTTGCTTCAACTTGCTGTGGTGGTACATATTGTTGCTGAAAACTATTTGGAACATATGGTTGCTGAGGTGGACACTCAGAATATGGTTGTTGCTCATATCCCATAAAAGATGATCTAGGATATAGATCATTAAATTGTCGTAAAGTTAACCCACTTATATCAGGTGCAGAAGTAGGTGTGACAATTTGTTGCTGATAATCATATGAATCACGTGGTTGCTGTGGATAGTAATCATAATTCACTTGAAAATCACACTGTTGATTATTTTCATATGAAAAACTATTTTGCATTTTTGAAAAAGGTTTTCTGAAAAGAAATACGTTGAAAGCTTGTTGAGTAGACTTCCAGGAAAGAGAGGTGCGTCTCAATGGACAACTTAAGTACCTTGTCTTTCCTTAGCCAAAGTTTTTCCCAACTAGTTTCACAAATTTCCCAACAAAATTCCTCAAACAAAAACTATGCTTAAAAAAAATAACTAAATAAAATAAAATAAAATAACTAAAGAAAATAAAAAAAAAATGTTAGAACAAAAATTGAGAAAAGAAAATGTTAGTGATAAACAAAAAATAAAAATAAAAATAAAAATAAAATAAAATCAAAAGAATAAAAATAAAAATAAATAAAATAAAATCAAAAGAATAAAATAAAAATAAGAACTAAAATGATAAAAATTCTAACCGTGTTCCCCGGCAACGACGCCAAATTTGATAACGCTGTCGTTGACGCGTTCAAATTAATACTACTTATCTATAACAACTTCAGTATTGTTAAGAAAGTAGTCAACAAAATAGTAAGGGTAAAGTAACCCAAAGTCGTCTCCCAACGAACACATAATTGATTTTTAACAAATTAGTTCTTATAAAACTATACAAAGTGGTTAGTCAAACAAAATAAAAAATATAGGGGATTCAGATAAACAAAGATAGAAATAAAATTTAAAAGATAAAAAGAAATAAAAACAATAGAAAAGAAAATAGATTGATTCCATTGCCCTTTCAAAATAGATTCATCATCGGTTATCTAAAGATTATTGCTCAATTAATTATTGTTGTAGATTTGCAAATTAATCAATGTAAAGTCTCAATTAATTTGTTGGCGTTCTCACTTTTAACCAAAGTACAGTCTCAATTAAAAGTGAGAACTTTTAGATTATCCATAGTAAATTCAATCAAAGTACAGTCTCAATCAAATTTTACTATGCCTAATCATGTCTATTCTTTTATCTCCTCACCAAATAAAAAGCTTAATTAATCAAAGTAAAGTCTCGATTAATTTTCATTAGAGTAAATACCTTTAACCAAAGTAAAGTCTCAATTATTGGTAAAAACTCATTTAATCACATGAAAGTTTCTAAATAAAATCAAAGTAAAGTCTCAATTAAATTTAAAAACCCTTGACTCATATGATCAATATGCATATAGATTTAAAATCATTACTTTTTATGTGATTCAAAGATAAAAGACATAGATAAATTAAAACCTCAACAATAATAAAAAGAACAAAGAAATTAATTCATTCTAACCTCAAAATCCATAATGAAATTACAATGGAATCAACCCAAGAAGTTTAGCAATTCATGGAATACAAAATAAAAAGAAGAATAGAGAGAAGAAAAGAGAGAGAAAGGAAACGAAATTAGGCACCCCTAAGGGTTCCAAAACTCCGAAGTCCTGAGCTTGTTTTTTACTTCTCCCTTGGTCTCTTTATATAGGAATTGGACTGGGCTTTTCTATTGCTAAAATCTCTCAAATATCTTTTCAAATAAAGATAAATATAAATATTTAAAAATATTTGGAGAGATATAGAGTATTGGACAAATATAGTTGGTTGATAATATCAATATCTAATATAATTAAATTAATTATTTACTTAAAGATATATGATAAATTATCACCAATTAGTATTTGTATAAATTTTCCAAATCAACCCTTTGCAATCTCCTTAAATTATCTTCTAAATAATCCAATATCTTCAAGATATATTTGTTTGTTGTGGAACTAAAAAGATTCAAGAAGATCTTGTCATATTTAAAAAGATTTGGTAGTTATTATCTTTTAATATTTTATGATATAATTAAATAAGATAATTATTTAAAAATATCAAATAAAATATCTAAAGATATATTTTCCCAAATTATCTTCTATCATAAAGATAGAGAAAACCGCAAGGTCCAATTTTTCTTTCCTCTCTTCTTGGTTTAGCCAACCTTCTTCACTTTTTCAAGCTTTTCTTGCCGTCTTCATGTAATGCTTGGCCTAAATTTTTATGTTTTTGATAATTTCTTATTCTTTGATTTATCTTTAAGGTGTCATGAAACTTTAATCAATTTATTTCCACACCTCTAAATGAGCTTAAAACTTAACTTCAGCTGCATCAACAAACGTTAAAATATCCAAAAATAATTTATGCAGCTAAAAATCACTTTTTAAGACATTTTTATCACACAAGCTCAAACAACCTAATTATCAGAATTATCAATTAAATCACTCTTTAGGCACACAAATTCAATTAAATACCTAGAATTAAACATTAAATGAGGGCAAAAATACGCACTCATCAGCCACCTACTTTGTAGTACACAATAACCAACCATCAATAACCTCCAAGGCCGCCTACTTTGTAGTACATAGTAACCAACCATTAGTAACCTCCAAGGCTGCTTACTCTATAGTACACAGTAACTAGCCATCAGTAACCTTCAAGGCCGCCTACTCTGTAGTACACAGTAACCAGCCATCAGTAACCTCCAAGGTTGCTTACTCTATAGTACACAGTAACCAACCATCAATAACCTTCAAGGCTGCTTACTCTATAGTACACAGTAACCAGCCATCAGTAACCTCCAAGACTGCCTACTTTATAGTACACAGTAACCAACCATTAGTAACCTCAAAGGCCGCCTACTCTATAGTACATAGTAACCAGCCATCAGTAATCTCCAAGGTTGCTTACTTTATAGTATACAGTAACCAGCCATCAGTAACCTCCAAGGTCGCCTACTTTATAGTACACAATAACCAGCCATCAGTAACCTCAAAGGCTGCTTACTCTATAGTATAGAGTAATTAGCCATCAGTAACCTCTATGGCCGCTTACTCTACACTAGGAATCCCTTAGTACATAGTAAGTAGCCATCAACACCTATATTTTTCACCCCACATTGAGGAATACACCAGTACACAATAGGCAGTCTCAAGCATCCAACTAACAGGCAATAAGGAAACCTCCATGAGCAATACACTATGAAGTTGCTCGAGTAAGAGGTAATCATCCCTATCCACTCAACTAACTAGGCGGCCTAAGAGTATCCAGCCCTCAGATCCCACATGTCCGCTTACCGGATACTGTATACTTAGGATCCTCCATAAAGTATCAATATTCGTCCATGTTGACTCAAGCCGCCTACCAACAACTATCGAGGGCATTTCTTGTAATTTCACACATTGTCACTAGATCCAGAAATAATTAAAAGAGGTATTTATGCCCAAAAGCCCACTCCAGGTAGGATCCATAGGTAAAAAGGTATAAATAACACACTATTCTATGCATTGAGGACGCATTGAAATATTTTCTAAATCCCTGACATCACCAGTGCTAACTTAAGCATCAGAGTGTCTTTTGCAAGCACCCTTGCGCCGTCCTCGGAGGTCCACCGGAGCAAGAAGAGACTAGTCAACAATTGAGTTCGATAGTCATTCAAGAGATTTGTGGAATACAACTTGGTTCCATAAGAACAGAGTAGACCTAATTTTGGGAATGGCTTGGTTGGCATCATTGGAGAGGTAAAGGTTAACTGGAGAACTTTAACCATTGGTTTTGGTTGGAAGGGACAACATGTCACGATCAAGGGCGACCCCACCCTTGCAAGGAAGGTTGTCACACCCCAAGCACTGCTAAAAGAAACTGAGATAGAGGCAATGACTATATTATGGGAACTTGTAGTACCTGACATTGAAAACAGTGAATAAAGGGGTACCGCTTTAACCCCCAAACAAACAGAGGACTTAGAAGCAGTTTTGGAGGAGTACAAAGGGGTGTTTCGGGAGATACATGAGCTACCTCCTTAAAGACCAGTGGACCATAGGATTTCCATCAAAGAGATAGAAAACCCAGTTAATGTTAGACCCTACAGGTACTCATATTTATTAAAATCTAAGATAGAAAAACAAGTGGCAAAAATGCTAAAAATGGGAATAATTAGACCCAGGAATAGTCCCTACTCCAACCCAATTATATTAGTAAAAAAAAGATGGAATTTGGAGATTTTGCATTGACTACCGAGCTCTTAACAAAGCTATTGTTCTTGATAAATTCCCAATACCCGTGATTGAGGAATTAATAGATGAATTCATGGAGCCCAATATTTATCAAAAGTTTATCTAAAGGCTGGCTACCATCAAATACGAATGAATGAGGTTGATATTCCTAAGACAACTTTTCGTACTCACCAAGGACATTATGAGTTCCTAGTTATGCCTTTTGGGTTAATGAATGTCCCAGCTTCTTTCCAATGTGTTATGAACACGGTACTACAAAAGTGGTTGAGGAAAGGGGTCCTAGTTTTTTTTGACAATATATTGATATATAGAAGAACTTGGCAGGACCACATAAATCACTTAAGACAGGTGTTCAGCACGCTACTGTAACAAAAGTTCTATGCCAATAAGAAGAAATGTGAGTTCGGTAAACAAGAAGTCAAGTACCTCGGGCATGTGATTTCGATTAAAGGTGTGCAGATGGATGGGGGAAAGTTGGCTACAATAAAGAAGTGGCCCAAGCCAAAATACAAAGCTATGGGAAAATAGTACGCCCCCTGACCAACTTGTTAAAGAAAGGTAATTTTGAATGGAATAAGGAGTGAGCAGGCCTTGGAAAAACTTAAGAATGCTATGACAACGACACCAGTGTTGGTCTTGCCTAATTTCAATCAACCTTTCACCAGTATTAGGAGTTGTGTTACCACAAAACCAAAAATCTATAGCATTCTTTAGCAAAGCCTTATTAGATTCTGCTCTCATGAAATCCATTTATGAAAAGGAACTCATGGCTTTGGTGATGGCCATCCAACACTGGAGACCATATCTACTGGGACAGAGATTCATAGTATTCAGAAATAAAAAAAGCTTAAGGTATTTACTGGAGCAGCGGATCACACCATAGAACCAACAAAATTGGTTGGCCAAACTTCTGGGGTATGAATTTGACATAGTATATAAGACAAGATCGTCCAATAAAGTTGCAAATGTCCTGTCTAGAAAATGGGAGGATGTGGTGAAGGAGGATAAGGAGCTAAGGATCATATCTAAACCCTTTTAGCAAGACTCCCAAGCCATAATAGAGGAAGTCAATAAGGATATTGCCTTACAGAAGATTGTTCAAGATTTAATACACAATGCAGTCTCGTGGGCACTTTACTTTGGAACAAGGGTGGCTACACCATAAAGGAAGACTGGTTATTTTTGCCACATCCTTTTGGATACCTAACCTCCTGGCATAATATCATACAACACCAATAACGGGTCATTCAGTAGTTTTTTGTACAAATAGAAGGATTGGGCAATCCCTCTATTGGATTGGGATGAAGAACAAGGTGACAAAATTTGTGGTTGTGAGCTTGGTGTGTTAGCAACACAAACATTTGGCTTCTTCTCCTTAAGGGCTACTTCAGTCGTTGTCCATCCCTAATGTCATCTGGGAAGACATCATCATGGATTTCATAAACCTCCCTAGGTCCCATGGGTATGATGCCATTCTAGTTATCGTGGATAGATTGAGTAAGTATGAACATTTTATTCCAATAAAACATCCTTACTTAGCCAGGAGTATTGCTGAGGTGTTTGTCAAAGAGGTGGTGAAGTTACATGGAATACTAGCTTCTACCGTCAATGACAGGGATCCAACCTTTTTTAGTATGTTTTTGAAGGAATTATTTTGTCTGCACGGGACTAAACTCAAATGAGCACAGCATACCATCCAGAATTTGATGGCCAAGCATAAGTTTTAAATAGAACCTTAGAAACATATCTAAAGTGCTTCAACTCGGAACAACCCAAGGTGTGGTCACAGTTCTTACCATGGATTGAGTATTGGTACAACACTAGCTTCCAAGGAGCAACTAAAAGCACCCCTTCAGAAGTAGTCTATGCAAGGTCTCCCCTATCTTTGCACCATTTTGTACCAGGCGAAACAGTAGTAGAAGTTGTGGCACAAGATCTATTGTCCAGGGATGCGGCACTTAGACAACTCAAGTTCTAGTTGACACGAGCACAACAAAAAATGGCCAAAAATGCCAACAAGCACAGGAAATCATCTTAAATACAAGTAGGGGATTATGTGTTTTTGAAGATTCTATTAGCAAAGGCGCTCTATTTCAGAAAATATGATTTACTTCACTTGTGTATTTCATATGAGCAAGACACTACAATTTATAGGACTTACATTTAGCTTTTCATCTGCATGTCATAATGACTCCAATTATTATAAAAACAAAACACTAATCACCATTAACATCTGAAACATAACACATAAAACTTTTGACTTTTGCTCTCCTAAAACATCACAAATGTAACCACTCATAAAGTCTGCTCAATAACTCCTAATTTAAGTTTACCCTAACAAAACTCCCCCGTAAACTTAAATACTTCTTCCATCCTTTATTCTGATTAGATTTTTATAGTTATTGAACAACATAGTTGGCAATGGCTTTGTAAATAAGTTTGCAATTTGATCTCTGCTTCCCACGTGCACCATCTCTACATTACCTTCCTTCACCTGTTCTCGGATGGAATGAAATTTTACATCAATGTGCTTACTCCTTCCATGGTTGACCGGATTCTTTGCCAACTCAATAGCCGACTTGTTATCTACTCGAATTACAGTCCCTCCTTTTGTTTCATCTTCAGTTTGCTTAGAAGATTTCTAAGCCATATTGCATCACACACACTCAATGATGCTGCAACGTACTCAGCTTCACATGTAGACAACGTCACTATAGGTTGCTTCTTTGAGAGCTAAGTAAACACTGTGATGCTCATGAAGAATACACACTACGTCATTTTGCATTTTAGACCACACTAAAATATAGTACAGTTCTATAAATGTTGTTTAAATATATTAAATACAATAATTTTGTAAATGTTACATAAAGCAAATCAAGACCCACATTTATTTTAATGTTGTCTTAAAACACGTGGGCTAAAAAGAGATATGGTCCGAAAGAAAGTGAAATCCACTTTTAAGAGTTTTTCTTCATTTCCCTCCCTTACGTTAGATCGAAAAATGTCTCTCCCTGTTGCACATTCACATATTGTCTCTCTCATTCATGGTTGCACACCACTCCATCTCCTCCGTTGACTATTGCCAGTTCAACTACGTTGCCTCTCCAGATCAACCATCGCGACTTCCTGTCGAGTCTAATTGCGTCGCGGCTTCCTCTTGTGTCCAACTACGTCGCGACTTCCTCTCCCATTCACTGTTGCGATTTTCATTTATCTGGTAGTTGAGCCATCGTTTCTTCCCTCTTCATTTCCGTTTATTGCTCGTCGTTCTTTATGGTTTCTCTCTAACACTTATTGTTCTCCCCTTTTGTAATTTTGACATCTCACATTCTAGGGCTTATCTCTTTTGTATCTACATTGTTTCTAATCTCTTCACAATTGATCCGTTCAATCAAGGTTTTTCTCTTACCTCCGCAATTTAGTGTTTAGTCCCTGATTTTGTTAATTTCTTTGAATTTGGTTTAATTAATTTTGCTTCTGAGATGAGGTTTATTGTTTTTGTTCTTAGTATATCTATCATATTTCTTACTGCGGAATGACCAAACTATTGTTCATGAAAAACTTAGAGTGCCAGAGATAGGAGGTGTAAGAAAAAGAGCGTCTGTATATATAATATAAATTAAATTTGTAATCATATTGTAGTAATTAGTTTATAAGTAAAATAGAAGTAAAGTTGTACTCATATTTCTCTAAAGATACAGAGTAGTTTCTTCAGAACCTGTGATTACATCTAAATTTTTCAGAATATAAATTGTAAATGGTGCTAAAACCTCTGTGTGCAGAAGCTGTTATTATAATCGATGCAATTGAAAAATAACTATTGTGCTGCTTTGTCAAATTGTTACAATTGTTTGGTAAACTATTTTCCTTTGCAGGGCCCCCATCATATAACGCTTTGCTGTGAGACATTTTTTATGCTTTATATCCAATCCAAGCAACATGAAGACAAATTTGTCTGCTTGGTTAAATTAAATATTCCAAAAAAGAAAAGAATGAGTTTTATATGTAATCTTATTTTAGTCATGCTTAATTGACTCTGGTTGAGAATATTTGTTTGGTAAGGCTACCTTTTGCACCTTCACTCAACCAAAATAAGAATAAGAAACATACTAATAATGTTGATGTCGTATTTTTTCTTATGCATAGTATCTATTTTTGGTTCAAACAAACACAATAAATAATTTGTATCAATAACTTGTGCTACTGTATTATATTATGACCTCTGTGTTGTTCTGAGGCGAGTTTTACCAAGTGGTGTGGAGGGCACAGTTATAAGAGAAAGCTGCTAAAGTTTTTATTGGTGATTTTTCATACTTTGCTGGTTCAATGTTCCCTACAACAATCATATATAGCGTTCAAGGGAAGTAAGAAACTTCTTTGCATCATTTGGGTAAGATTAGGTCAGAAGCTTTACTTAACTCTACATAGCCTCAATATATAATAATGTTTCCTACATGACTATTAAACACACCTTAATCTTTGAAAAATCTAGTAGTGTAACTATCACTTCACTATATATCACTTTACTCCTTTGAGTGGCATTTTCTGAAATTGAGATACGGATAATTCAAAATTTGTGTTTCTTAGCTAAAATAATTTACGAATTATATCTGAGAATGCATTCAAGTACCAAATTGATAAAAGTTAAGTTGCAGGCAGAAGCAGCGTCATCCAGACAAATTCCATCTGGGGTAGCACAGAATGAGGTGGTAATGCTGAACCTGCATCTGTTATATGCATGGATGTTTGCATATATTATTAGCTAACAAATTTGTATCTTCAGGTAAAGGAATGTGATGAGTGCGTATTTTTGCCCTCATTTAATGTTTAATTCTGGGTATTTAATTGAATTTGTGTGCTTAAAGAGTGATTTAATTGATAATTCTGATAATTAGGTTGTTTGAGCTTGTGTGATAAAAATGTCTTAAAAAGTGATTTTTAGCTGCATAAATTATTTTTGGATATTTTAACGTTTGTTGATGCAGCTGAAGTTAAGTTTTAAGCTCATTTAGAGGTGTGGAAATAAATTGATTAAAGCTTCATGACACCTTAAAGATAAATCAAAGAATAAGAAATTATCAAAAGCACAAAAATTCAGGCCAAGCATTGCATGAAGACGACAAGAAAAACTTGGAAAAGTGAAGAAGTTTGGCTAAACCAAGAAGAGAGGAACAAAAAAATTGGACCTTGCGGTTTTCTTTATCTTTATGATAGAAGATAATTTGGAAAAATATACCTTTAGATATTTTATTTGATATTTTTAAATAATTATCTTATTTAATTATATCATAAAATATTAAAAGATAATAACTACCAAATCTGTTTAAATATGACAATATCTTCTTGAATCTTTTTAGTTACACAACAAACAAATATATCTTGAAGATATTGGATTATTTAGAAGATAATTTAAGGAGATTGCAAATGGTTGATTTGGAAAATTAATACAAATACTAATTGGTGATAATTTATCATATATCTTTAATTAATTAATTAATTTAATTATATTAGATATTGATATTATCAACCAATTATATTTGTCAAACAGTCTATATCTCTCCAAATATTTTTAAATATTTATCTTTATCTTTATTTTAAAAGATATTTGAGAGACTTTAGCAACAGAAAAGCCCAGTCCAATTCCTATATAAAGAGACCAAGGGAGAAGCAGAAAAAAAACAAGCTCGGGACTTCGGAGTTTAGGAACCCTCAGGGGGGCCTAATTTCGTTTCCTTTCTCTCTCTATTCTTCTTTTATTTCTATTTTGTATTTCATGGAGTGCTAAACTTCTTGGGTTGATTCCATTGTAATTTCATTATGGATTCTGAGGTTAGAATGAATTAATTTCTTTGTTCTTTTTATTATTGTTGAGGTTTTAATTCATCTATGTCTTTTATCTTTGAATCACGTAAAAAGTAATGATTTTAAATCTATATGCATATTGATCATATGAGTCAAGGGTTTTTAAATTTAATTGAGACTTTACTTTGATTTTATTTAGAAACTTTCATGTGATTAAATGAGTTTTTACCAATAATTGAGACTTTACTTTGATTAAAGGTATTTACTCTAACGAAAATTAATTGAGACTTTACTTTGATTAATTAAGCTTTTTATTTGGTGAGGAGATAAAAGAATAGACATGATTAGGCATAGTAAAATTTGATTGAGACTGTACTTTGGTTGAATTTACTGTGGATAATCTAAAAGTTCTCACTTTTAATTGAGACTGTACTTTGGTTAAAAGTGAGAACGCCATCAAATTCATTGAGACTTTACATTGATTAATTTGTAAATCTACAACAATAATTAATTGAGCAATAATCTTTAGATAACCGATGATGAATCTATTTTAGAAAAGCAATGGAATCAATCTATTTTCTTTACTATTGTTTTTATTTCTTTTTATCTTTTAAACTTTATTTCTATCTTTGTTTATATTAATCCCCTATATTTTTTATTTTATTTGACTAACTCATTTGTATAGTTTTATAAGAACTAATTTGTTAAAAATCAATTCCGTGTTCGTTGGGAGACGACTTAGGGTTACTTTACCCTTTCTATTTTCTTGACTACTATCTTAGCAATACTGAAGTTGCTATAGTTTAGTAGTATTAATTTGATCGCGTCAACGACAGCGTTATCACACAAGCTCAAACAACCTAATTATCAGAATTATCAATTAAATCACTCTTTAAGCACACAAATTCAATTAAATACCCAGAATTAAACATTAAATGAGGGCAAAAATACGCACTCATCATACCCACACACTTATCCTTTTGCACTCCTGGGCAAAATCAAACAATTTCAAAACTTAATCTGAGGTATTTTATTTCACATCAACACTAGATCAAAGGAATGAACATCACTGGAGACAAATCAATACTCTAGAGATCAAATTATCATGTATATACAAACAGAAATGTTCTATTTTTCACACATGAGTTAATCTTTTGAATTCACAAGACAATCAATTATGAAAGAAAGCACTCAAGTTAAATGTGTATTTTCTCACCAAAATTCTCTCAAGTGTTTTGGCTTGTGTTTTCACTCAAAATAATCATGTAAGTAAACTCTCATAATACTTAACAAGACTCTAATATTCACAAACTTTCAGAAAATATGCATTCAAAGATCATGAGGACTTTTCACAGGTTATAATGGGGCTAAGGGAAAGGTAGGAAAAAATTTAAGATTTTTGGGATTTTGAAATTAAAATATAGAAAG
The DNA here is from genome assembly GCF_037176805.1 of Vigna unguiculata. NCBI lineage: Eukaryota > Viridiplantae > Streptophyta > Magnoliopsida > Fabales > Fabaceae > Vigna > Vigna unguiculata. The sequence continues at coordinate 14,694,607 of NC_140798.1, read as the reverse complement.
ATAATGGAGCATAATTTCAAAAACAACTCATTTTCGTTTATTGCTTTGTTGCTCTCTCTTTCTTTTAGAAAGCAATTATTTCAACACTTTTTCATCAACAATTTTTCCTTTTGCCATTTTTATTAATTTGTGGGTGAGGTACTCACCCATACACTTTATTCCTCAACCATTCCTGAACATAATCCATTAGCTCCTTCTTTCTTCCTAAGGTAGAATATGGTCTTTTTCTTTTCAAGGTTATGCAATAGGCTTAAAACAAGAAAAAGAGGTTTAAAGCTCAAAAGGGCTACAAATGGATTAATATCAAGGTGGGCTTATTTGGCCAAGTAGCTAAAACAAAAAATGCCTCAGTCATATCAAATCATGCATATTCACCTAAGATGCAAAACAAAAGAGTCAAGCTAAACATTTGAGTATAAACAAACATGAGCAAGTCACTCAAGAAAAAATATAGGAATGGCACATAGCGGTCCATCCTTTACATTAAAGCTCAAGACTCACAAGGTCAAATTCTTTCACAAAAGATTTAATTAAGAAATTCTCAAATCAACTCAATTAGCAAATCATAGAAACAATCCACTCATATCAACATGACTTTTATTTTTCTCGAATTATGATCATCCCAATTACTGAATCAAATCCCAAAATCCAATGTCAATATGTTTTATTGAAAGTAGGGAAATATTTTTGTGGATTTCTTATGAGACATATTGTTTAAAAGTTTCCCTTAGTAAAAAGTTAATACTTTCACAATTTTCTCAAAAAGAAATCACAATTTTTTTCTTTTTAAATGAAAACAAAAACAAAAAATTGAAAAACATAAAAAAGAAAAAAAAATCCTAGCTACAGTTTGTCTCCCCCTCACTTATTTCAAAAAAAAACTGTCCTTGATGGACTTATTTTGGGGAGGAAACGAAATTTTTTTTGATTTCTGGCTCAATTTGGCCATATGTCAAAATTTATTTTCTTTAATTTTATAAAGTACAAGTCAGCTTGTACCATTTTTTTAATTTTTACTTTTTGAAGTTTATGAAAACTAAAAACAAAAAAACATATTTTTGAAATTTTTTTATATTTTTTATTAAAATCAAAAACAAAAAACAAATATGCATGCAATTTAAATTTTTTATCAACAATGCTTTCAAAATAATTTGAATCTAACCTGTTTACCTATTGCAGCAACCTTTCTTCTTTTTCTGCAGCCATGTCAACAAAGATAACCACTGAAAACTTATTTGCATCATTCACATCAATAAACTTGATGTGTGGAGTGTGTGGCTTCAACTCAACTTGAGCATCATCAGGTGCATTCGGATGGTTAAGTGGATCATCAGTAATCCTCATAATCTCATCTTCTGAGCAAAAATTGTCACCTAGTGTTGTTGACTCTACTGCTTCATCATTAACCAAGCCAGTTGCAATAGTAGATGCTTCAGCTGCATCTTCGAATATTGTTGGCTCTTCAACTGCACTTGGTTCCTCCATTGTATTGTTCTCACAACTTTGCTCTTGAAAATGATCATTTGTACTCATATCCTCATCAATGGGTACAACTTTATACTCACATTGAGCAGCATCAACATATCCATCAGTAGATATATTAGTGTGAGAATCTTCAATTTCTTCATCAACAACATCTTTAGCAAAATTGATATGTCCATCAGTAGACATATTACTATGAAAATCATTATATCCATCAGTAGATATATCAATATGATGTGATTCCGCTATTGGTTTTTCAGACTGATTCTGCAGGCTTTGTGTGGCGGCATTCATCATCTCTTTCTGATCTGTCTGATTCATCTTCATCATTTCAGTCATCATTTTCATCATATCTTCCAAAGTGACCTTTCTCACTGCATCATTCATTATCTGACTCAAATCTTCAGACATTTGTTCATCTCTGATGGCCAACTTCAGAAGCACATCTTTGATTTCATGACAAAGTTCGTTAAAATCTGGATTTTCAGGAAATCTCTGATGGGGTTGAGGGGTGGTATTAACAGTTACAAGTAATTCTATGAAGTTGTTCTTACTTGCATCCCTCAACATATCAGACAGTATTTGCTTATTTTCGTACCACTCTTGCTCAATATTTCTGCATCTTTGATCAACTCGCAACCTTTCATCCATGGACTCTAATTTCTCTATAACTTCACCCATTAGTATCATAACTTCTTTGTAGGATGGTCCATTGGTTGCTTCAACTTGCTGTGGCGGTATATATTCTTGCTGAACACTATTTGGAACATATGGTTGCTGAGGTGGACACTCAGAATATGGTTGTTGCTCATATCCCAAAAAAGATGATCTAGGATATAGATCATTAAATTGTCGTAAAGTTAACCCACTTATATCAGGTGCAGAAGTAGGTGTGACAATTTGTTGTTGATAATCATATGAATCACATGGTTACTGTGGATAGTAATCATAATTCACTTGAAAATCACACTTTGATGATGTTATTGAGAATCCATGATATTATTAAATAAAGCTGTCAATTATGCTTTTAGTGAAACTCAGCTCATTGATTGTCATGTTCCAACAGGTGGGTGCAGAAGAAGTAGAGAGATATAGCGTTCAAGGGAAGTAAGAAACTTCTTTGCATCATTTGGGTAAGATTAGGTCAAAAGCTTTACTTAACTCTAAATAGCCTTAGTATGTAATAATGTTGCCTACATGACTATTAAACACACCTTAATCTTTGAAAAATCTAGTAGTGTAACTATCACTTCACTATATATACTATTCATTATTTAAAACACCTAAATTCAAATCTAAAATAAAAATATTTTTCTTATATTTTTTATTGTAATGGTATTGACATAAAAAATATTAGTTTTTAAAGCCAAATTTGTTTCACAGTGTAATTTTATATTTTTAAAAGTTATTTTCAGAAATATCACACTTAAAAGTAAAAGTGAAGAAGAAAACATAAAAAATAAATTGAGAACTGTTTCTCTAAGGTTGGGCTATGCTATGGCATTGCATGATTGAAATGTCACTTTTCTTTTTGGTGATATTTTCACTGCTGTTTGTGGAAACTTTGTTGAAGCATTATTTATGAATTAAGACTTGTGGGTAGATTGGTAATTTCATTGAGTTGAAAGAAAATTTTAGAAAAGATGTACTCAATTTTACCTTGGGATTGAAGTTAGAGGCTTTTGTAGGAATTGGGAGCAGTGAGCGTAAGACTATTGATTTTTGCTAATCAATGGTGTATTTCGTTGAAATGGATTTTTAATTGTTTTAATTTTCATATTAGTTTTTAATTTATTTGTTTAAATATTGTGTGTGGTGTTAATGTGTTATATAATGCTTTAATTGTTTATTTGTTTAATTTTTATTGTTTTAATTGTTTTAATTTTTATATTAGCTTTTAATATGGAAACCATATCAGGATTTTTAATTTTTTTAATTTTCATATTAATTTTTAATATGGAAACCATATCAGGATTTTTAATTGTTTTAATTTTAATATTAGTTTTTAATTTATTTGTTTAAATGTTGTGTGTGGTGTTAATGTGTTATATAATGCTTTAATTGTTTATTTGTTTAATTTTCATTGTTTTAATTGCTTTAATTTTCATATTAGTTTTTAATATGGAAACCATATCAGGATTTTTAATTGTTTTAATTTTCATATGTTTTTAATTTATTTATTTAAAATGCTTTAATTTAGTTCATATTATGTTAGTGATCAGAAAAAGGAGTATGATTTCTGAAGTTGTTGTGCTTTAACTATTACAACACCTGTTGTGGATTCTATAATATCAGGTTTGTTATTAGCTTACATTAGCAAATTATGGAAGATGTTATTCCTATTTTTATTTAAAATTGTTAATTTTAGAGAGACTTATATTATGTTATCATCTTTTAGATTAAAGATGATGGACAAATAGTGGACTAAACTTCCAAGATTTAGTAAAGAGTATGCTAATGGTCTAGAGTTATTTTTAGATTTTGCATACGCTAGCGGAAGAGTTCAAGGGAATGAGATCTTATGCCCTTGTTCCAAGTGTAGAAATCTTTATTGGGCAACAAGAAATGTGGTCTATGATCATTTAATAGCTAAAGGATTTCTAAAAGGATACAACACTTGGGTAAACCATGGGGAGTCAATACAATCATTGCCTACTCCAAGTGATGACGACATGAAAGATAATATAAATGGATTATTGCATGACACATTTAGAAATGTGGTAGAAGGAAGTGGGGACAACACTGGTCCTAATGAGGAAGCAAAAAAGTTCTACAAGTTGATTAATGAAGCAAAACAAGAGTTATATCCTGGATGCCAAAGTTTCTCCAGTCTTTCTTTCATAATCCGAATGTATCTATTGAAATGTCTTCATGGGTGGAGCAATGCCTCATTTTCTGACCTTTTACAATTATTGAAAGAAGCCATGTCGAATCTAAACATTCCTGAATCTTTTAATAAACAAAGGCCATGATTAAAGATTTAGGCCTTGATTATAAAAAGATTCATGCATGTTGAAATGAATGCATGCTATATTGGAAGGAGCACGAGAATGACACTTTTTGTGAGAAGTGTAAAGTTTCAAGATGGAAGGAATTTGGTGAAGCACATGGTGAGTTAGAGCAACAAAAGAATGAGTAGAAAGTGCCTGCAAAAATTTTAAGACACTTTCCATTGATCCCCAGACTTCAAAGGCTATTTATGTGCTCAAACACTACAGATTTAATGAGGTGGCATGAAGATGAGCGCTCAAAAGATGGAAAAATGAGACACCCTGCTGATGGTGAAGCTTGGAAAGACTTTGATAAATGCCATGCTAATTTTTATATTGAGCCTCGCAATGTAAGACTTGGTCTAGCAAGTGATGGCTTCAATCCATTTAAGACTATGAGTATATCACATAGTACATGGCCAGTCATGATGGTGGTGTACAACTTTCCGCCATGGCTATGCATGAAACCCGAATACACAATGTTGTCACTACTAATTCCTGGACCACAATCACCTGGAAATGATATTGATGTCTATTTGCAACCACTAATTGAGGAACTAAAGCAATTATGGGAAATAGGTGTAGAAACATATGATGCCTCAAGAGATCAAAAATTTCAAATGCATGCAGCTCTTTTGTGGACAATTAGTGATTATCCTAGGTATGCTATGTTGTCAGGTTGGAGCACTAAAGGAAGGTTGGCATGTTCATGTTGCAATTATGACACTCATTCGTCATACTTGAGACACAACCATAAGATGTGTTATATGAACCATCGTGTGTTTTTACCAACAAGTCATCCATGGAGGTTGAATAAGAAGTCATTCAATGGAAAGAAAGAACTTGGGTCTACACCAACTGTGTTAGAAGGTACTGATATTGTAGAAATCTTGAAGGATTTTAACAATGATTTTGGAAAGTATAGAAAAAATAAGAAAGATGGTCCATGGAAGAAAAGATCAATATTTTTTGAGTTGCCCTACTGGTCACAAAATAAATTACGTCATAATCTTGATGTAATGCATATTGAGAAAAACATATGTGATAATATTATTGGGACTTTTTTGGGCATTCAAGGCAAGACAAAAGATCATGTCAATGCACGCTATGATTTACAAGACATGGGAATTAGAAAGAATCTTCATCCTTGGGAGCTTGATGGAGGTCGTGTACAGTTTGCAAAATCTTGTTTTTCAATGAATGCACATGAAAAGCCAATTTTTTGTGCTATTTTAAAGTCCACCAAATTACCAGATGGGATTGCATCAAATATTTCAAAGTGTGTGAATGCTAGTGAAAAGAAAATAAGTGGTTATAAGAGTCATGATGCACATTTCATGCTACACTACTTGTTACAAGTTCCAATAAGATGCACAATGCTTGATGTAGTGGCTGGCCCTTTAATTCGTTTGGCTGGCCCAAAAAGTGATCCAAGTGTAGGATTTGGATTACTTAGAAGCCAATATTGTAGAAATACTTTTTCAAATGGAGACGATATTTCCTCCTAGTTTTTTTAACATAATGGTTCACTTGCCTATCCATCTAGCAAATGAAGTAAGATTGGGTGGGCCAGTTCAATTTCGGTGGATGTATCCGATTTAGAGATATTTGTGCAGACTTAAAAGTTATGTTCGAAACAAGGCTTATCCTGAGGGTTCTATTGCCGAGGGGTATTTAGCAGAAGAAGCTTTGACACTTTGCTCAAGATATATGCATAAAGACGTAGATACAAGATTGAATAGAAAAAGAAGAAATTACGAAGGTAATGATTTATGTGATGTAGATGTTTGTGATTACTTTTCAAATAGAGGTAGTGCTTTGGGTGGTAAGAAAAAAGGTAAACTATTCTCTTTGGATTTGACATCTAAGGATCAAGCTCATCGATACCTCTTATTCAACTATGACGAAATAAACATATACATCAGGTGTGATACTAGTTTATTTTTTTTCATTCTCATCTTTTGAATTATACCTTAAATCACTAATAAAGAATTATTTGTTTTTATAGAGAGTATGATGAGATTTTAAATAGGAAGACAAAAAGAAGAAAGTGGATCAAAGCTAAAACCCAAAGTCAAGAGTTTAGTGAATGGTTCAAAGATAGAGCCATGAGTGAGGATGTATCACTTCAACTTAAGTAATTCTCTCGTGGTCCAAATACTGTTGCAAGGAGGTTGTCAGGCTACCTCATCAATGGTTACAGATTTCATACTACAAAGAGAGATGCTAGACGCAAAACTCAAAATTCTGGTGTAACTTTGGTTTCATTAACACCAAGTTATGCAAGTTCCAAGGATGAAAATCCTAGGATAGAACCCATCACTTATTATGGGGCAATCAATGACATAATTGAGTTAGACTATTATGAGCATTTCAAGTTTGTGATGTTTAAGTGTGATTGGTTTGAGAGTGATGCAGACAAACATGGGCTTACATGTGTTTATTTCAACAAAAAATGTTACCAAAATGATCCCTTTGTGTTGCCTTCTCAAGTCCACCAATGCTTTTATGTTGAAGATCCTTTTGAAACAAGTAAACATTATGTTTTGAAGACGATTCCAAGAGATTTATTTAATATGGGTGATCACTCACAAGTAAATAATTCTGATAATGATGATGAATTCAATTGGGTTAGGGAAGACATGCCTGTAACAGTAGCTGAGAAACCTTATAAAGATTTGGAGAAAGATTATTCTGATGATCTTGATTTTGATGAGACTTTTTTTGACTATATGGACTAAGAGGAGGATGGCTAGTGTTGATAGAATGGATTTTGTAGTTTGGATCTTTTTATGTAACAAGATGCAGAATTGTAAGATAAGTCTCTCTGCTTTAGTTTGACATGAATAAGTCTCTCTGTTTTTCCTATAATTGTAAGATAACTTTTTAAACATTTCCTCATATAATGTGGTGTTGATAGAATGACTCTATTTTTCTGTTGTTCATCTCTATTTAAAATTTTGTTATATGTTTGGTTGTACGAACTACTGTTGCTATCATGAAATGTGGTGAATAACTTTTAAAATTTCCTTAGCAAAAGTTCCTCAACTATCAATTGAGCTACTATACAAATCTTGGTGAAATGTGGTGAAATGTCGTTTTGTATAATTGTCTTGTACAAAGAAGAGGGTCTATCTGCTATTTTTTGAATCCCGAGTATTGGAAGTGTATTGGACAAAAACAGCTCTACATTCAGAACTTTTTGTTGTTTCAAAGGAGTTTCCAGGAATTAACGAATTAGTTGTTTTAAATCCTTTTATGGCTAAAAAATGTTTCATTTTCTATGTTGATTAAGTGCGGGGATTATTAGGTATATGCTGATTAACTATGATACACAGTTGTAAAGGTCATGATTGAACAAAAAATAAAAGTACAGAACACATGTTAGTAGGTGGTTTATGTCACTTTATCCCTCAAGTCTTTTTCTTTTCTATTGTAAATTTCAATGTTTCTAATTCAGGTGCAATTGGTTTTTTCGCAGAAGAACCTCTCCTCTTATGAGGCTCATGTGCTAGACCACCTTTAAATGTTTTCATCAAGAGATCTATCCATTGAAACTGTGTGGAACCATTTCTTTTCATGACAATATCAATTGAGCTACTGTACAAATCTTGTTACTGTACAATTCTGGCAGGTCTATATCAACATAAATATGTAGCCATTAAATTGATTTGTTTTATATTGCAGGTCAACTTTAAAAAGGAACACATAACAGTGATAACAGTGATAAATTAATTTCTTATTACACTAACACAATGTATCAAAGTTAAGCTCTGAATGAAAATTTGGCTTCCAAATTTTATTGCTAAATTTTACTACAGATTCTTGAAGTCAAGGAAGCAGTTGAAGAAGCTACAGATTGCAGTTGAAGATCTCTAAGAACCATATTTTGTGTACAACTTTAACTGACTCATATTTCTCCCAAGCCACATTTAGGTTCATTTATGTGACATTTGAGGGATACACAAAATCTGTAACTCTAGAATAAGCTTGAATAGAAAACTTAATATTGTCTATTCTTCATCTCTTTATCACTTATATGTTTATTATTCTTCATATCTGCATCACTTCTCATTTATATGTATTTCCTTGCTTGTTAGTTATGCTTAATTGCATTTTTTTTTCTTACTTATTTTTGCTCTTAACTTCCTAAAAGGGTAGATGAAACCTCAAGGCAACAACATTCAAATGAGTGCTTCAAGTATGGAACTTCATCAAGTAAAATCAAGCAAAGAATTGCTAAGGAAAATGCAAATTACACATGGAAAGATGACAAGCAATCAATGTAGAACTACTGCACCTAGAATTGTTGCTGAAACACAACTAAACTTGCCTACTTTTAAGTTGCATGACCATGCAAATTTGGATAGGAGGCTTAGCTCGAGAAATCAGAATGGGAAACTCAAGAAAAAGGCAGCAAATGTAGCTGATAAATCAAAGGAAAAGCTACTACAAATTGAAAGAGCATTCACTCAAGTCACTAATTCAAGTGTTGATCAACAACCCAATAAAAAGGGAGTGTCACAAGAGGAAAATTCTAAGAAAAGGAGATTGCCTATGAAAGGAACGATGGTAGATGATAAGTCAAGATCTAAGCAAGGACTAGTGATTGAAGATGTTGAATCAATGACAAGATGAGGTGTTGCTCCTAAGGATACAAAAACAAAATTGGGGTCAATGTCAATTGATCAATTTCTTAAAGAAAATGGAAGCATTGATGATGAAGACAAAAATATTCAAAATGGAGGTGAGGAGGCAGAACAATATGTTGGTGAAGGAAATACATACCAAGATGAAGATGGCGAATTGAATGAAAAAGAAGGTAAATATTTTATTATTAGCATTTGACAATTTGTTTTTCATATGTAATATTTAATTTTGTGAGTTGAATGTCAAAATAGGGACAAAGAAGAAAAGAACAAGAGGACCAACTCAATGCTTAGCAATACACGGAAGATCAATGCAAGATCGTCCAAAAGTTGTATTGGATGTAGATGGAGAACCTATTGGTCCGACTGACAAAATTGTAACTGACTTGAGTTATTTCCTTGGCACAATAGCGAGGAATTCAAGCTTTTGTCCCTTGATTTACACAAGTTTCAAAGCTCTACTCAAAGATAAAGATAATAAGGCTCATATATGGACATATGTTCTGGTATGAAAACTAAACTTATATTGATTTGGCGACATAAATATTTCTTAAAATTCATCCATTTAATGTTTTTTTATGTAGGAAAAGTTCAATATTAGTGATAAAGGAGAGAAAGCCGTATTTACTCGTATAAATGATGCATGGAGACTCTACAAAAGTTTTATCAAGAAAAAACACTTTTCAAAGTACTCCACATTGAAGGATCGGCTAAAACATCATCCTTTATTCCTTTCTGAAGCTCATTTCAAGCAATTGCTCAAATATTGGAACAATAGTACTATCCAGGTAAGTTTATTTGATGTCTTATTACGTTAAAGCTACGTGTTATAATCTACCTTGATTGTTATTTTTCTCTTATCCTAATGTAGAGCTTTAGCAAGAGAAATGCTGCAAATAAAGCTAAGCAAAAGTACATCCATCGCATGGGACCAACTAGTTTTGCTAGAATTCATGCTGAATTGGTAATATATTTCTACTTATGTCATCGTATGTTTTATATCTAATGCAAAATATGCTAATTGACCTTTTTCTTATTGTAGCGTACCAAGAAAGAGGTAGGAGAAAAAGTTACTCAAGCTGAAATGTTTATTACAACTCGTCAACGTCGAGAAGGCCGAAAAGGAAAAGAATTGGATGAAGAAACACATAATGCTATGTATAGATTCCTTTTTCTCAATATAAATAAATCTCCTTTATTCATTGTATAGATCTACATAATGATTTTTTATTTTTGTTTTATTAGATTAAGCTTCAAGGTTCCATTCAAAACTCAAGTGATTCTGCAGAACAAACATTTAAATCACTGTTTGGAAAAGAAAAGCCTGGGAGGGTACGTTGTTACGGAAAGACTATGACATCATCACAATTTAGGAAAAATGAAGAAATTGCTACCATCAAGAAAGAACATGCAAACGCAATTAGTGGTATGACAAAGGAAATACAAGATCTACGAGCAATTGTAAATTTTGTGGTAAGGCAACAAAATCCAAATTTAGATGAAGAGGACTTAAATAATATGATGGCACGCATTTTAGGTAAAGAAAGTAGTGCAACAGGGCCATATTTATCTGCATCAACCCATGATCCGCAGGTAAAGAAAAGTTTTTAATTGTACTTCCATCATTAATATCAATGTAAAATACCCAAAAGTTTAATACTAAATAGGATATGGTTAGGATGTTGCAATAACTACTTATTGATGCTTTAGACTCTTAGCAACTAAAATATTGGTATTTTGTGCTTATTAGGTGTTACATTAGATTAATACTATACTATAAACTCTCAAATCATGTTTGTTATTTAACATCTATGATACATTATGTAAGAGAAGAATCATGATGAGTATAATGTTACATTTTAGGTCTCTACTTCACTCATGAACATGCATTTGTTGGAACTTAGAAATGATTGAAAACATGTGATTCAATGCACATTTACATGTTAAATTTGACTTAATTAACTTGTTATAATGTATAATATGTTGGAAAAATGTGATAATATATTGTGTTGTTGTTTGTAGCTAGAAAACAAAGAAGATCATGAAGACAATGAAGGCTATGAAGATTATGAAGACAATCTTATAGAATAATGATCTTTGTTATGTAGTTAAGAAACATTAGACATATTATATTTTAGCTTTCTAGCTAAAACTTTGAAAGGTTCATCCTTAATAATGACTTCAAGATAGTTATTTTAATAGTTTTCATTCTAGCATTGAAATATATGTATGAATGACATTTAATATTCATTCAATTATGAATATTTTGCGTACGAATATTGTTTGAGGTGTTGACTATTGTGGTGCCTAATTGTATAATATTGTGATTTGAAGAGGTACACTTTTTTCACATTGAACTTTTCTATAAAAACACATTTTAATAAATGTGGCTTAAACTCAAAGACAATATTTATAAGGGTGTTGTCTATTATTAGGATATTAAGCCACGGTTTTAACAATGTTATCGTATTGAAAACCGTGGCCTAATGCCTACACCAACGGCCACCTAGACTACGGCTAAGAAACTGTTGTCTAAACTTTAGCCCAAGTTTTTACGATTTAGGCCATAGTTTTGTGGTGTTGTCTAAAATACTTTTTGTTGTAGTGACATACCCGGATGTGCTTTTCCGATCATCTACATTTCCACACCAATCATTGTCTGAGTACCCTACTAATCGGTAATCGTTCGACCTAGTGTAGTATAATCCGAGTGATGTTGTTCCCCGCACATACCTCAATATTCTTTTCAGTGCTTTCCAATGTGTGTAGCTCGACTCCTCCTTGTATCGACTAACTATTCCAACACTTAGTAACAAATTCGGCCTTGTACTCATCAAGTAACGAAGACTTCCAACCAAGCTTCTGTATTTGTTGGCATCTACGTGATCTCCTCCATCAAACTTTGAAAGTGTTGTACCTGGTTCTATTGGGGTTGAAACTAGGTTGCAGCTCGCCATCTTAAATTTTCTCAGAATGTCCTCGACATATCTTTCTTGAGACACAAAGATACTTGTCTCAAGTTGTTTGACTTCCAGCCCAAGAAAGTATCTCATATGTCCCAAGTTCGTCATTTTAAACTCTTTCTCCATGGTTCTTTTGAAATTCTTAATTAATTCTGCATCATTACCCATGAACATAAGGTCATCAACATAAAGAGCTATCAACATTATCCTACCTCCACGCTTCTTTATATATAGTGTGTGTTCAATCGGGCATTGTTCATATTTATTTTCCACGAAATAAGTGTGGATTCGGTCATTCCACGCCCTTGGAGCTTGTTTCAGGCAATGAAGAGCCTTTTTCAGCCTCAACACCTTCTTTTCTTCACCTCTCCTCTGTAGCCGAGTGGTTGCTCAATGTAGACCTCTTCCTTTAACACACCATTCAGAAAAGCCGACTTTACGTCCATTTGGAAAATGGGCCATTTTTTCTAAGCTGCTACAGAAATTAGTAGATGAACAGTCTCCATCCTAGTAATAGGTGCAAACACCTCGGCATAGTCAACTCCTTCCCTCTATCTATAGCCTTTTACCACCAATCGAGCTTTATATCGCTCTATCTCACCTTGTGCATTCATTTTCTTCTTGAAAACCCACTTTATTCCAATGGGTCGAGCTCCTTGTGGTAACTCGGATAATTCCTACGTGTTGTTACGTTCTATCGCAGTAATCTCCTTGTCCATTGCCTTCTTCCATTTCTCATCCACCACGACAAAGACGGCCTTCGGCAGTCGTTTGTTCGGTGGAAACGACTGGAACACGCAGGGGAAGGCTTATACTTGGTGAATAACACTCGAATCTCACTGGTTTAGATACCCTAGGAGGACAAATCCTCATCTAAGGTGAAAGGTTTGAGCAGAGACGAAAGTGGGAGTGTTTTCAATCAGATTTATCATTCATCTAAGCTAAATTGTTATAATGGTAGCTTGCCTCTTTTATAACGAGAAGAAGAGGCAAGGAAAACGTGAACCCTAACTACGACTGGGACTCTTGGAGAAGAAAGTGTAAAACCCTAACAACTAAGGGTTTGGGTGTGGCCAAGAACACTACAACAAAGGGGTGCAGCCCTCTTTGATCATTAACCCTAACTAGCAGACGGTGGAATGAGGGAAAAGCCTTGCTGCTTGAGATGCAACGCAACTAGCTGGATTAAGTTTCGTGGCAGATGGAAGATGCGCCCAGGTAACATGCTAGTAACTGCTGGAAGCTTTGAAGGAATTGGGCTAGAAGCCCAATTTGTGATACAAGACGCGATTGATGCTTATCGCATAAGCACATAAGCACGTGCAACTGAAAATTAGGAAAAGTCATGCGGTCCACATTGGTGCCAGGAAGCTGATTTAAGATGAAGCCCAATTCCCTCCTTCACGCTCTATTCATTTGGAAGATGCGTGCCTTGCTTATTTCCACACCCCATCACGCATGATGTGTTGCGCGACCCAACACGGGAACACTTGATGCAGTTAAAGTACTGTGAGGAAATCCCGTAAGCGCTAGCATCAGGATTGGCAGCAAGGGTTATTGGTTGCTGCCATTTTGGTTGGCCCATCCGAGAATTAGATTTGTAGACATGGACTGCACAATAAAGCCCAATTATTAAACTGAAAATAAAGCATTTCAAAAATATGTATTTATTTAATAACAAAGATAAACTAAATGGGCCAGGCCATTAGCCCAAACTATGAGCCTTAGTGGGCTAACATCATCCTCTCCCTCTTGAAGAGCATCTGTCCTCAGATCAAAAGGGTTGAGAAAGGCTCACAGTAACTAAATTGAATGGTCCACCTGGATCAAAAACAAACTTGTAGTAGTCATCAAATAAAATTGAATTAAAATCATAATGACCATGCAGTAAAATTGATTGGGAAAGTTGTGAAAATAGGCTTTTAAAGATTGAAAAGGATGGTATTAGGCCGACTTCACAAAAACAGTGTTGCACACCTTGACGGGGATGATTTGTGAAAATAATGTTAATGTCAAAGTGTGTTTTGGCAAAACAAGTTGAGGAGGATGAAATAAGGGAATGAGTTGGAGAACAAAAAATTTAAGAAGGAAACAAAACAAAAGATTTAATGAAGAAGTGGGAAGAATGTAAAGAGTGGAAAACTCCCTTTGAAAATTGAGACTTAATGGAAGGAATTGGTGAAGGATTGATCACCAGATCCCTAATAATGGGTTCCCTTTTTGCTTTTAAAATGTTCTTTAACTCCACCACTTGTGATTGTATTTCATGCTCACTTTCATGTTTTATATTCTCTCTTTCCTCTAATTCTTTTCTATCATTCTCTTCTTTTGTTTTTCTTAGACTTTCCTCTTTAGCCTTTTCTTCTTCCTCTTTCTTCTTGCTCTCTTTTATCTCTTTTTCCTTTTGTTCTCTTTGAGCACAAAGCATCTCAAGCTCTTCTTTTCCTCTCTTCTTTTCAATCTCTCGAAGCTTTTGATGTTTAGCTTGCTCTCTCTTATATTTTTCTCTCTTTCTTGGTTCACTCGAGAGCAAGTCTAAATTGTCCTTAAAATCTTTTTCTAGTCTAGAAAACTTATCAATGTTTTGGATGAATGCATCCCCAATGTCAATAAAGTCTTCTATCCTAGCTTGTTGCGCTTTAGTGATCCTAAATGAAGGGGGAATGAAATATTTCCACATGCATGTTTATAATTCATAAAATGTATTGATGCATGATTTTCTCTCCTTTTTCACTCTATATTCCCTTTCTTGCCACCACTCATATGCACGTCCTACAAACTTAGAAATAACATGACTAAGAATATCAACTTGACTATATTTACTAAACAAAGGTTGCACCAATTTCTCTGTATCCCACATGCAATCTCTAAATGATATTAGTCCTATATCTTCCCCAAAGAATGGAATATCACTATGAATAGTATGATGTAACTCATGACTACTATTATGCCTACCTAAATGCATACTATTATGCCTACCTAAAAGCACACAGCTAGAAGAAGAAAAACTCATTTTGAAACACTTTTAGCAAAACAAATTTCACAAAGATTTGAGGAATTCCTAAAGAGAAAATAATGGAAAAGATATCTAGAGATACTCCCAGGAAAGGGAGGTGAGTCTCATGGACAAGCTTAGAAACCAAGAATTTCCTAGCCAGAGATTTCTAAATTTCTTTCACAAAAATTCTCAATAGAAATTCAAATGAAAACAGATTGTGTGAAAAAAATGTGTATGAACTTATGACCAAAGAAAGGTCAACTAGGTGGTAAAAGAACTTGCACCTAGATATCACAGTGACCTAAAACAGAAAGCTAAACATACAATTCACACAAAACAGAACCTGGACATTGAAAAACAGAGCATAAAAGCTGAAAACATAAAGACTGAAAACTTAAAAACTGAAAACATAAACTAGACGAAAAATGAAAGCCTAAGTGAAGATACAAGTGGCCTTTGGAACCCCTTGAACCTCACACTAAACACGCTTAAACTATTACAATTAAATGCTAAGGATGGGATTGCTCTAAAGCATTTCCCCCTTAAGCCAAATGAAAGGGAAAAGAAACAGCAAACTAAAAAAAGTACACCCAAAATACCGTGATATGAAAACAACAAATCACAAAATAAAAGAATGTTATGCTATGTCTCTCTCGGTCCAGCCTCCAAAACATATATCCCTCAAGTGTTTCTTCCACTTTGATGCTCCCAAGTCCCAGCTTACGCTACAATTCTCTCGACAATGTACTCTCACAATAGATTCACTCACCCTCCTCCAAGAAGAGGCTTCACCTACAAAGGCTGCAAAAATAGTGAGTATGCAGGATCCAACACAGAATCAAGTGCAAATCAAGCTGCGTGAAAGGAAAAAAAATTCATAAAAACAATAAAAGCTCAAATGAAAGAATGGGACAACATCAATTGAAAGATTTAATAGACAAACTCAAATGATAACCAACAAAGACAAGTAAGAAACAAGGCAAAGCAAGAAAGGATGGCACACAAAAGAGAACCTAAAGAATAGGTCTAGAATAAGATGAATAAAACTAAAATCAAGCAAAGACTCAAAGCAAGTTGAATCAAGAGCATATGCAATTGACATTGAAAAGAGCAGTATTCATTTTGGAAACTGTCAAGTCAACTTGTATTTTGCTGAATCAAATGTGTTCAAATTCAATCAAGACCGAATCATTCTCTATCAGATGCTTTTTCTCATTATAATTTTTTTCACTTTCTTTCTTTCCTTTTAATTCTCAAAGATCTTAACAACAGCTCACAACAGTGTCAATGTGCTACTGCCAAATCAGTGATCAAATGCATATAACAGAGTTCAAAGTTGATTCAACTTAAAAAAAACAATGGAAATAGACATACAAGAAATTAATCAATCAGCCAATGGATATAGCTCAGCAGTATGCAGTAGAATTGACACAGATTGAATCAGACTAGCTAGAACACCACTGGATGAACACACTAGACAGTAATCTGATAAAACAGAAACTGCGAAAAGAAAGCCAGGCCAGAAACTCTACTGCACTCAACAAAAAAGGCCAAATATGATGTAGCAAACAGAATGTGCAATATTGATTGTTGCACAACAGGATATAACCAAGGTAGTACATTACAACGATATGCAACTCAATCAGCTTAGACAAGCACAAAAATCTACCAGTTATGAATATGTTGTAAATCAGTGTAAGTAATGAAAATCAACCTTGGATAGGTGGAGAAATATAAGAAACACTGATTTAGCAAAATTGAACACTACAATATATTGTCTCATGGTAACTGATATTGCAAAAGTTGTAGTGAAAACAACAACAAGATCTTGGCCAAAGCATTCAAATTAAGAAACTAGAGTGCTTCCAACACATAAAACAACACAATGGAGTGAAACAGATGCAGTCTTTAAACTATGGAGCATAGAACTGCTATGCAAAATTTTGTTTCAATCACAAGACCTCACACCAATATTGGAATGAAAACATGATACTGGCTTTAAAATCAACATGGATTTCAATCATCAACAAAGCAAATAGTAGTAAACTGAGCAGAACTGGAAGCAAAACACAATGCGCATGGTTCAATTCTGAATAACAGAATTCTGCAAATGAATATTAATGTTGAAAGTGATGTGCACAGTAATGGAATCATGCCAGTAAAACTGTAAAACTGCCTATGCATACACATGACCAAGCTGGAGGTTCCACATATAGAGTCTGATACAAATTAGAGCTCGCATTGATAGATTAGTCACTAAATGCTTCGGTCACAGCAATCCTTGGCCATCAGACTCAAAGTGCAGCACAACAACACAACTCAAAAGCAAAGATAGCAATTGAACATAAAAAATGATTGCAAAATCAACAAGCAATGACAACTCGGACAAACATAAACCCAGCACGATTGAAACACGAAACAGTGAAAACTGAAACACTACAGAATATTACTATTGATCTAGTAGTAATATGTGAACTCCACAATACATTAGAACAGAAACTAAGCATGTGATAGACAAAACAAGGACTAAAACTGAGAGAAAACTATGACAATACGCAAATTAGGCAACATCTATGGAATCATTGACATAGAAAATGAACTAAACAAAACCTAAGACAAAAACACGAGATTATACAATTTAAAGCTAGGTAATCAAAACTAAAATTAAAGCCTAACTGTGACATACATTGAATGACAAAATCAGAGAGCGTATGACATTGCATCACATATTCATTCAGAAAATTAGATCAACGCATTTTGAATCAATTTCAGCAAAAAATATCACCACAACACAGATTCAACAGACAAAAGTAGACTCAATCAGCGCATGAACAAGACGGAATCAAACATAATAATAAGAAAAACAAAGATAAAAGACGAAGAATACTCATCTTTGAAGACCTTCGAGAACCGATTGGCTCTGAATACCACTTGATGAGGCCATCGGCGCCGTTAATCGGTAGAATTTGTACTCCGTTCGACAGAGACGGCCTCCGGTAGTCGTTTGTTCGGTGGAAACGACTAGAAAATGCAACAGAAGGCTTATACTTGGTGAATAACGCTGGAATCTCACTGGTTTGGAAACCCTAGGAGGATAAATCCTCATCTAAGGTAAAGGGTTTGAGCAGAGACGAAAGTGGGAGTGTTCTCAACCAGATTTATCATTCATCTAAGTTAAACTGTTACAATGGTAGCTTGCCTCTTGTATAAGGAGAAGAAGAGGCAAGGAAAACGTTAACCCTAACTACGACTGGGACTCTTGGAGAAGAAAGTGTAAAACCCTAGTAACTACAAGAAAGGGGCACAACCCTCTTTCATCATTAACCCTAACTAGCAGACGCTGGAATGAGGGAAGGGCCTTCCTGCTTGAGATGCAACGCAACTGGCTGGATCAAGTTTCGTGGCAGATGGAAGATGCGCCCAAGTAACATGCTAGTAACTACTGGAAGCTTTGAAGGAATTGGGCTGGAAGCCCAATTTGTGATACAAGACGTGACTGATGCTTATCACATAAGCACATAAGCACCCGCAGCTGAAAATTAGGAAAAGTCATGTGGTCCTCATTGGTGGTAGGGAGTTGATTTAAGATGAGGTGCAATTCCCTACTTCGCGCTCCAATCATTTGGCAGATGCGTGCCTTGCTTCTTTCCACACCCCATCACGCATGATGTGCTGCGCAACCCAACACGGGAACACTTGATGCAATTAAAGTACTGTGAGAAAATAAAGCAAGGGTTATTGGTTGCTGCCCTTTTGGTTGGCTCATCCGAGAATTAGATTTGTAGACATGGGTTGCAGAATAAAGCCTAATTATTAGACTGAAAATAAAGCATTTCAAAAATATGTATTTATTTAATAACAAAGATAAACTAAATGGGCCAGGCCATTAGCCCAAACTATGAGCCTTGGTGGGGTCACATCATCTTCAAAACTAACATCTTTCGATTCTGCCAAAAGACATACAGCATGTACCTCGTTAGTTGTATTATATATGTCTAGTAGGCTCCGAGTTATGGGCTGCAATGGTTCTTCTTCCTCGTTAGAGACCTCCTGTTGTCTTGCTGGTACATTGTCTAGATTTCTTCTTTCACTTGTTAGGCTTCCAAAGGTAGTTTTTGAGCTCCCACTTGTCGTTGCTGAGCTCTTAATTGTCACTACCGAGTTGTTCCATTCGTTCTCCTTATCTATTACAACATCTCGATTCACAAGAACTTTGCTTGTTATTGGATTAAAAAATTTATAGCCCTTTTTTTTTCATCATATCCAATAAAAACAAGTTTCTTACTCCTGTCCTCGAGCTTGGTTCTTTGTGGCGCTGGAACATGAGCATATGATACACTTCCAAATACCTTCAAGTGAGATACACATGGTTTCTTTCCACTCCATGCTTCATGTGGTGTCTGTCCATTGAGCTTTGCATGAGGACACCCGTTCTGCACATATACTGCACACTGCACTAATTCAGCCCAAAATTCTTTTGACATATTCTTACCTTTCAACATTGCTCGAACCATGTTGAAAATTGTCTGATTCTTCCTTTCAGCAACTCCATTATGTTGTGGTGAGTATGAAGCTATCAAATATCTTTTAATGCCAAGCTCCTCACAGTACCTCATGAACTCGGCTGATGTGTATTCACCTCCTCTATCTGACCGAACAACTTTAATTTTTGTGCCCGTCTCATTTTCAACCATTACTTTAAATTTCTTAAATACTCCAAATACTTCAGATTTCTCCTTCAAAAAATAAACCCATATCTTCCGAGAGAAATCATCAATAAATGTTAAAAAATACCTCTTACCACTGAAAGATACATGAGTAATTGGTCCACAAACATCTGTATGCACCAGGTCGAGTTGTTCCTTCACTTCATACTCAGTTCTGGTGCTTGCTGAGTACACAATCTTCACATAAATTCTTCTTAAATTCTATGTGTGGCAATCCACGCACCATTTCTTTCTGTACTAGCTCGATCAACCCTCCAAAGTGCAAATGGCCGAATCAAAAATGCAACTTCATTGCTTCATCCTCGACATCGAGTTTCAAACACCTCAGCTCTAGTTTATACATTCTGTTTTGTTTCATTTCTACTCGGGTAATAAGGTGTCCGAGTTTATCCCTCAACTCCAGCACTCGATCTTTCATGATGACTGAGTACCTCTTTTTCCATTAACTGTCCCCACACTCAATATGTCGGTTTTGAGGTCGGGTATGTAGTACACATTCCGAATTGTCCCAATTCGTCCATTCTTTTGAGAAAAACATATCGTACCTCGTCTTTTTACCATCACCTTGGAAGCGTCTCCAAATGACACATGTCCAGCTTCAATTTTGGAGAGCTCGTCATACTTTCATCTCCATACATATGGTTACTAGCTCTAGTGTTTAGATACCAGATCGAGTTATTTTGGACATGCAAACCAATCTCGGTGTTTGTGCTAGAGTTCGAACCAAGCTCGATATCCGAGCTCCTTGTTAGCAAAATCTCATCCTTATTAGTTTCCTCCCTTTCCAAATTCTTCATATCATGTGTCGAGCTCTTCACATCATGTGCCGAGCTCGCTTCGCTACTAGCCTTCAATAGTATTCCAGCTTGTTCTTCAACCTCTTCTGTAAGAAGATTGGTTGATTCATTTCTCCTATTTTGAGACCGACAATCCTTTGCAAAATGACTTGTCTTACCACAATTATAACACTTGATCGATCTACACTCATTTGCGTAGTGATCGGGCTTGTCGCACTTGTAGCATTCACCATTGTTGCCTGACCGACCTCCTCTGCCTTCACCTCCACCTCGGTCCGCCAATTTTGCAGGCTGGAAGCGCCGTCTTCGTAATCATCTCGACCTTGACCACTACGTCCTTAACCTCTGCTTCCAAGACCATAGTTTTGACTCCCATGATCTCTTCCTCCTTTGCCCCGAGTGTTCTGAGTTCCAAACACCTTTTTCTCCTTGAAATTTGTCCTTGCTTGGAGAGCTTGGCCAAAGTAGTCCTCATTCGTCTTTCTTCTTTTTTGTTCATAGGCTTCTAGAGACCCAGCAAGCTCCTTCATTGTGAGCTTTGAGAGGTCTTTGGATTCTTCTATAGCACACACAATGTTGTCGAAGTTAATTGTCATTGACCTCAAAATTTTCTCCACAACTCGGTTTGCAGGCAACGACTCCACATTCTTGCCAAGTTGGTTTGCCACAGTCTCCACCCGAGATATGAACTTGGTTACCCCTTCGTTCTCCTTCATCAACAACCTCTCAAACTCTCCTCCGAGAGCTTGAAGACGAACTTGTTTCACGCAGTCATCTCTCTTATATGTTTTCTCCAAGATCTCCCACGCCTCTTTTGAAGTCGTAGCATTTCCTAACTTCTCAAGGTCTGTGTCGTCCACAGCTCGGTACAATGCATACATAGCTTTCCTATCTTTGACTCCTATTTTTTTAAACGCAGCAATTTGAGCGACTGTTTGTTCATCAAAATCCTCTAGTTCTTCGAAGCCACCTTGAACTACATCCCACACGTCTTGGGATCCGAGGTAGGCCTTCATCTGCATGCTCCACTTATCGTAGTCAGATTTTTGTGTCAGCTGGAGTAAGGACATATTGTTGGCCATCACTCACTTTTTTCACTCTCAGACACTCAAGCTAACTGGCTCTAATACCACTTTGTTAGCAAAGGCACTCTATTTCTGAAAATATGATTTACTTCACTTGTGTATTTCATATGAGCAAGACACTACAATTTATAGAACTTACATTTGGCTTTTCATCTGCAAGTCATAATGTCTCCAATTATTATAAAAACATAACACTAATCACCATTAACATCCGAAACATAACACATAAAACTTTTGACTTTTGCTCTCCTAAAACATCACAAATGTAACCACTCATAAAGTTTGCTCAATAACTCCTAATTTAAGTTTACCCTAACAGATTCGTCCACACTGGCAATTATCTTCTATCATAAAGATAAAGAAAACTGAAAGGTCCAATTTTTTTGTTCCTCTCTTCTTGGTTTAGCCAAACTTCTTCACTTTTTCAAGCTTTTCTTGCCATCTTCATGCAATGCTTGGCTTGGATTTTTGTGCTTTTGATAATTTCTTATTTTTGGATTTATCTTTAAGGTGTCATGAAGCTTTAACCAATTTATTTTCACACCTCCATGAGCTCAACTTAGCTGCAGCTGCACTAACACACCTCAAAATATCCAAAGAACATTTATGCAACTAAAAAGCTATTTTTAACATGTTTTTGTATCTCATGCTCAATAAACCCAATTATAGGAAATCCAAATTAAATCAATCTTTAAGCACACAAATTCAATTAAAATACCCATAATTAAACATTAAATGAGGGCAAAAATACGCACTCATCACACTCGTATACATATGATTTTCCATGTGTCACAACTGAAAAAAGTTGTTGGCTCACATGAAGTGCAGATTGATTTACCAAAGCAACTACAAGTGCAAACGTCTACTTGTTTGCCAAGCAAAGTTCTTGACAAAAGGAGTGTACACCAAGCTAAACAAGGGGATTCTGTTAAACAAGTGTCGATCTAGTTGCAGAATGGGGTCTTGACACAACCACTTGGGAAGACGTGACTATTATGCAATACCAGTCCCTGATTTCTGTTGGGTAAACTTAAATGTAGGTAGTTGGAAATAGCTATATTAATTTTCTAGGAGATTATAAAATAGCTATATTAATGAATGTAGTTGAAGGGTCATGTCCAAAGGCCTATAAAAGGACCATGTAGTGCTTCATTTCAAAATACAACACTGAATACAAAGAGTGTCTATCCAGAGAGACTTGTTTGTCAACAAATTGGCATAAGAGCTTGAGAGCCTGAGTGTTTGAGTGAGTTAAAGAGTTTGATCGAGATGGTCAGCTTAACTAACAGCATGCCCCTGCCGAAGTTATCAAAAGGCATCAACTATGATAACTGGAGCCTGCAGATGAAGGCTCTCCTTGGTTCCTAAGAAGTATGAGAGGTGGTCGAAAATGGGTACCAAGAACTAGAGGACAATGGAGAAATGACGATAGCCCCGTTTGCTACGTTAAAAGCAACACAAACAAAGGACAAAACGGCTCTCTACGGCTGTACCAGTTGTTGATGAGTCCGGCTTTAAGAAGATAGCAAATGCTATGTCTTCAAAAGAAGTGTGGAATATTCTAGAGAAGGCATGCAAAGGGGATAACCGTGTGAAGCAAGTTTGGCTTCAAACTTTCAAAGGTAAGCTTGAAAGGATGAGGATGAAGGAAGATGAAGGGGTTGCCGAGTATGTCTTCCGAGTTGAGACCGTAGTGAATTAGCTTGGTAGAAATGGAGAGACGTTGCCTGCTTGCCGAGTGGTGGAGAAAATCTTGAGGTCGTTAACTGATGACTTTGAGAATATAGTTTGCGCAATAGAGGAATTCAAGGACTTGACAGCGCTCTCAGTGGAAGAGCTTGTTGGGTCGCTTGAAGCGCATGAGCAGCGAAGAAGGAAGAAGAAGGAGGAGTCCCTTGATCAAGCATTCTAAGCAAAGACAACCATTAGGGAGAAGAAGGTTCCTTATACTCAGAACACTCAAGGTCGAGGTGGTAGAGGAGGATATGAAAGAGGTCAAAAATAGGTGGCCAACAAAACTGGCGTGGTCGAGGACAAGGTGGAGGTCGTGGTGGTAGAGGTCAAGGAGGTCAGTCAAACAACTCAGGAGTTGAGTGCTTTAAATGTGGTAAGTATGGTCATTTTGCCAAAGACTGCTACTCAGGAGTCAAATGTTACAATTGTGGGAAGGTTAGACATTTCGCGAAGGATTGTTGATCTGAAAGCAAGAAGGAAACGAACTTCCTTTCTGAGGATGTTGATGAAGAAGGAATATTGATGATGTTCAGGAGATCAGGTGCCGAGCTAAGTCCATGTTGTTCTAACAACTCAGTTTGGTACCTTGATACAAGAGCAAGCAACCATATGTGTAGGGACGAAAATCTCTTTATGGAGCTCACTAAAGTTGAGGCTGGACACGTATCATTTAGAGATGCATCAAAGGTGGCAGTAAAAGGTCGGGGTACAATGTGGTACCTGCAAAAGAACAACCGAGTTGGAGAAATCAAAGACGTGTACTATATACCCAATCTCAAGAGCAACATATTGAGCATGGGCCAGCTGATGAAGAAAGGTTACTCGGTTCTGATGAAAGACCGAATACTATACTTGAAAGATAAGTCAGATCGATTGATTGCCCGAGTAGAGGTGAAGAATAACAAGATCTACAAGCTGGACTTGAAAATAGTTCAAAGAAGTGCTTGAAACTCGACGTGAAGGATGAAGCTATGATGTGGCATTTCTGGTTTGGTCACTTGCATTTTGGTGGGTTGGCCGAGTTAGTGAAAAAGGAGATGGTGCGAGGACTCCCGACTATGGAGTTTGAAAAGAAATTTTGTGAAGAGTGCGTGCTCGGGAAGCATCCGAGGACCTCATTTCCGAGGACTATCGAGTACTGGGCAAAGGAACAACTCAGATTAATTCACACAAACATTTGTG